>NC_136529.1:27491768-27809268 GCF_910591455.1 Pholis gunnellus
CAGAGAAATAAATGAGGAAACTTTCTGAACTCCTCAGCCTCACAGCTTTAGTCTCGTATCGTGAGCGATGTACGAACATTAAAGAGGAATGGAAAGTCCATTTCCACTCAATAACCACCTCATTGTTTGACAGATAAAGGACCAGGTCCAGACTACACTGAACAAACCATTAACCTGATGTTGACACACCCTACCTGTCTGTCTACTCTCCCCCTCTCTCTCTCTTTTGTCTTCCTGTCTTTGAGTAAACCAGTGAAGCTCAAACACGACGTCAAACAAACCATCAACCTTCTGTTTGAACAGCCCCAGCCTTTCAGCGAAGCTGCTTTTATACGGAGACGCTCGGCAAACTAAACTGAAAAAGGCAGTTGTCAAAATTGAAGTTGCAGAAATGAAACTAAATGTTTGTGGGCCTGTTTTTAAAGAGTTATGTCTTCATTAGGAACCAAAGGGCTTCGGGTTAAGAGCCACAGACAGAGTAGTGAAGTCATGAAGTATTAACAGACGGTCCTGGAATTTATTAACAATAAAAAGAATAACTTGAGACAGACGGGAATGAAATGCATGTGCACAAAACCCCAAACGGTGATTCCTCTTGTAAAGTAAAACCAAAGTGACAACCGTCCTCTGTGGTGTGTAATCGGCAAGTTTCGCTCTCAAACTGGTTTCAGAGGAATTCAATCCGTCACATTCTTCTGACGAACGCCTCCTCCCCCTCGCAGTGATTTACGATGAAGGTGGTCATCAATATTCCCCATACATCACAAGCCGCCAAACTTCTTTCCTCCCGCAACCAGTACGTCTGACTGAAATGTTTGAGTTTCCTTCTAGAACACTGTGGATGCAGAGCTTTAGTCGCCATTTGTGTTGTTTCTAACGAGGAAGTGAACATTTAAACAGTCCCGGTATATTTCTTATCATTGAAGGATTTGTGCTCCACGTAATGTTTTACTGCCGTTTTAAAGCACAGCATGGTGTCTATTGGCCACTGAGGGGTCACAGAAGCCGATTGGTTTATCCGACGTCCTATCAGGAGGCACGTCCGAAATGAAATACCAGATAGAAGTATGAATGTTTCTGAGCGACATCCGTGCACGTTTCACTACGACTCTGAAACCTGTTTTAAACTTGTTCCACTGAAAAAATACTTTCAGCTCATCTCTTCCTCAATAACTTCTCCAAAATGGTTATCAGATGATCTGGAATTTAGAAAATAAACAAACAAACACACACAGGTAGCAGATACTTGGCAGTCAGCTGGCTGCATGGCTGCAAATGCAAAAGTGAGACCGAAAGCTGCAGTGAACACAATCAAAGAACAACGTGTTCTTAAAACTGGAGCACATTTGGAGAAACAACAACAGAATGTCAGTGTTTCTTAATGGACGACGTACTTTTGTAGCATCGCACCGGTTCCCTCGACAAAAAGCCTATAAACAAACTACACTACGGTGGTGTGACTCTGTGTCGTCACCGTGAAGATAAAGAGGGACTAGTTTATCGTGACGACCTAATACGACGACGACGACGGCGTATTCCAAACAATTCCAAGATGGCCGATAGCCAAAAGGCCGAACTCGAGGATTCTCGTCTGCAGCCCACAAACCAACGTGTGACGTCACGACGGCTGCGTCCACTTCTCATATACAGGCTATGGCTAGCAACACGAAAAGCTACAAAAAGATTCACAAGAGCGGTGTTAACAGACGATTTAATGTCGTTGAGCTAAACCTTCATTAGCTTGTGTTAAACACAGACCTTAATTCAGACATCTAACAATGAACCCGTTGACTTTGAGACGAGGGAACCGAATGCTGACTCGTTTCCTTGTTGTTTAAGGCTCCTGTTACAGTTCACCAGCAGTATCGGGTTTCTTTGTTCGTCCATAACTGGATTTTTGAGGTCTCACCACAATAGAAATGACTGAAATCGTGACGAGCACGTTTTCAGCTTTCACTTGTTTTTTTAGGTTATTCTAGTCTGCATTCAAACAGAGACTACATCTGTATTCTCAACTGTTGATAGACGTCGACGGGCTCTTCTGATTGGTCCAGACTTCACACGCATCATAGCAGCGTAATAAATGTTGTCTTTTTTTTAAAGACACCCGTTTGTTTTTTTTAAAGTCTTTATTGTTTATTTAAATGTTAATTTTAACAATTAAAAATAAAAGTTGAGGAACTATATGTTCTATCGGTAATTTAGGACGGGTCATTTGTTTATTTATTTATTTATTTGCTAGAGACAGAGCACATTGATGAACATCAGTATAAAATATAAGATGTTAACAGGCCGGAGTTAGCAAGAATACTAATTTACATCCGTTGTCCCGAGGCAGGGAACAAAAACAGACATTACAAGTGACGAAATACAAATATGTAATACACAAGTATACGGTTAAATATTAAACGGGACAAAATACATGGTATTGCTGTATAAGCCGTTGTTTGAGTGTGGTGGTCCCAGGCCCATTAGCTTTAACGCGTTACTGTGGAAATAGGCCTTAAAAACACACGATAAACTGTGGTAGTTTATAATGACACTATCAGCGCACTGTTAGCTAGCTTCTTACTCATTGTTAATGGAATATCTCTTTGGTTTTCATCGAACAAAACGAGCACAAATGTATTGTTTCTGCGCTGACATTTGAATGTCCCTGCATGCTAATGAGTCACCATCTCATCGGTTCAGGTCCGGCTGGTCCACTCAGTGACTAAACGGTCTTTCTTTAGAAGTCCCCGTCAGGTCGACAGCAGCACTCTCACTTTCCCGGGACGTCCCGTCTCGTTTCCTTTCTGCCGGTCAGTAGAGCGTGTCCGGATTACCAGAGGAGGATTATCCGCTGATAGACGGTGACTCCGCCCTCAGACCAAAGTAACCGTAGACCCGTGAGCAGATAGAATGACGGCTTCTATACGCGGAGTGAACGGAGTTTACTGGGTCATCTTAAAACTACACTTTCATGCTGGTAGCAGAACCTTTCATCAATATATTACATTTGTCTTCAGTTAATCTTCTTGAAGAAACATTTCAGCACTACAGTTAAATATAATATTAGATACAACCTGACTGATATCAGATTGTTTATGCTGATTTCTTTATCTTTAAAAACTCTACAGAATATTTTCATATACTTCTTTTTAGACGATTAAATACCATAAACATCTTTGATAACGATCCCTTACATTTAGCTACATTTGGTGCTAAGATGGACATTTTAATACCCTCTGGAGACACTTTCACTAAATGACCCCAAAAATACATTTTATTTCTCCTTCCCGTCACTTATCGCCCAACATATATTTAAGGAGCTGGTACAACAACAACTTCTTCTTTTTCTTCTCCTTCTTCTTTTCCTTCTTCGTCTTCGTCTTCTTCTTCTTCTTCTTTGTCTTCTTCTTCTCCTCCTCCTCCCCCTCCTCTTCTCTTCTTGTTGTTGTTATCTTCTTCTATTCTTTTTGACGGTTGTCAAAGTTAAGCAAATTTAACATGTAATGTGGGGCTTTTGTCTTTACTTTCGACTGATAGTTCGTAACTCAAGCCATCAGTCGAGAAGACCCAGAATCATAATGTTCATATTTAACAATAAATTATGTTTGTATATATGTATTTATGGATATCTATCTCCTTCCGAGCCGACTACTTCTGACATTTTCGACCATGAAACCCAGATTTAAATGAAACACAATCAAAGATCCGACTGGTTCTCATGTATTATGTAGTTCATTCACCACCTTTTGTCACTTCTTCTTCTGAGAGTCTGCAGCTGTTTTGTCTTCAGCTGTCTCAATGAACTCTTCTGGACTCGGTCTTTGACCCTCGCGGGGCCCCCGGGACCCTATTTTAGCCACAACGCGCTCTCAAGCTGCTGAATCTGAAGCGCTGGTGCTCTTTGTCCGTCTGAGGCGTTTTCTTTCAGCTCTCGCTCGCTGCAGAAAAACAACCTGCCGCTGAGATGTTACGTCTGCGGCCGACTGCGACATTCCTGTTAGTCACAACAAACCTCGACAGAATTTAAGGTTCAGGCGAGAAGCGGCGAGCAATACAAGAGGAGACATTTTAGTGTTGTAGGTTCTGGATTTATAGTGATAGCATAAGTAGAATACACTTCATTCTTCAGATATCACATGTCACATAAAGGTTATGTTACAGTGCTGTGAACCGTACGGGTGTGATGGTTCAGGAGGTTTTTCCTACTGCAGAAGTTATTTATTCATGTTTATATATATACACTAAAAACATTAGCATGTGGTCAACTAAGAAAAGCAAAATAAACAGTGAATAAGCTCTTTTGTTTGTTGTCACCTTAAAGTGGCAATCCTTAAAAATGTCAGTCGTGGTTGATTTAGAATTTCTATTTGAGTGTAAACAAAGGAGTTGTGCTTTGAGTCTTCATTTGCGCCCGAAATTGTGTATTTAATTCAATTTCTTGTGTATAAAATGCATTTTTTTTTTCAGGAATGTCGCCACCGTTCATAATATTACAATACTTTAATCAGTGGGCCTGTAACTCAGTCACCGTTGTGTGACTTCCTTTTTTAATGAAGATCTTCAAGATGGCCACTTTAAGGGAGTAGGAAATCTTAACGCTCATCACATAGGATCTTAAGGAATCGGCAGGTTGTACCATGTCTGGTTGGTTTTTGCTAACGGACCACAAATGATTGTCGTGCACATGAAGCTAAGATGTAAACATAAGTGTATTTGGGCTAATTGTTTGACTACATGTCTCACTGAACTAAAGGTCTTTTGCACACGAATGCTTTAGGGCGAACTGTCAAACCGTGAGAACTGAAATGTACATAAATGTGATGAGATGCCGGTGGCAGCGCTACGAGCTGCAAGAGATTTGATATCCGAACAAGTCCAGATGGGTTTATATACATGAGACAATTTTACACACATGGATTTTGTGAAAGATTAAAACGAGGGGGTTAGTCTAAAAAAAAAGAAAAACGCTCTCATGAGATGAGGTTTTGGAAAGATTACAATATATTCTAAATGCTTTCAATTCAAAAGAACACTCCACGTCATCATATCTTTACCAATTCCATAACACTAATGACTTCTGTACAAATACTCAATTCTAGATTAAATTTCACTTGTGAGTTTATGCTCCCCCGCCCCCACACTCTAAATCCCAGCATGCATTCTGTTCCAGCCACAGCCCACTGGGATCAATACAGTGAATTCACTTCCTCTTCTCCATTCGTCCCGGCTTCACTGGTCGCCTGCAGTATTTCGCAGCGCGGCGCTAAATCCCCGTAGCCAGTAAAGCTGTCAGCCTCATGCCGTGTGCACGACCGGCTAGCTGGGGAGGGTTTTTTTTGGGGGGGGGGCTACTAAAGGCTTTAGCGGTGTGGAGCTAAGAGGCTAATGGCGCGGTGTTAGGGGTTAAATCGGTATTATCGGAGGCAGAGGACAGTCAGGGTGACCAGGTTCAGGACAGAGAGAGAAAGTGGTGATTCGGTCTCTGCGTTCCGACAGGGCTTCCCTGTATATTTTGATTTAATTGAATAACCAGAGCGCCGCTGCGGCAGCAGCTGTTGCTGCAGATGTAACTCAGGGTCAGATCCGGCCTCAGATGACGTAATCGATCAGCTGCTGGTACAGTCGGCCAACGTGGAAACAGCTTTAACCCTCTTCAAGGAAGACGTGTGAAATATTCTGCAGTTCAAAGATGAATACCATTGTCTTACTTCCTCTCAGGGATGTTGGGCTGTGGTGGTGATGGAGAGAAGTTAGTTCAGTGAAGATATTCTTTAGTTTGTTTACATTCAAACGTTGCTCAACTTATGGACAAAATACTGAAAGTTCATCAAAGTAAAGTGTGTGTGTGTGTGTGTGTGTGTGTGTGTGTGTGTGTGTGTGTGTGTGTGTGTGTGTGTGTGTGTGTGTGTGTGTGTGTGTGTGTGTGTGTGTGTGTGTGTGTGTGTGTGTGTGTGTGTGTGTGTGCAATATGTTCACGGGTGTCAATTTCATGCATTAATCTATTTTGATAAAGAATTAACTATTCAATTCACAAGCGATGCTGCTGGAACTCACTCTGTTGTGATGATTTTCTTTTTTCTAACCGTCTTGAGTGGAACTAGTTTAATGAAAACAAGACTCTCGTCTCATTTGTGATATAAGCCGAACGTTGAAATGACACCGACCGTGTTCCTCGTGTGAAACACTGAGGAGCCAAAAATAACACCAGTCAGTCAGCTGTCCATCTTTTAAACAGTTCAGAGCTGCTGCTGTTCACAGTAACTCAGCAGGAACGCTGTGAAGCTGCGACTGTTGGATCAACCCATTAGTTGACAGAAAAGAGTTGACGACAACTTGAACTGGTAGAACGTGAGACCTTCTGTCTCCATCGATCATCTTATTCATCCATATTCTGAATTAGTTTTTTCTTTTCTGTCTCTTTTCCTCTTCCTTACCGTCCTGATCTTGATCTAATACCCCAAGATGTGTATTTAGATCCAATCTCTAATTCATTTCCTTTTAGGATAAAGCATAATATATGTAATTTCTACTCTTAAGCTCATATCATAAATGCTCCTTTCAGGGTTCGTATGATCGTGAAAAAGTCATGGAACGTGAATATGGCAATGTCCAGGCATGAAAAGGGTTTAAAAATAGATAAACCCAGAAAGTTATGGAAAAGTCATCAATCTCCATTTACTGAGTCCTTTACTTGTTCCTGCAGATCAGTTCGGTCACTTCCTGTTCCGCTGTTCTCTGCTCGTGGAAACGGACTCAGAACTTTTTATATTCTTATTTATTCATGAACACACAGACATTTAGGAGAATGTCCAATGTCCTCAAAGACATGAAAATGTTCTGAAAAAGTAGCGGTACAAATCCAGTCCTGTGCAGAGAAACCGCTGACGGGTTAAACACTTTAATAACGGCTCTATCTCTCCCACATTTAGGTCATAAACTCTTTAAGATTATTGGTATAAATAATACAGATTGAAAAGCTTTTGTGTTGAACGTCTCAGTTACATTCCTGTGATGTTTAATGTGGTCGGTGTTCTCTGTGTTCGCTGCAGGCCAGTTATCCAACGTGGGAGGACTTTGTAACCAAAGGAGCCAAGCTACAGTCACAGCTCAGGTAAAACACACACACACACACACACACACACACACACACACACACACACACTGATGCCGCTAAATAACGGAGCTAACGGCTAACGTTAAAGGAGGTTGCATTGCGTTACTTTACGATGCGTTCGAGCTCTGTTCAGCATGATGCGTTCAAATGTAACGTTTAGTTTTTGGTGAGAAACTTGAATAAATCCAGTTGTTTGAAGATGTTTATACAGCAATATAGATATTAAAGATGGAATTATGACCTGTTTAACTCCCTAACAGTCTACCCAAACAGATTTCACACACACACACACGGCGTAATAACAGTCTAATGGCTGTGTTTCCCAGTAGGCCAGTTTACTTTGATAAGCATCGCTCTGCCTGCTGCAGCCAGTCGCAGCCCATTAGCCCTGCCAGTCAGCCAGCTACACACACACACACACACACACACACACACACACACACACACACACACACACACACACACACACACACACAGCTCAAGTGTTTAATGCTACTTAAAAGAACTGCTGTGGATAATTGCACACATAAAACGTATATACTTTAACTCTGTGTTCCATCATTGAACCACCAAATAAGACAAATGAATAGTTATATTTCATGCTTATAACCGGGATTATTAAGCACCAGATTTTCTGGTGAATGTTCAGCATTACATAGTTTGATGAAGTCTTTCCATGTTTTGTGGAGGAAGCTTTGAGTTAGTTCATTGTCAGCGTGCTGCTGTGACTCAGAATAGAACTTCACATGACTCGCACGAGTTCACTCGTTAACCTAAAGGCACAGGATGACAGGATGAACTCAGTTTTCCTCGAGTTGAAGTATCACAGCAGCACAAATACAAATAACTGACTTAAACATACAAAAAGTTTAAAACAAGATCAAAACATTCGGATCCTGCAGGAACAACACAAAGCGTCTTTATCGTCATTCAGGGATGAAGTCATATGAAACAGTTTTTAAGCTCTCCATGTAAATGCATTTTACTCTCAGTAAACATCAGATTAAATAAAGTTTTATTTTATAGTTTTATTTATATGAATAATTCGTTGTATAATAAATGAAATAAAATAGAATGAAACAATAAAGACCTGCAGTAAACTCTGTTATCCTAAAAAGGATTTTCTGTTTGCGGTCATTGCTATTATTTATTTTATGAAATATTTCATTTAATTTAAACATCAGTAATATTCGGATTAGTCCTCAGTTATCAAAATATTATTCATATATAAATAATAAACAGTAAGACACATAACACTTTTATCATCACGGCCTCAAGCTGAAGATCATTTTAACGAGACTTTTTATTTCATATCGTATAAAGTAGACTTCTTAAACAGTAGATGTTTGTGTTTGAATATATTTTAGTGCTTTATATCCCTTTTAGGATGAGGCAGAACATTTATTTAAAATAACGGCCCTATACTTCACCCCGTTTCAAAATAAAAGTGTGTGTGTGTGTGTTTTTGTGTGTTTCTGTGTGTGTGTGTGTGTGTTTTTCTGTGTGTGTAGTCTTTGGTATTTTAACATGGAAGAGAATTTTCCACTGAGGTCAGACAGACAGAAACTATTGACTGTCATCTGATCTACTTAGTTAGGTTTGCAGTGTGTGTGTGTGTGTGTGTGTGTGTGTGTGTGTGTGTGTGTGTGTGTGTGTGTGTGTGTGTGTGTGTGTGTGCGTGCGTGCGTGCGTGCGTGTGCGTGTGCGCGTGCGCGCGCGCACACACACAGGTATAGACACATAGACCTTGCTGGTAATGGGACACGGACAATAGGTCCATTGATGATGATAATGTGTGTGTGTCTCCAGTTGCTCTCCCAACACTGGCCTTTGAGGGCGACTGGCCTCTCATGTGGCTCCATTCAATCTCTCCTCCAAAATAAAAGTCCTTCATATTGTTTTGGTTCACACTGCTTAGTTCTAAGCAAACAAAAGTCACATGACTCGCTTGGAAACCTGCCGTCCGTCCATGCAGGGGGGGGGGGGGGGGGGGGTCAGAGGTCGCTAAGAGTACTTCCTGTGTGTTTAATGGATTCAGTCAATACGTGTCTGATGTTTGTGTGTTTGACTCCAGGACGACCATCTTGGTGACCGGAGCCTTCCTGGATGCTTTTCAGAAGGTGGCAGACATGGCGACCGGGACTAGAGGTGAACACACACACACACACACACTAACATACACACAGACGTACAGAAACACTCACTCACACACACACACACACACACACACACACACACACACACACACACACACACACACACACACACACACACAGACGTACAGAAACACGCACACACATAAAGTTGGATTTTGTTCTCGGCTGCCAAACACAACCAAGAAGAAAATCATCCTGAGATCAGCTTTGTTTGTGTGTTTGCATGGGTATTTATATATATGTGTGTGTGTGTGTGTGTGTTGACGTCTAACTAAACCAAGGGAAATGCTTTCCCTCCTGATCCGTCTGTTCCTTCCTTCTTACAGTGTGATTGCTCACGGTGTCTTTTTTAATTATAAATAATGAGATCATGAGGGAACTAATTAGCCCCATTTACTCTCTGTAGAGGTGTGTGTGTGTGTGTGTTTGTGTGTGTCTGTGTGTGATAATATAATGTAGAAAGCATTAAGCATCGTGCTACCGGAGGATGAAATGGACGAGGGAAATTGCCCAAGCCAATTTCCGTAACGTCTGTCTTTGGTTTTGTTCCCGTCTTCTTTTTTTGTCTCTCTCGCTCTCTCTTCAAATACATTTGCTTTATTGGCATTAAAGTTTAGAAACAGTGTTGCCAAAGCATCACAAAAATGAAACCTACAATAATATTAATACACAATAACATTAATACAACATCTAGATTGATTATTAAGTGTATATATATATATATATATATATATATATATATATATATGTATATATATATATATGTGTGTATATATATATATATGTATATATATACACACACACACACACACACACACACACACACACACACACACACACACACACACACACACACACACACACACACACACAGAGTGTGTGTGTGTAGCTCTCTCTGTCTGTCTGAAGTAACACAGTGAGACCTCATGTGCAGCTGCCTTGTTTCGCCCTGGATTAAATTACACACACACACACACATTAAACAGTGAAGGGCGGTTTTAGCTCTTCTTCTGCTCCAACATTGTGGGAAATATTCCTGTTTGTATTCATCATTGGATGCGACCATCAGTTCCACCACATCAGCTGGTTGAATATGGAGGTCTCATTGCTGAACGTGGTAATTACAAAGACAACTGCACTCCAGAAAGGGTTAGAATAAATATAGATATCATCTCTTTTATTGCATTGTCCTCACCGTGCAACTCGACTGCTGACAGCTGAGTCAGAGATTCAGAGGTGTTAGCCAGGCTAGCCTCGAACCGCTAGCCTGGTTCACTTCTTTCTGACAACACTCGGGTCAATCTATCAGTCACCAAACTGAACAGTACATTTATCTAAAAAAACAAACACAGTTTGCTTCATTTGATCTCTGAGATTTATATTTGTGGACAACGGTATGTTTATCATATTTAAATTCTTTAAACATCTTCAAACATTACAATAGTTCCTCTCTCTATGAATACAGGAGTCGGTATTGAGCCCAGATTACGAGCTGTATAAATACATGGAGGACGTTTACAGGGACTGCCAGAGCTCTCAGAGCGTGTTGGGGCTTTGTTAGGACAGTCAGCTGCCGGTGTGATTATGTAACTCAGAAGGCAGTTGGTATTTAAAGGAAATCCAGTTGCGTGAGCGTGTGTTCGTGTGGGAGGTGAATCACGGCCGCTCCTCTTCATGGAAGCCTTCGGAAGACCTGCTCCTTCATGTCTCAAAGAGCAGCAACGCACGAGATAAGAAACAAAATGTATGAATGTGGCGGGTTTATCCGTGCAGGTTGACGGCACTAGAAGGTAAAACGCAACCTGCTATAGCACAGAATGAGTGGACTACAGATAGTCGTTTGAATACGGAGGTTAATGTGCACATGACGTCACCTGAAGCATAAATACAACAACATAAGGTACCGTCATGATGCACGTCACAAGACACAGTATAGACCAGCAGCAAGAGGAGAACGTTTCTACACTCGCAGAGCAGCCAGAGCTTACAGCGTGTGTTTATCTCTCTGTTAAACCTGCACTGTGTGTGCATGTGTGTGTATGACAGCAGGTTACTAAAACCTACAAAAGCCCTGTAGCGTATATTTCACAGCTAAAATGTCAAAGTCATATACTGGGTGTCGTTTATAAAGTTCCGATACCAGTACCCGTAAAGTGGTACAGATGCTAATGAGGTGCTTCATTTGAGAGCGTGTGTGTGTGTGTGTGTGTGTGTGTGTGTGTGTGTGTGTGTGTGTGTGTGTGTGTGTGTGTGTGGGGGGGGGTGTGGGGGTGGGGGTGGGTGTGTGTGACTGGCGAGCTAAACACCGCCACAGTGCACTGTTGCCGTCGTTAGCGCTGTTAGCATCATTAGCTGGCTGCTACAAATGGATAGATTGCCGGCGTCGTTTGATTGGACACGTTTGGCTACTTAATGTAACTCCCTACCTGCACGCTGGGTCTCATTAAGGCTGAAATGTAGCAGTGAGGGTCCGCTCGATGTATATTTTGTCATCTGTTTGAAGGAACCTCGACCGCCTGCCTGTGGACCAAAATGTGAACACAACCAATGCACGACTACATATTTGTCCGCTGCATCGTTTCAGATTTAGTTGAGGCTTTCCTACGAGAAGTTGAGTGTTATTCTGGTGATGGTGGTGAAACATTTAATTTAGTTTGGCTTTGAAGTAGCTACAAGTTTGATTTTAGATGCTGTTGACTCCATAAGAGTAGGTCGGTCATTTATCTGTTGTGGTATTGGTGGTTCTAAATCTGGCTCCTCATATCAAAATGTTTTTGGGAAAGACCCTGAATCACAAATATATGTAAATGTGGGGTCTTGCGTCTTCCCACTGGGCATTTCTTGCAACTCCACAAACACTATTACATTCAAAACCAAACATTTTTGTATTACTGTCCTTGTGCCTTGTGTACGTCAGGAGTTCTTTGGTAGACGACTGGTGCGATGGCCCCATTTAGCACCTGGTGTAGTTCAGGGCTGCTGCCGTCTGTTAGCAGTTAGCTCAGCATGAAGCTAATGATGCCTCTACACACTGCAAGTTGACCGAGCACATTCCTGTGTGTGTGTGTGTGTGTGTGTGTGTGTGTGTGTGTGTGTGTGTGTGTGTGTGTGTGTGCGCTCGTTTCTGAGCCTCTCACACTTTTCTCCAGCTTGTTCCGGCAGCTTCTTGAGAATTTCCAATCAATTTTTATGAGCAAGCCTCAACAGGACACACTCGTCATCGGAGTCTTAAATCTGCACATGGAAATACCTTGAATGTATGTTGTTCCTGTGTAACGAGCGATTAGCAACCACATTAAGGAAAAGTAAATTGCTGCCTCCTGCCGTTTGCAAATTTGGGATTTGCAAACGGAAAATTACGTTTGTGTTTATTTTATATAGAATGAGGGAAGTAAGATCAGATCACAAGTGGCCACGTAGAGACACATTCTATATTAATACACACACACACTACATCTGGTGGCTAGACAAAAAACTAGACTGTCCTAGCTTTTATTTTGAAGGACGGGTCAAATCACTTCCAGGTCAAATTAAACAGGTGAGACATACACACAACACACACACACACACACACACACACACACACAGTTAAACTCTTTGCGTCGACACGTCTTTTCAGCATGCAAAAACACGTAATTGTTTTCTCCCTGTCAGCCCCTTAGAACACCCGCAGGTGTGTGTGTGTGTGTGTGTGTGTGTCTCTCTCTCTGAACCGGTCTGGTGGGTGTGTGTGTGAATCTCGTGGTTGGTTTCTACGGTACTGTTCTCGTCTCTCTGTGATCTGAGGACAGAGGAACAGCTGGTGATGGAGCCTGAAGGCGTCTCTCTCTCTCTCTCTCTCTCTCTCTCTCTCTCTCTCTCTCTCCTGATGTGGGAGTTTCTCTCACGTTGAGAACGAGCCGGAACACATTTCGCGTGTCGGCTGACTTTAAACTGTATTTGTCTCACAGGCAGTGACGGTGTCCTCGTGGTGTCACAGCAGGTAACGTCAGAGGTACTCAGCAAGAGCCACGAAGACGTGAAACAAATCTCAAACTCCGAATGAAGCTTTCTATGAACCAGTACTGATGCAACGACTGAATATCTTTTGAATCACTGTTAGCAGGTCACTTCCAAATGACCCATATTATCCCAGGAAAGTCTTGATCGAATAACCACAGACGTTATAGACAAAGTAGATGTAGTCACCGTGACGTCACCCATCGGTTTGTGGACTGAGGTTTTGAAGCCTCGAGTTCGGCGAATTACGGCCGTCGCCATGTTGCTGTTTTTTCGCAACCAATGAACATGAGTTACCATATTTGGAATGAGGAGTGACGTAGAGACGACCATGCTGTATTGTATTGAAGAAGACTTGAAACTAGAGATTGAGACCATAAACTCATGTTTACAATGTTTACTGAGGTAATAAATCAAGAGAGAAGTAGAGTCATTTTCTCATAGACTTCTATACAACCAGAGGAGTCGCCCCCTGGTGGTCAGTAGAGAGAATGCAGCTTTAAGGCACTTCCTCCTCTCTCTCTTGCTCTCTCCCCCCCCCCCCCCCCCACCCCCTTTGTGTGTTGTGTTTCACCAGATTGAGTTTACATCAAATTAAATCCCATGCGCCTCCATTTCTATCAGATTCCAGTAAACACAGATGAAGGCTCTGCACTGTCTGGATCGCTCTCATCACATTTCTGGCATTAAATCTTTTTGTGCACAGGTAGTGACATGTTTCCGTCTTCTGCTTCTCCTCGAGCTTTGCCTCTAATTGCACTGACAGAGTGCAACACTCAAACAGACATCTAACATCTGCAGATGACTGCAGGCATCAGTGGTAATGTTGAGGAATGACGATTAGAGCGGCATAAGAGATAAAACAACAAAACAAAACTTGACACGAATCTCGTCACCATCAGCTGACTTGTAAGGCGGGTTCCTCTCGTCCGGTTCTCTGGTGGTTCCACATGACTGGTTTGTTGACGTCTTTGGCATCACGGGTTCTTCTCCGCGCACACACACACACACGGATCACAAGACGACCCACTAGAGTGCTGACGAGCTGTAACGAGATCGCCTCAGGTCAATGCTTTAGATCAGAGAGGTGATCGACTGGTCAGTTAATCAATACCTGGATCGATACTGGTGACCAGTCAGAGAGCAACACTTTAGTATCTGCATACAAATCCCCCTCCACGAGCTTTAAAGATTCCGGCTCAGGATTGATTTTCTTTGGGGGGGTATTTCCGTCACAAATCAATCACTTTCTGACCTTAAACCATTTCGATTTGAATGGATTTTTTTCCTACATGTCAACCGATATGAGCGAGTGTTAGAACGTGGTTCTGACAGACAGACAGAACAACCAATCAGGAGACAGCAGCTCTCAAAGTCAATCAACTATTTCAGTATTAAAATACACGCAAATAAAGGTTGTTTATTTTAATTTGTCCTTTTTAGGGGACGTATCATGTGATCCGATCAATAACTCAGTGTGGAATTGATCAATCTCCTTTGTGCGAGGCAACACGTGAGGGTGAGGGTCCAATGCGGGTCGACTTTGAGGGCCTCTGTGTCTGAATGTTTGGCCAGTTATAGGTTAACATGTAGGGAAAAATAAATCCATTCAAATCTGAAGGTGTGAGGTCAAAAAATGATTTTCTGTCTGACGTCACGTTCGGAGCGACACCAGAGGAACACCAGCCTCTGTGGAGTCTTTTTTTTTTGAGAAATCGAACGGAATTAAAAGCATCACGCATTTGTGAAAGAGCCACTTTATGAGGAGGGTGGTGCTGGAAAGTCTTAGGTTAGGTGTGGAGGGTGAACAGGTCTCTCTCTGTCTGCTGGAAAAAGGAGGGAAGTTATAAACGACTGGAGCAGCTTTTTATTTTCCTCCTCCTCTTTTACCACCCAAAAGAGTCAATGACAGATTTCTAGTCATGAATTCGTATTTCACATCAATAGCACATTTTACACAATAAGCATTGCTGCTGCTTAAATCATTTTTTCTTTTAATAATATAAAGAAACAACACAGAACAAAGCCAATAAGAGAATGTTTTCTGCTTCATATTGATGAAAAACATAGAAGCCAGTTTTTATTTTACACGCTATGTTTACGTGTTTTAGACAATACGGTTCCTTCCTGTTTTATTATGCTGGTCCACCGTGCACAAAGCCGGCTCCATAAAGAACCAGTTCTCACTTTAGTGTCGAAGAACTTGGCTGCCCTGACCTCGCCCCCGTCAAACCTTCTGGGATTTGCGAGCCGAGCTGAATTGCCCAACATCAGTGTTACGCCTCACTAATGCTTCAGTGGGAGCAAATCCCTGCAGCCGGCTCCCAAAGCTTTCTTGGGAGGCTGTTATGGCAGCAGATTAAAGGTACCCTGCTAGTGGCTCTATGGGGGCAACGTTTTTGGTTCATATTCTCCTGTTTTTTTTTTTAAACAATTATCTGCACAAGCTCGGGAAAGCCCTCGCGTGATCACGCAGCAATGTGACGCGATGCACGTTGCTGCCGATGGTTTCACAATATTTCAGCGAAAAAGTAGTGTTGCAGCAGAATGGAGGGTCGAAGAAGAGGAAGAGGAAGTAAAGTGCAGATGTACGGCATGTATTAGTTTAATGCCCACCAGAGTCGTGACTCAACAGCACGTCAAAACCAGAACAAAACAAAATGTGCAAATCAAAAACCAACTCACTCCCACCCAGAGTCTGTCTCATCTTGTCAGGTTGCATTTTTCTCTGAAGTCGACCCTGAGCTCCATTAGACGTGTCTGAGCACAACGAAAACGCCTGTAGTGTGAAGACACCTGGCTACGACACACACACACACACACACACACACACGTGTTGTAATCCATGCGTTGACAAATGAATATTTCGGGCATTAAAACAGGGCAGGGCAGTGTACTGTCATTCTTAAGGGTTTTTGAAAAAGAAAACATTTGAATGCAAGATACAGCACCGTGTCAGTGCAGCTTCAAAAGAAAACACCATCAATTAAAGGAACAATTTTTGGATCAAGTTGGATTTTATTGTTGTAATTGTAGTTCCAGTACGGCGGGGTAGCATTTAAAAAAAAAAAAAGAATAAAAAGATAATAAGATAGAAGTAAATTATGATTCCTGTACCAATAAGGGTCGTCCTTCAATCAGAGGATCGCTGGTTCGATTCCCGGCTCCGCTAGTCCATGTCCATGGGTCCTTGGGCAAGTATGAATGATTAAGTGTTGTGTGTTTGTGTCCCACTGGCGAGCTAATCGCTGCTAAACTTGCACATCATCCATCCTCCAGTTCACTCCCAAAGTTTAAACTCTGCACTGTTGCCGTTGTTATCGCTGTTAGCTCAGACGGGCGATCCCGGCCCGTGGGTTGCTGCTGTGGTAGTGGGCCAATATAATGTTGCCAGATTGATTGTCGAGTGCAGACACACAGCTGTAAACATCAAACCTCCTGCTCCAACTTTGACCCGTGGAACAATCGTTGTTACCAACTTTTAATGTTAAACAATGTTTTTAATTCGTTAAAAGTAAGAAAAACAAATAGTGGACGGGCCTTTAAACCAGACAGGAATTCTCTCACTCTCTGTCTCTGTCTCTCCCTCCCCCTCTCTATCTCCCCCCCCCCCTCTCTCTCTCCCTCCCTCCCTAAACATTGCATGACAGACATTGTGAAACATCTACTTTAGCTGCATTAGGTTGATGTCGGTGTTCTGCGGTTCTCCGTTCTAGACTTAATGATGTTCTCTGAGCTAAAAGCTGCAACAGGGAGGGAAAGGCAAATAAAGCAAACACACCTCGCCACTCCTTAAACGTTTAACCCACGCCTCATACCTGTGTGTGTGTGTGTGTGTGTGTGTGTGTGTGTGTGTGTGTGTGTGTGTGTGTGTGTGTGTGTGTGTGTGTGTGTGTGTGTGTGTGTGTGTGTGTGTGTGTGTCAGTGTGTGTGTGTCAGTGTGTCAGTGTGTGTGTGTGTCAGTGTGTGTGTCAGTGTGTCACCCGTCCTCCTGTTTTGGATTGGAAAGGAGGGAGGAAGAGAGGGAAGGATGGAGAGCAGGAGAGAGGCAGAAGGACATATAGAGGGTGAAGAGGGAAGGAATGGTGGAGGTATAGAGGCTAGATGACATACAGGTAGAGGGAGGGAAGGAGGGAGGGAGGGAGGGAGTGCTTCAAATGAGCCCCAAGTGTGTACAGTCCAGGTTTTCACTCTGACATCACTTCCTGTTGCTGCTGGAGCTCTTCTGAATGATCGGATCCTTTCACTGGGATTGTTCTCTCTGGCTTTGTTTTGTTTACGTAACTCAGCTGTGACTCAGCCTTGCTCTCTGTGTGTGTGTGTGTGTGTGTGTGTGTGTGTGTGTGTGTGTGTGTGTGTGTGTGTGTGCGTGCGTGCGTGCGTGCGTGCGTGCGTGCGTGCGTGCGTGCGTGCGTGCGTGCGTGCGTGCGTGCGTGCGTGCGTGCGTGCGTGCGTGCGTGCGTGCGTGCGTGCGTGCGTGCGTGCGTGCGTGCGTGCGTGCGTGCGTGCGTGCGTGCGTGCGTGCGTGCGTGCGTGCGTGCGTGCGTGCGTGCGTGCGTGCGTGCGTGCGTGCGTGCGTGCGTGCGTGCGTGCGCGCGCTCTCTCCCTTCCTACCGATGCAGCTCTCAGATTTAGATATTCAAACAACATGAAATGAGTCGGCGTGAACTCGCACAGTTCAGACTCTTCAGTGACAAACGTCCCCGTATGTCTGACTCAGTCAGCCTCGGGACGGGAGGAGGAGGAGCCAGTTGTCATGATCACCAGAACTGTTCTCTTTGGACCACATCCTCTGTGACTTTCTCCATCCAGGCTTCCTGAATCTGGAGGTGTTCGGCCTCTTTGTGGCTCAACTTGTTGGTGGTCTTTATAAGCTCTTGCTGGAGGTCCAGGATCTCGGCATTCCTCTGGCGGACCTGATCCTCCACCTGTTGGACCGCCTGTTGGTGGGCAGCCTTCAGCCGTTCGATCTTACCCCCCATGGCGTACTTCTCGTCCTGTAAGCGAGTTACAGTCGCCTGCATCAGCTTTCCTTTCTGGTCACAGCTCCGTTCTCTCTCGTCCGCGTAGACTTTCTTCTGCCGATACTCGAGCGCCAGCCCCCATACTTCAAGCTGTTTGTCGCTCAGGTGGTCCATGAGGTCTCTGATGTGTTTGATGCGAAAGGCCCTCTCCCTCAAGAGTTCCACGATCTTAACGTCCCTCCGGTAGATCTTGTCCTCCTGCTGCTTCCACTCCCAGGTCACATTCTGCATAATCGCCATGAACTCAACTTGTTTCTGAGACAGGTGCTCTCCGAACTTGACCGCCATGGCCTTCTTCTCGTCCCCTAGGCGATCGATGTTTCCCTGCATCAGTTTATGGTGGGCGGCCCAGTCCTGTTCTCTCTTTAGTGTTGTACCTAGTCATGACGGTGTCGGCGTGTCGAGAGAGATTGGCCTTCTCTCATAAGAGTTGCTCGATCTTTACATCCTGCTGATTCACCTTCTGGACCATAGTTCCTCTCGTCCAGGATGCGAGTGATGTTCGCCTGCATCAGCTCTTCTTTCTCCACCCAGTCCTGTTGTTTCTGGACGAGTTCAGCATGTTTTTTTACTCGGCCTCTGAGAGAGATCCAAGATGTTATTGTTCTTGTGGTGGAGTTCCTCCTGCACCTGGTTCATCTTGCTCTGGTACTCATCGGTACTTTGTACCTCGCACATCTGGGTCTTGTCTTTCTGCTTCATACCTGGCGACCATGATGTCGTACTTCTGCTGGCTCCAACTCTGGGCGGCGTCCATCTCCTCCTCCTCCTCCTCGAGTATCAGACTTTCTTTGAGGTAGGAGATGTCAGCCTCCTGCTCGGACCTCTTCTTTGATGCTGTGTTCTGAATCTCGTGCAGGTAGCTGGTTCTCAGCGTACCTTCGTCCCACCAGCTGCAGAGGATCACCTTTCCGGTAGCTATATGATCATGTGATGTCATTAGAATGTGATGCGGTACGGCTGCAGCAGTAAAGCAGGCGCTGCACCGGACCGTCTTGGTGAATTTAATGGTCGGTCTATGTTCCTACCCTCACCTATGGTCACGAACTCTGGGACGTGACCGAAAGGACAAGGTCGCGGCTACAAGCGGACGACTGTTATAATGTTGTGTAAACCTGATGTTACAGCCAACTAACGAGGCTGATTGTGAAATGAGTTGGTCTCTTTATTACATAATTCATTAACAAAATGAGACGCACACACACACACACACACACACACACAGATTATTTCAACACTCGTCATAAGATCTTAATCAGATCTCTTAATTGATTCTCCTTAATACCACTTAATGAAGCAATGAACAATGACATGTTTCAACAACAGTTGAAATCATGAAGAGGAATAAATGTCTGAAATCCTAAAATTATGTCACAAAGCGGGCGCTTTTATTTTAAGACGTCATTGGTTTAAATAAAAATAAATCCTTTTCTTATTTTGAAAAAGGAGCTGATGTGGTTGTTGTGGTGTTGTTGTTGTTTTCCAGGGGCCACCAAAGAGATCGGCTCAGCGCTGACCAGGATGTGTATGAGACACCGCAGCATCGAGTCCAAACTCAAGCTGTTCACCACGTAAGAGACACACACACACACACACACACACACACACACACACACGTGTTGACATGAAGGAGGACAGGTGAAGGTGTGAATGACACCTCTCTTGACAGTGTGGGAACTAGACTCTAATTACTCTCAACTGTAACATGCACACACAAAACATTGTGTGTGTGATGTCATCACTGTCAGAGCCATTTAACTGTCATTACAGCCTGTAGTAATCAGAGAAGCTGTCAGTCAGATGACACATACACACACACACACACACACACACACACACACACAATGTACGGCTCTCAGGAAAAATGTTTAGGATGATGAAGTTTTTTTATTTTTAAAGTCACACAGCTTTATTATAATGATGATAATGATAATAGTAATAATACGCTTTATTTATATAGCACCTTTCATAAAATTGTATATATTATGTTTTTGGTCTGTTATTCAGACAAAACTAAATTCGGAAGATGTCATCTTGGTCTCTTCTCTTATTTTGAAAGGCATTTTTATGCGATTTATAGAATAAATAAATCCGTTATTGGGAAAAAAGTTGTAGATAATTGATAATTCCAGCTCTACATAAATGAATAATACAATAATATTGTCTGACCCAATCTACCAGAGAGTTACTGGTTTAAATCCAAGACTCAAAAGTGACGGAGTACTTTTATATATTCTGTTATCAGAGGAATTAAAAGAAAACGTTTTCAAACGCGACGATTAATTCCGACTTTTATCTCTTTTTGTCTCAGAGCTCTCTCAGAAGGCCTCGTCACTCCGCTGGAGCTGAAGATGGAGGAGTGGAAGAAAGTGGCAAGTCAGCTGGACAAGGACCACGCTAAAGGTAAACACACACACACACACACACACACACACACACACACACTTACACACAGACCTGTCTCACGTCTGACTTATTTTTTGTCGTTTAGAGTACAAGAAGGCCCGAGCGGACATCAAGAAGAAATCGTCAGACACCATCAAACTGCAGAAGAAGATGAAGAAAGGTAAGAAGAACAACCAGCGTCGCCTTCGACTAACATCCAGCAGCTTTTCAGCCGCATTTAAAATGAACGCTGCGACAATTAAACTGTCACGTTTAATATCACTGCTCGTTTAAAAGAAGATTAAGGGTTTTTAAAGAGCTGCAGAGAGCAGATCTGGTTTTACTTCAGAGGAAGGAGCCACCTTCCTCAGACTGAGATAATCCTCCTCAGTTAACCCTCATTGTGCTGAGATCAGTGTTTTCAGATCTGCCTCCTGTCAGTCACCGCCGAGGGAAGAAACAATCCCTCAGAGATATATGTTCCTTTCAAAATAAATGCCACCTTCCATGTTTTATTTAGTGTGGTTTTTAAAGCCGGGGAGAGTTGGTGATTTAACATTTTTCACTTTCAGCACGTTAGAGATCGTAATCTAAATTTACAACTAATATAATTTAATAAAAGTAACTTATTGATCTTTACCTGGCTGCTGTTGATCTTCACTTGGGACTTGTTTGGCCTGACTCCGGACTTGAATGTGACTTGACAACTTCCACAAGAGCCCAAAGATAATGTAAATATGTCACATCTAATCTATTCGTACTGGGAGCGATGCGAATTTGTAACAGTAGCAGCACTTTATCACCAAAAGGTTTGAATAGATTCTCGCATGCGGAGGATAAACGAGCAGGATTCTGTTGAACCAGAGCAGCGTCTGTCTGTCTGTCTTTGGTAAACTGTTGTATATTCTAAGCTACTTTAAGACGTTTTATTGAGTTTGCTCTTAGTTAAATGCTCTGAGTGAATTTGAGTTCCCTCTGGTAAACAGTTAGTGTATCTGTCGAGGGCTTTTATTGTGAAAGGTAAGAACAGAAGGAGTTGATCTGGATTTGAGCTGCCTTTGTCAAGGTTGAAATGAGTAATAAAGTTTGTTGTTTAGGTTTGGACTACAGAGCCTTCGTGTTGTTGTCATAGACTTTATAGAAGTGGACGTAGTCGCCGGACTGCCGCTTTGAAGCCTCGAGTTCGGCATTTTGTCCGTCGCCATCTTGTTTTTTGCAACCAGTGAAAGTCTCTGGCAGCGACCTGTCAATCGCAGTAAGCCCCGCCCTAAAGCATCCCCTGCTTTATGGTCTGTTTGAAACTAGAGATTGAGACCATAAACTCATGTTTACAATGTTTACTGAGGTAATAAATCAAGAGAGAAGTAGAGTCATTTTCTCATAGACTTCTATACAACCAGAGGAGTCGCCCCCTGGTGGACAGTAGAATAGTTTCCAGATGGTCATCGTGTTCATCTCCCACTCAAACCATCAAAAAGAACTTCAGAGAATAAATATACAGTGAAGTTGATTTCTGCTCATTTGTCACCTTTAATGTCATTAAAGTTGTTATAAATCATGACTTAGTTCTGTCAGGCCCGCACTGACTTTTTAAGCCTGTTTGGCATGTTGCCGTAGCAACCCAGAAACACTGCCAGGCAGTCACCTGGGCCATCCCCCAGGTGCCCCCCCCCCCCGCCATTAAAGAGACATACACACCCTGTGGTTGCCATGGCTGCACCTGGCCTCGACACCGCCGTCCCGTAATCGAAGAGACTGAAAGCTCGTCAGCAAAGACATGTACGTGGGAAACGCCTACACACACTCACTCACTCACTCTCATACACTCGCACACATTCATGCATGCAAACACTCTCTCACACACACACACGCACACATTCATGCATGCAAACACTCTCTCACACACACACACACGCACACATTCATGCATGCATGCACACTCTCTCTCACACACACACACACACACACACACACACACACCACAATCAAAATGAAACCTCGAGGCCTTTTATACAAATATCTTCTCCGTCCTCGCTCTCAACAAATCCAATACGCAAATGCACAGACACAGAAGTACACACACACACACAGAGTCTCGGTGCAGCCCCGCCCATGGTAAACACAGCGATGTCTGATGTGGGTTTAACGTCTCTCAACATGTTTTCTGCCACGTGTCTCGTTCTTTCTGTCTCATTAACTTTATTTTCTCTCTCAGTTCAATCGATCGAGAGTTTTTAATCTCGACAGATTCAAGCAGCGGGCATGAACGTGAACATTTTGGTGTTAATTGATCTTAAACATCCGCTCTTTGCCTCGGCGGCTGCTGCTGCTGTGTGAAACACGTTGTATTTAATAGTGTGTAGAAAGTAAAAAAAGATGTCCGACACGTCAACAAAGACAAAGTTCAGCCAGATGATCTAAATCATGTTGTATGGAACATTAAATATCAGTGATACTCTCTCATTGTAGGTTCTACTTCTACAGTTTTATTTTATTTTCTGATTAAGCTTCTCTCCCCGATTAACTTGGTGTATAACAATGTTATTATCACCGAAGTGATGGACCAACACCACGACAATTACAGCTCTTATAAAACAGAATTACTTAAATCAAAGAGCTATCAGAGAGACGAGGAGTAAACAAGTAAACAAAAACAACGATGCAAACACACGAACGGAGCCACAGCTTGCCATGTCACCACGTAATGACACACACACTGACGCACACACACCCATAAGAACACCACCTTTTCATGCACAGTGTACCCAAACCGTTTCTGTACACTCTCCAATCAGGGCTTCACATTATAATTATCGTGTGTGTGTGTGTGTGTGTGTGTGTGTGTGTGTGTGTGTGTGTGTGTGTGTGTGTGTGTGTGTGTGTGTGTGTGTGTGTGTGTGTGTGTGTGTGTGTGTGTGTGTGTGTGTGTGTGTGTAATGAGGACTAAACTGCTGTAGCTGTTCTAACTACTCGCAACAAAAGTCTCTTTATTTCGAGGGACTTTTTCGTGGATTAACTGTTGAAATGATTGTTTTCTCTCCAGTGAGCAGTTTTAAATTACACTCCACAAGTTTCTCAGTTAACTTTCAGACCCTGAAACGCTCACAAAGCTCAGATTTTACTACGAGACTTCAGTGATTTTGTGTTTCTCCTGTCGTCTCTTACAGTTCACTTCAGTTCATCCTTTGGCGTAATAGATAATGTTTGAATGAAAGGAAACACTTAACCAGTAAACATCTGCTGTGTGTGTGTGTGTGTGTGTGTGTGTGTGTGTGTGTGTGTGTGTGCGCGCTCTGTCATTATGTGGTGTGTAACCACTTCAGATAGGGAATCTCCAAATGCTCAGAGAGAGATGATGGGAGGGGAGTCAAGGGAATAAAAAAGACAAACATGCTATTTGTTGTCTTCTTCTTCATCCTCTTCTTTGTTCTCCTTCTTTCTTCTCCTTCAAGACGTATTAACTGAAAGCAACACTTTCCCATTTCTTAAAGTGATTATTTCATTCTTGTACAAACAGAAACATACCTGTTTGTACACAATCACATCTAATTATACACTTTTAACCATCCTTATCTTTCTACTTTGGTTTTGTCATTGTGGTTATTTGCGGAAAACGCGCAATTCAAATGCTTAGTAAATATATCTTCCACCCCTGATTTCAACGTCACGAGTCAGCTGTTTCATTCGAGATAGTTCAGCTTGAGCGACGGGAATAAATAGAAACGACTCAAAACGGCTCCGCTTCACTTGTTCTAGTGTCACATGCTCATAAGTTTCTTCGTGTTGCCAATAAAACATGTTACAAAGTGAAGCAGTCAGGATTCAGAGTGAAAATCAAAGATGACCGCCGACCTTCTCCTCCATGTGGCTGCACAGAGAAGAGGAGGAGGACAAGACGAGGATGGAGGAAGAGGGTTGGAGTCATCCTCTCCACCGCGGTGAGAAAGACAGGAGGAGGAAGACTGAGTGAGAGGAAGAGGAGAGCTAATGTGTATAATGATACAGACATTAAATCAAAATGGGAATTCCCAACTGCAACCAAAGGAAAAAGAAGACAAAGATGGATGGATGATGTCATTATCTCTTTCTCAAGTGGTTACATTAAGGAGCGAGGGGGGAGGATGGAGGAGAGGGATGATGTCATGTGGAGAGAGAGAGAGAGAGAGAGGAAACTAAGTTGGAGTAGAAGAAGGTTAAGAAGAGGAGGAAAACCACCTGGCCCACCTGTCTGTCCCTGATGATGTCATCAGTGTGTGACGCAGACGGTCTAGACTGCTGCATGAGTTGTGAGAGCAGAGAGACAGAGAGCTGCTGTTTGAGGGGGAAGTCTCAGTCATCACGATTAAAAACACATTGTGTATCGCTGGCGTCGGCAGAAAGCACGTTAAATATCTCTGCAGCAGCAGTTGTGTGTGATGACCTTTCACCGTCATCTGTGACCTCATCGTGACGACCGACCGACCGACAAACAGACTCGTCTTGTTTCTCACTGAGAATTTGATTTAAACGTCATATATTTTCTATTTGAAGCTGCACAAACGCACTTCTTGTTTCAGTGTTCATTCACTTTAATAACAATTCTACATTATCTCCCAGATGTGTGAGAACGAAAGACATCTGGAACAACATTTAAATCACCACAGACTAAAACTCACTCATTTAGAATTAAACTAGGATGAAGTTACTTTAGACTTTGTCCGACCTGACGCATCGCTTCTGTAACATTTACTGCCTCGAGTCAGCCTCATCAGAGCTCTGAGGGAAGTTTAAACCACCGCCTGATGTCTGGAAGTTAACTTAACCTGTTTGGAGACAAACACGAGCTGTTATCCAAGCCGGCCGCTCGTCTGAACTGCGGTTCACCTTTTTCTAACAGAGGGGAGCGAGTCGACGCCGGGCAGCTTCTGAGTTCAGAGCCTTTCTGTGTTTCTGTGGGTGGCGAGCAGCCAGAGTCTCGTAGAAAGAGGCCAGACGTCAGGCCGACGCACAGACACTGAGCTTCTGTTAGCGACGTGGAAATTATCCTTTGTGCTCACACACACACACACACACACACACACACACACACACACACACACACACACACACACACACACACACACACACACACACACACACACACACACACACACACCTGAGTGAACAGCTTGTGTTTAGGTTGAGCTTTATGACACAAAGTCTGCAGTGTGTGTGTGTGTGTGTGTGTGTGTGTGTGTGTGTTTGGATTTTAAAAACCGCCTCTCACTGTTTTCCACAGGATTTACTGTCTCTGTTTTTTCTGCTTCTTGAAGTTAAAAAAAGCCGTTTTTGTTTCACCGTGTTCGTGGAAAAAGATCTTAAAATATTGAGAAATGTGCTGAGAAGGTCTGAGACTAAGACGGTTAAATTAAATCTCACAGTGCATTCATGCGTCAGAGAGGTGGAAGAAATATTCGGATCCTTTTCTAGAAGTAAAAGTAGCAATACTACAACGTAAAAAATACTCATTACAAGTAAATGACATGCAATCAGAATTGTACTCTTGTAACGTGAGAAAATAAGTGAAAGTACACATTATGCAGCAGATCGGCTCCCACCAGTGTGATGTAATCAGCATCACTAATGCATGAAGCAGCTGATCAAACAGGAGCACACTTAATAATACATATACATTTGGGTAGTTTATTCTGAAACACTGCATCTCATTTTATAAACTGGTTGTTGATTAAAACAAATACAATATAACTATCTGTCAACTAAATGTACTGTAGCAGAACGTAGATTACTTCCCTTTGAGATGAAGTGAAAGTATAAAGTTCTTCATTAAGTGATTAGAAGCCTTGAGGGTGAAACCACGGTGGAGGCTGCAGCCCTGCGATGCTTATTTTTACATCCAGTGGGAGTTTCCTCAGCCGGGTGGTCCTCAGGTCCTCAGGTCTGAGTCTGTCTCCTCCACCCACCGGGGTCAGACCTGATCCACCAGACCAGACCGCTACAGTTCAGCTACTGTTTGTGTCTCAGAAGGACACGAGATTTAAGGGAAGATACCTCCGGAGAAAACTTAGTCTTTCATCCACTGGTCCATTTTTCTCTTTAACACGTCGTCTTTCAGACTATTGGAAAGAAAACACTTTATTTTACTACGTTGTGTATTTGTGTCTGTAGATTTCTCTTAGATTTGCCAAACGTTACCATTAGATAACGCCTCATCTGCATATTTAAATATTAAGATGTCAGAAAAGTATTAAGATGTAAGTAATCAACCGGGGAAGTTTCATCACGATATCTTTGGATTATTTTTATTTTTAAAGCTCCTTTTAACGGAGATTGTGTTTATATTTAAATGAAGAGACGAGGGTCGTGTTGAATTTGTGACCAAAGAGCCACAAAATGTCTTAATAGTCTGACGACTCCAGAACCGTCCTGGTTGTAAAAGTAGCTTCTGTCTAAGAAAGAAGGTTGTTTTTCTACCATGAACTTATCAATGAGTGATCAATATTCAATAGATGTGTCATTAAATCAATAGATCAGGTGGTTGGTTATGTCGTCTATGCAGCTAGTTTCTAATAAATGAACATTTAATCACAAACTGGAACTCAAACAGAGGAAGACAATGTCAGAGAGAGAGTGCTGTGCTGTGCTGACCTCTGCTGGTAGGATCTGAGTATTACAGCCGTGAGTGTGTTCCTCTCCTCATCCCTTCTCCTCACACTTCTTCTGTGTGCTCTCACATTCCTCCTCTGCTCTTGGATTGCGTTTGTGCAATAACCAATAGAATGACCGGGTGTGGCGCTGCGCCTCGCTGCGGGATGCCTCCGCTTTACCTTGACGAGTGGTTGCTCTTTGCTCTCGTCTCTGTAGGGAAGGACGAGGTACGCAGTCAGCTGGACAGCGCACTGCAGGACGTCAACGTGCGCTACGCCGTCCTGGAGGAGACGGAGAAGAGGGCCGTGTGCAGAGCGCTGATAGAGGAGAGAGCGCGCTACTGCAGCTTCGTCAGCATGCTGAAGCCCGTACTGGTCTGTGTGTGTGTGTGTGTGTGTGTGTGTGTGTGTGTGTGTGTGTGTGTGTGTGTGTGTGTGTGTGTGTGTGTGTGTGTGTGTGTGTGTGTGTGTGTGTGTGTGTGTGTGTGTGTGTGTGTGTGTGTGTGTGTGTGTGTGTGTGTGTGTGTGGCCTTTAAAGCCTGTTTAACCAGAATAATCATGAATGTGTGTGTGTGTGTGTGTAGGACCATGAGATCAACATGCTGGGTGAGGTGACCCACCTGCAGACCATTCTGGAAGATCTGACCAACCTGACAGCTGAGCCCAATAAACTCCCACCAGCCAGCGAGCAGGTACCTTCCTCTTCCTCTGACACTTCCTCTTCCTCTAGCGCCTCCCTCAGGCCAAATCTTACATCTGTAGAACCACTACCGGTACTTAGTTTATCTCACAAACAAATATTTTCTTAGTTCGTCCAAAAACTATTAAAAAACACTTCAATGAGCCACACTGTTGCTCTGGGGGACATGTTTCTTCATGAACACAAACACTGTATTTATTTTTACTCGATCTCACACACACACACACACACACACACACACTAGAGCACCACATGTGGATTAATCCGCCGCTGAAAATAGTCCCCCAACGCACTACTTCCTCCTGTTTGATTAAAAACTAGATAAATGAAACTGTTCTGAAGATTAAAGTCTTGAGGGGCAGAGAAACATTTATTCACGTTGTTTTTGTGTTTTATTTCTTGTTTCTCAGGTGATTTTGGACCTGAAGGGATCTGATTTCAACTACAGCTATCAGACTCCTCCAGCTTCTCCCAGTAACACTCTGTCTAGGAAGAGCAGCATCAGCAGGTAACACACACACACACAGACACACACATCACAGCTGGTTACTCATGACACTTCATTTCTTCTTTTATTCAACGTTTAGCAGCAAAACGTGTTTGTTTTTTGGTGTTGCTAGTTAAACTCAAAACTCTCTCGAAGCCGTAAACGTGAAACTTAAAGGTTAAGAATACGTCGTGATCTTTGTGCACAGTTTTATTTTATTTTGAAATTCCAGTTTTAATTTGTAATGAGTTGATTTTTGTCTGTATGTTTTTGTAGTATCTACCAGTCTGGATCAGTGAGACACGTTCCCTCCTTGGACTCCATTAGCAGTGCTGTCGATGGAGTTCACATCCAGGTAACACACACTTGCACGCACACTGACACACACACACACACACACACTCACTGACGCCCCCCCTTATAAAATGACACAGCTGTGAGGATCTACAAAATAAAAGCTTTTCACCGTGACACCTCTCCTGTGTGTAGCGCTGCTCCTCCCCCTATCTGCTGATTGGCTGTGAAGAAGCCGGGCGCTCCCTCAGCGAGGGGAACTCCCCCTCTCGCCTCAGTCGCCAGGGCAGCCGCGGCCGCTACGGTTACGCCGCCGGCCACGGCCTCCACCCCCCCGCGCAGAGCCGCCGCGTTAGCCGCAGGGATCTGACCACCGTGAGGAACCCCCCCCCCCCCCCCAAAAAATCTATTACATTCCTCCTCCCAAACCGAGTGCCGTCCTGTGTTTTTACCGTTGATTCCTCCATCGGTTTAAAGTCTCCATCTCACGTTATCTCTCCTCATGTTCCACTCGTTTTATTCCTCGTGTTTGTTCCACTCGTTTTATTCCTCGTGTTTGTTCCACTCGTTTTATTCCTCGTGTTTGTTCCACTCGTTTTATTCCTCGTGTTTGTTCCACTCGTTTCATTCCTCGTGTTTGTTCCACTCGTTTTATTCCTCGTGTTTGTTCCACTCGTTTTATTCCTCGTGTTTGTTCCACTCGTTTTATTCCTCGTGTTTGTTCCACTCGTTTCATTCCTCGTGTTTGTTCCACTCGTTTTATTCCTCGTGTTTGTTCCACTCGTTTTATTCCTCGTGTTTGTTCCACTCGTTTCATTCCTCGTGTTTGTTCCACTCGTTTCATTCCTCGTGTTTGTTCCACTCGTTTTATTCCTCGTGTTTGTTCCACTCGTTTTATTCCTCGTGTTTGTTCCACTCGTTTCATTCCTCGTGTTTGTTCCACTCGTTTTATTCCTCGTGTTTGTTCCACTCGTTTTATTCCTCGTGTTTGTTCCACTCGTTTCATTCCTCGTGTTTGTTCCACTCGTTTCATTCCTCGTGTTTGTTCCACTCGTTTTATTCCTCGTGTTTGTTCCACTCGTTTTATTCCTCGTGTTTGTTCCACTCGTTTCATTCCTCGTGTTTGTTCCACTCGTTTCATTCCTCGTGTTTGTTCCACTCGTTCTCTTCCTCGTGTTTGTTCCACTCGTTTTATTCCTCGTGTTTGTTCCACTCGTTTCATTCCTCGTGTTTGTTCCACTCGTTTTATTCCTCGTGTTTGTTCCACTCGTTTCATTCCTCGTGTTTGTTCCACTCGTTTCATTCCTCGTGTTTGTTCCACTCGTTTTATTCCTCGTGTTTGTTCCACTCGTTCTCTTCCTCGTGTTTGTTCCACTCGTTTTATTCCTCGTGTTTGTTCCACTCGTTTCATTCCTCGTGTTTGTTCCACTCGTTTCATTCCTCATGTTTGTTCCACTCGTTTCATTCCTCGTGTTTGTTTGATTTCAGACTTTATGTCTCCGACTTCATCCACTACCCAGCCTCACATACCTCTAAATCCAGCTCTGGCTTCATCCCGTTCAAGTTATTTTAAATCTTGATCCTTTTCCATGAAACTTTGTACGTTTGTGTTTTTCCACAAAGTGATGAGTTTTTGTCTGTTTGCCTGGTTGTTGCTGTGTTTATGGTGTATTTTCTGTTTTATTAGTGTTTTTACGTCTGTTTGAATCTTTATGAATCCGTCGCTTTGTGTCTTTGACTCTTCTGATACTTTGTGTCTGTCTCTAAGTGATACGAGTATAAATGTAATAGATTGATTCATTTTCTGGTAACACTTATAGCGGCGTCTTTACAGTCATTCAATAGATCGTGAATAATTGATACATAGTTGATGGTCTTACTTACTTGGTCTTACGCTTACATATTAAACACCACTTTATAAAGCGCAGCTCTTAGAAGTATTATCACTGTATTTATGAGAATAATATCGATATTTAGAAATCTAATAATTACCCTAAAACATTTTAAAGTGTGAAAATAAACTGGTGGACAAATGATGTAACGGTTTCTAAAGACCCCGTTTACACTCATCTGATCCCTGATCAGTTCAACCACTGAATGATCTGCAGTCACAAGAGAGCAACGTGAGTTAGATTCACCAACAGGTTCAGATGAGTCACCGCCCCCTTGTGGACCGGAGGAGGACTGAACACCATTAACATATAAGATAAGATTTAAGTGTTAAATCTCATCCGGGTACAAGACACTAGAAACGACGAGTGTGAACGAGGCCTAAATGACCTCAGACGCATCTTTGTTTGTTATTGTAAATAGCAAACTACTCGTAAAAGAAGCCAATAAACATTTCCACCAGGTGACATATTTAATTTGCACATTTGGTTTAAAATGATGAAAGCAGCGAATCAGATAATTTACATTATTTCAGCTTTAACATGTTTCATTCTTTTGATTAAAAAGGTGCGACACGTCAAACAGTCCGTCTCACTTGTTCACCAGATTGAATTCACACAGCTGTCGGTGTTGTCGTGTCCTGTGATCCTGTGATCCCGTCAAAGAAGTCGTATTTATTATGATCTGTGTACTTTATGTTGACGTTTACACTCGAGTGACTCTGATTGGCTCCTTCTCGACAGGAAGTCGTCGGCTCCGGCGCTCAGCTGGCTGCTGGGGGGGGCGGGGGGGCAGAGAACGGCCTGTTGGCCCCCCCCCACCACGGAGAGAGAGCTCGAGCCATGTCTGCGTCTGGGAAGGTAACACACACACACACACACTCTCTCACACACACACAACGAAGAGAATTGTTTTAAGTTTCACGAAATAACTGAAGACGGAGTTCAAATAACTGATGAGAAAACAAGACCAGAGGAGGAAACGTCCTCTCTTCTGATCTCTCCTTTGTCCTTATTCTTCTCCTCTCTCCTTGTTTTCTCTCCTCTCCTATCTGTGCCTTGTCCCGTCTCCTCTCCTTGTTTGCCGTCCTGATCTCCTTCTTTCCTTGTCTTGTCTCCTCATGTTATTTCTACATTTCTAAATGAAACTTTACTGTAATAAACTTTATCACCTCATCTGTCTGTCTATCTCTCTCCCCCCCTCAGTCTTGCTCGGCCCGGGATCAGCTGGCGTTGACGTTGGGTGCGTTGAATTCGGACGCCCCGAGGAGCAGCAGGGACTCTCTGCACTGTTCCAGTGGCTACAGCACCCAGACCACCACCCCGTCCTGCTCTGAGGACACCATACACACACACAGTGAGCACAAAACACACACATTTGAACACATCACGATAACGTTGTAATACTCATTTTCATTAGTTTGGAGCCTGAACGCACCACAATGTAACTCAATGGAGCCTCCGTTAACGTTAGCTGTTAGCTCCGTTATTAGCATGACTGAGCTCCGGAGAGACTCTAACATGTGACCCATTGAGCTAGTTGTTCCAAATGTCGCTAACAGCAGGGCGAGCGTTAACGTGGAGCCCCGTGTGATTCACCAACAAACACAGAAATGAGAAATGAATGTTTATTATGCAGTAAATCATCTGTATGACTGAACCTCTGGGCTCTCCTCTTGTTTCTGCTGTTTGGATGATAACTGACCTGTTGACCTGTCCGTCATCTCCGTCACTCGTTCTGTGTTCTTCAGTGTCTCTGGGTTCTCCTCTCCGGTTCTCCGTTGTGTTCTCAGTAGTTTTGTGTTTTTCTAAACTTCCTTCCTTCTCTTCCAGCTGTAAGGAGAGAGCCTCCCCTCTATGGTAGGTCTCTGACCAGCTGTCTGTTTGAGTGTCTGCCTGGTTGAGTGTCTGTCTGTCTGCCTGCCTGTCTGTCTGTCTGCCTGTCTGTTTGAGTGTCTGTCTGCCTGCCTGCCTGTCTGTTTGAGTGTCTGCCTGCCTGCCTGTCTGCCTGTCTGCCTGTCTGCCTGTCTGCCTGTCTGCCTGTCTGCCTGTCAGTCTGCCTGTCTGCATGTCTGCCTGTCTGCCTGCCTGTCTGTCTGTCTGTCTGCCGGCTTCATCTCTCAGAGACGGTCAGGGTTCGATAGCATGTCGTCACAGCCTCATCCGGCTTTTATCGAATCTATTTAGGTTCACTTTTTGACAAATTAAAGTTATAAAAGAACTAAAACCCAAAGATTCAGTAGAGATATTTATCAGCTAGATATTTATCATATTTACCTCAGCTTTTATTGACCAACAAGGCAGAAACTCTAATAAGTCATTAATCACAAACAACCAGAGGATAAGATGAGCAGCAAAAGAGGAAACGCTGGTCTGCACGATACGGAAGCCCTGAACGGACAAAATCCAAACTTTTATTTATTTTTATGTCTGGAGTTCACGAGTTCATTCCGTTGGTATCTCGAGATAAAGAGAGAGTTTGTTATCCCGAGAAAAGAAAAATTTAATTTCCTCTGAATATTTACAACGTTCAGGTCATAATTGGTAATAATTGATTAACAAAATAGCCGAATAATGTTGACTTATTATAAGCTATTAATCCCTTAAATCAGACGAGTCTCATTTGTATTTGTTGTCCTTCTTCTGTACTTCAGAGTTAAAGTTCAGTGTATCAGACCTGAGCTGTGAAATGTCAGAAAATAGTGAAAATTTAAATTCGTCAAATTGTTTATTTATTAATTTATCAATTAATTTACCATGAAGCAGTTTGCTTCCAAAATGACTTAAGTGTTTTATTTATATTTTTATATTCAGGCTACAGATTAATGAATTATTTTGATACTAAACTTAACTTCCTTCGTGTGTGTGTGTGTGTGTGTGTGTGTGTGTGTGTGTGTGTGTGTGTGTGTGTGTGTGTGTGTGTGTGTGTGTGTGTGTGTGTGTGTGTGTGTGTGTGTGTGTGTGTGTGTGTGTGTGTGTGTGTGTGTGTGTGATTGATTCTGAAATCACTTATCAAACGTCATCAGAAATAGAAATCTTAATATTTTCTCTCTCTCCAGTCGACTACGAGTCCATCTCCCTCCACGGAGACGCCGACTCCTTCTCCCTGCACCACGTCTCTCACGGCGGCGGCCAGTCGGACTTCGACAAGTCCTCCACCATCCCGAGGAACTCCGACCTCAGCTTCCAGTACAGGAAGTTCGCCCAGTCCAAGCGGCCCGGCTCCACCGTCAGCCTGCTGGCCGAGCCCGAGTTCTCCGGCCGGTCGGCCTACCAGCCGCCGTCGCACACGGCGACCATCCGGCGCAAGCCGTCGTCCAAGCCGGCTTACCGCAGGGGCACGATCAGCGGGGGGGTTCCCATCCCCATCTGCACGCCGCAGGTTCCCTTCAAAGCGCTCGCGGGAAACGGCGGCAGCAATGAGAACGTGTTCGCGGTGCCGGCCGCCGTAGGAGCCGGAGGGTTCGGTCACAGTAAACTGTGCACCTCCACGCAGAGCCTCAGCGCGCTGCCGCCCTCCTCCTCACCGTACTACCAGCTGGTCCCGGGTCAGATGCCCATCCCGGTGCCTGTGCCCACCGTGCCCACCCTGCCGCCAGAGGGCGGCAACGCCAAGCAGCAACAGCAGAGACAGTACCACCAACAACAACAGCAGCAACTACAGCAACAGCAGCAACTACAGCAACAGCAGCACATCAACCAACATCTTAATCATCAGCAGCAACGCAATCAGCTGCAGCAGCAAAACCAGCAACTCCAGATTCAGCAGCAATACCACCAGCAGCAGCAACAGCAGCAGCAACTGCATCTGCAACATCAACACTCGCTGCTTCAGCTGCAACACCAACAAGAGCAGCTGAACCAGCAGCAGAAACAGAGGCTGTACCAGCAGCAGCAGGCCCAGCTCCAGGCCTCCGTCCCCCAGGCAGAGCCCTCCGGTCCGGCCCACAGCGCTCACTACCAGCCCCAGGCTCCTCCGCCCTCCGACCAGGACCAGGACCAGTACCCGGAGCCGCCGCCGCCACCCCAGGAAGGTGGGGGGGACATCCTGAACCAGATCAGAGCGGTGAGGCTCAAAAGGACCCTCACCAACGATCGCTCCGCCCCTCTCCTGCCGGCTCCAGCCAATCACAAATGAGGCCGGCGTGGTCGTCGGCACAGACTTCCTGTTAAACACGAGCTGTGGAACTCACTCATCGCTGGAACTCGACGTGTCTTATTTTATTTTCTAAAGATCTGCTTCCTTTTTTAGGCCGTTTAGTTTGTTTTTAAATCATTTTTTTTTTTTAGACTTTGTCGTCATTTCATTTTCCTTTTGCCTTTTTCTTTTGGTTCATATTTTCATCTGGACTGTTCGTCTGTGTGACCCAGTCTCACCAACAGAGCTGTCGATCGTTTGGAGGCTTCTTAACGAGCCGGACAGGAAGCTGTTAGTGTCTCGCGTCCTCTTTTTCGGTCCCGGGTGTGTTTGATTTGCCTTTTCTGCCTCGACTCCCAGGAGGGTGGCGTTTAGTCATTAGTCCTGTAGCTCCGCTGTGTCACCTGGTTGAACCATGGTGTGTGTGTGTGTCTGTCTGTCTGTCTCTGTGTGTGTGTGTGTGTGTGTGTGTGTAATCGGCTGGCTGTGGGTCATCGTTGGTTTGTTCATCTCTGGAATAAAACGTCTGTAGTTTGTAAATATGTTGGAACAGAAACAGCAGTGAAAGCACCTGAGAGGTCGCTCACTTCCTGCTGTGACCCGTACGGACGTTTGAACTGAAGATGAGTCACAGCTTCCCCCCCCCACCCCCCCACCCCACCCCACCCACAACGAGGGATGCCAAATGGTGCCGCCGAGGGCTTCAGTTTGTGGAACAGGGTTAGAAATGTCTGGTTTACTGTGTAAATAATTAGCTGGTTCATAAGAGGAATAATAACGAAGAAGCAGGCGGCGATTTTGTTGGCAACTTTTAGAGGCAACTTTGTTGTTTAAGACATGATTGCTGAGAGCATAGCGGGCTATGAGCAGCAGCTGTCCAGATGTGTGACGGTCACCATCGGTGACATCGGACACAACGACGTGTTGGAAGACGTAGAGGAACTCTCTGACACCACCGCACAGATAGATATTTGCTTTAAATAAACCATTTATTTTAATAAAGAACCTTTAATTTTAGAAGTGTGACCAAGAGTTATTGGACGAACTGTACGGGAGCCACTGATGCATCGCTACAAACGCGTTAAGATGACAATAAACAGCTGTCGGTACAGAATGTTTGAATTAACTTACAAACCGTTTGTCCATCAGAGAGCAACGACACACTTCTTTATATTTTTGTAACGTTTCCAGTTCAGATCGTTTCTTGGTCACAAGTCTTTAATAAACTCATTCAATTCTTTAATAAAGTCATTAAAGGGCTTGTTTTTGATCATATTGTTGAGTTCTGGCCCGAAAACTGATACAAATAATCTTCACAAGTCTTTCACAGAAACACGTAATAATAATAATAATAATAAATACATTTCCTGACGGATTTAATTTGATATTTAAGAACATCGGGGAGCCGACGCGTCGCTTGAATTTGATTTTAAGGCTTCAACTCTCGATCATTTTCATTGTTGATTCATGTTTTAGAAGGTTGTGAAAGTTTCAGCTGTGATTATTTATCGTTCCGGTTTAAACAGCTTTGATCCTCACGTCTCTGATTTACTTTGGAAGATCTGCGCCGTCGTTCTGCTCGCACAGAAACATCATCCATGTTTAATAAAGACTCTGCTAGAAATTGATTTTGTTCGAGTGTTTAAATTCAGCTGAAAATCTGCCTAGTCAGCATTTAAACTGAGAAAAAAACAACCAGTTTACAGCCAATCAGAGTCCAGGACGGTGAGTTTAACGGAAGCTATTTATCTACGGGACAGTTCGGTTCAGGCTCCAGTAGCTGGTTCTATTTTGGATCCTGTTCCAAGTTGGTAGAAATATTTAGATTTGTTTGTTTGCTTGTTAATTCTCATAAATCTCTTCTTTGATGTTTCAGCTCCTCCGTGTTCTCCTCGCTGACGTCACACATTTACATATTTAGTGCTGTGAAGTCAGAGATCTTCAGTGGTTGATTAGTTCTGGAGCTCATTGCTGACAACGCTGCGTTAATTAAAGGTTCTTATATTAAAGAAGGAACATCTTCATTTGATAATAATCAGCGTCTCCCAAACGTTTCACGCTGACGAAGGACGTTTGAGATCCGATAGGAGACGTGTTTCCTCTCACAGGAGGAGCTAATCATCATTTTTATTATATATTAACTATTTTCTTTATAAAATATCAGAGAATAGTAATAAAAACATCCCAGAGCTCAAGATGTACGTCTCGTTTTGACCGAACCGTCCAAAATTTAAATCTTATTTTATCCTTGAAAAGCTAGAGCGAGTACTTTCTGTTACACTGTTCAATTTAAACTAAAGTTTGAAAAATCTCATTTAGCATTTTGCACCAGAATTACATCCCTGAATGTGTAAAGAAGACATTCAAAGAAAATATGTTTCCAGTTAAATCACTAAATATAATTTGGTGATTTTCTTAAATACTCAGAGTTGAGCAGTTTGGTTGTTGGTCATCGAACATCAGCTCAGGACCTGGTTACGGCCCCGCTGGTTCTGGATGAGTTGCCAGCTGCATTCTGGGAAATGCAGTCCGGTCTCTGGTCAGCTCTCCTGGTCTCTTCTCAGAGAAACTTTTCTGTTTATTCGTGATTTCCTGCAGCTGATTCAAGTGTTAATATTGTTGATGACAGAAAATATGCCTTCTGATATTTGATTGATTGATTGGACCCCACAACCCCACAGCAGGTGTGTGTGTGCGTGAGTGTGTGTGTGAGTGTGTGTATATATTAGTGCTTCTATTCCTGGGAGAGATCTAAATCTATATAAAAGATGTATACATATCCTGATTGTATTTTTGTTGATTCTTTGATCAGATACGACACGATTTGTCGTCATTCGTCATATTTTTGTAGAAAAACTTCACCGGAGGAAACCCAGAGAACTTCCTGTTTGAGGATCTGAAGCGTGATTGGATGAGAAGCGTACGAAGGACGAAACAGATGTGTGGACGACATTAACCAACAGAATGTACAAATGTTTTGTTCATCATCTTTTGACGTTCGCTGTGGGATCAATAATAATAATGATGATGATTCATTGATTCTGGTGCGACTGTGTTTTGTGTGTCCTGTCTTTACTCTCACTACACATCTGGAATAATTAACTTTTAGTGATTTCTGGGACGAACGTTTCCTTCTTTGAGCTTTAGAGGAACGTTTTATGTTAAAAGTTGAAACTTTAATATTTAATTTTAAGCAAAAGGGGATGCAGCGTGACGTTTCCTGCTGAGCGACATGAAGCACAATTAAAAAGTCATAGTTCAGTATGTTGAAAATCTTCATTGAAGTCATTGTAAAGCATGTCAAAAGAAACAGGTGGAATTGATCAAATAAAATAATTTTAATGACAAGGAGGCAACGTACACACAAAGAAAGGGACAGTGGATGCATTTTAAATCAATTAAACAAATATAACAGGACTACAACCTCACTAACTCAGTAGGCAAGGTTCCCACCTGACATGGCCTGATATTCATCACAGGTTTTCTTGATTGCTTCTCTTTGATTGGCGGGTTGGACAGGATTTTGCTCCAATCAGGATCTCCAGAAATCCAAGCAGGAAGTGGGACGAGCGGTGCCTTGCTGGAACCAATCACAGACGGGGATCCCGTATCGTCCTTGGCATAAGCAAAGAACATCAAGTACAAGGGTTGTAGGAAACACAGTCACAGCATAGTGTTTCATAAAGGTCATAGTATAGTATGTTTAAAATGTATAAAAAAAGTCATAGTATATTTGTATTGAAAGATTTCATGATAAAAAGTAATATTATACTGTTGAAAAATGTATATATATAAAATAGGATAGTTTTTGAAGTATATATGAATATATGTTGAATAATTTCATAAAAAAAGAAATAGTATAGTATGTGAAAAACGTCTAACAATGTTCATAAAAAACTAAATAGAAAAATAAAATTGCAAATAAAAAGCATGGTATCTGGAAAAATATGAAAAAAACGTGTAGTATGTCAAAAGATTTCATATAAAAAGTCATATTATATTATATCATATTATTAAAAAGTAAAGTAACTTTAAAAGTAACTAAAAAAGTAAAGTAACTAAAAAAGTAACTTTAAAAGTAAAGTAACTAAAAAAGTAACTTTAAAAGTAAAGTAACTTTAAAAGTAACTAAAAAAGTAAAGTAACTATAAAAAAGTAACTTTAAAAGTAAAGTAACTAAAAGTAACTAAAAAAGTAAAGTAACTAAAAAAGTAACTTTAAAAGTAAAGTAACTTTAAAAGTAACTAAAAAAGTAAAGTAACTAAAAAAGTAACTTTAAAAGTAAAGTAACTTTAAAAGTAACTAAAAAAGTAAAGTAACTATAAAAAAGTAACTTTAAAAGTAAAGTAACTAAAAAAGTAACTTTAAAAGTAAAGTAACTAAAAAAGTAACTTTAAAAGTAAAGTAACTAAAAAAGTAAATTTAAAAGTAAAGTAACTTTAAGAGCAACTTTAAAAATAAAGTAACTTAAGTAAAGTTATGACTTTTCGACATGGTACACTGACTTTTTCATGACTTTTTTCGACATCCTATACTATGCTGTTTATAACTCCGCAGCAACTCCCTTCATCAACATCGATTGTCTTCCTTCAGGATGGAGTCCAATCGCCAAAGACGTTGCACTATTCACATTTGTACAATGTGTAATAAATTATTGTGAAATTCTAATGAAGTCTCTCCTGATTGAATGACTTTTTTGACTGTTTTTCGACTTTAACCCCAGTAGAACAAACTGAAAAAACACAATTGGGTTTCATCATTAAATTCTTTTCTTTACTGCATTTGCACATAATTTACTGAACACACGGAAGTCCAGAAGCATCCAATACATAAACTGACCGATGAAAACAAGGTAAAAACAATACGTCTGTAATAAAATACACTTTCATGTTCTTATATGCATAATATAAAAACAATAAAGGAAAATATTTAAATTGCAGTAATTACTATTTACAAAAGGCATTTTCTTTTAAAAGGAACTTTTACAACTTCAGTACCTAAAATAAATCAAACTATATGCAAACTATATCAAACTAAAATTGCAGTTTATCAAAAAAATATAAAAGTCATTTTATAGTATGTTTAAAAGTGTCATGAAAAATATAGTGTATAGACAAATGTGGGAAAAGCATGGTATCTGGAAAAATATGAAAAAAACGTGTAGTATGTCAAAAGAGTTAATATAAAAAGTCATATTATATTATATCATATTATTAAAAAGTAAAGTAACTAAAAAAGTAACTTTAAAAGTAAAGTAACTAAAAAAGTAAAGTAACTTTAAAAGTAACTAAAAAAGTAAGCGTCGTTGCCAAGCGTCTGCGTTACTCCATCCACAACTGCCCCTCCATCGACAACTACATGCTGACCCACAACACCGACGCAGCAGACAGCTCCGACACAGAGGAGTGAAGCGGCCAGCTGTGGTCAACCTGGTGATGAATGTATCTTCTCCCATGCCATGCACATTATGCACTGAACACAGACTTCTATTCGCCAAACCTGTAAGGTAGTGTACTGTACTGTTTATATGTTGGTTGAAATTAAAGATATGTGTAGTTTTGGTTTTCCAAATGTGCAAGGTGTTGTAATTAATGCAGTGCTTACTCTGAATCAACACTACAGGGATACGGAATAAGAGTTTTTCAAATAGAAATAAAGTAACTAAAAAAGTAACTTTAAAAGTAAAGTAACTTTAAAAGTAAAGTAACTAAAAAAGTAACTTTAAAAGTAAAGTAACTAAAAAAGTAACTAAAAAAGTAAAGTAACTAAAAAATAACTTTAAAAGTAAAGTAACTAAAAAAGTAACTTTAAAAGTAAAGTAACTTTAAAAGTAACTAAAAAAGTAAAGTTACTAAAAAAGTAACTTTAAAAGTAAAGTAACTAAAAAAGTAACTTTAAAAGTAAAGTAACTTTAAAAGTAACTAAAAAAGTAAAGTAACTAAAAAAGTAACTTTAAAAGTAAAGTAACTAAAAAAGTAAAGTAACTAAAAAAGTAACTTTAAAAGAAAAGTAACTAAAAAAGTAACTTTAAAAGTAAAGTGACTTTAAGAGCAACTTTAAAAATAAAGTAACTTAAGTAAAGTTATGACTTTTCGACATGGTACACTGACTTTTTCATGACTTTTTTCGACATCCTATACTATGCTGTTTATAACTCCGCAGCAACTCCCTTCATCAACATCGATTGTCTTCCTTCAGGATGGAGTCCAATCGCCAAAGACGTTGCACTATTCACATTTGTACAATGTGTAATATATTATTGTGAAATTCTAATGAAGTCTCTCCTGATTGAATGACTTTTTGGACTGTTTTTCGACTTTAACCCCAGTAGAACAAACTGAAAAAACACAATTGGGTTTCATCATTAAATTCTTTTCTTTACTGCATTTTCACATAATTCACTGAACACACGGAAGTCCAGAAGCATCCAATACATAAACTGACCGATGAAAACAAGGTAAAAACAATACGTCTGTAATAAAATACACTTTCATGTTCTTATATGCATAATATAAAAACAATAAAGGAAAATATTTAAATTGCAGTAATTACTATTTACAAAAGGCATTTTCTTTTAAAAGGAACTTTTACAACTTCAGTACCTAAAATAAATCAAACTATATGCAGGTCAGGTGCAGTAGTACAAAAAGGCTTTGATATCAGGAGAGTAAGGTGACAGTTTTACAGCAGGACAGAAAGGCGGGATAAGGCCTGATGAACATTAGGTAGCCTGGAGGAGTTCACCAATGAGGAGCGAGTGCTTTTCCTCCGTTTCGTCTCTGGCCGGTCCAGGTTGCCTTCCAACCCAGCTGATATCACGCAGAAGTTCCAAATCATCAAGGTTGACAGGGTGAGGTCATCGCTAACGGAAATAACGAGCCTGTTGACGAGGGCAAACATATCAATAGTACAAACTACTAAACTTTTTCCCCCTATCATGTCCTACAGCCCGTCAACGGCCTCCCTACTGCACAGACCTGCTTCTTCCTGTTTCGCCTGCCCCCTTACACGAGCCAGGTCATCCTCGCTGAGCGTCTGCGTTACTCCATCCACAACTGCCCCTCCATCGACAACTACATGCTGACCCACAACACCGACGCAGCAGACAGCTCTGACACAGAGGAGTGAAGCGGCCAGCTGTGGTCAACCTGGTGATGAATGTATCTTCTCCCATGCCATGCACATTATGCACTGAACACAGACTTCTATTCGCCAAACCTGTAGAGTAGTGTACTGTACTGTTTATATGTTGGTTGAAATTAAAGATATGTGTAGTTTTGGTTTTCCAAATGTGCAAGGTGTTGTAATTAATGCAGTGCTTACTCTGAATCAACACTACAGGGATACGGAATAAGAGTTTTTCAAATAGAAATAAAGTAACTAAAAAAGTAACTTTAAAAGTAAAGTAACTAAAAAAGTAACTTTAAAAGTAAAGTAACTAAAAAAGTAACTAAAAAAGTAAAGTAACTTTAAAAGTAACTAAAAAAGTAAAGTAACTAAAAAAGTAACTTTAAAAGTAAAGTAACTAAAAAAGTAACTAAAAAAGTAAAGTAACTAAAAAAGTAACTTTAAAAGTAAAGTAACTTTAAAAGTAACTAAAAAAGTAAAGTAACTAAAAAAGTAACTTTAAAAGTAAAGTAACTAAAAAAGTAACTTTAAAAGTAAAGTAACTTTAAAAGTAACTAAAAAAGTAAAGTAACTAAAAAAGTAACTTTAAAAGTAAAGTAACTAAAAAAGTAACTTTAAAAGTAAAGTAACTTTAAGAGCAACTTTAAAAATAAAGTAACTTAAGTAAAGTTATGACTTTTCGACATGGTACACTGACTTTTTCATGACTTTTTTCGACATCCTATACTATGCTGTTTATAACTCCGCAGCAACTCCCTTCATCAACATCGATTGTCTTCCTTCAGGATAGAGTCCAATCGCCAAAGACATTGCACTATTCACATTTGTACAATGTGTAATATATTATTGTGAAATTCTAATGAAGTCTCTCCTGATTGAATGACTTTTTTGACTGTTTTTCGACTTTAACCCCAGTAGAACAAACTGAAAAAACACAATTGGGTTTCATCATTAAATTCTTTTCTTTACTGCATTTTCACATAATTCACTGAACACACGGAAGTCCAGAAGCATCCAATACATAAACTGACCGATGAAAACAAGGTAAAAACAATACGTCTGTAATAAAATACACTTTCATGTTCTTATATGCATAATATAAAAACAATAAAGGAAAATATTTAAATTGCAGTAATTACTATTTACAAAAGGCATTTTCTTTTAAAAGGAACTTTTACAACTTCAGTACCTAAAATAAATCAAACTATATGCAAACTATATCAAACTAAAATTGCAGTTTATCAAAAAAATATAAAAGTCATTTTATAGTATGTCTAAAAGTGTCATGAAAAATATAGTGTATAGACAAATGTTGAAAAAGCATGGTATCTGGAAAAATATGAAAAAAACGTGTAGTATGTCAAAAGATTTCATATAAAAAGTCATATTATATTATATCATATGATTAAAAAGTAAAGTAACTTTAAAAGTAACTAAAAAAGTAAAGTAACTAAAAAAGTAACTTTAAAAGTAAAGTAACTAAAAAAGTAAAGTAACTAAAAAAGTAACTTTAAAAGTAAAGTAACTTTAAAAGTAACTAAAAAAGTAAAGTAACTAAAAAAGTAACTTTAAAAGTAAAGTAACTTTAAAAGTAACTAAAAAAGTAAAGTAACTAAAAAAGTAACTAAAAATTAAAGTAACTAAAAAAGTAACTAAAAAAGTAAAGTAACTAAAAAAGTAACTTTAAAAGAAAAGTAACTAAAAAAGTAACTTTAAAAGTAAAGTAACTTTAAGAGCAACTTTAAAAATAAAGTAACTTAAGTAAAGTTATGACTTTTCGACATGGTACACTGACTTTTTCATGACTTTTTTCGACATCCTATACTATGCTGTTTATAACTCCGCAGCAACTCCCTTCATCAACATCGATTGTCTTCCTTCAGGATGGAGTCCAATCGCCAAAGACGTTGCACTATTCACATTTGTACAATGTGTAATAAATTATTGTGAAATTCTAATGAAGTCTCTCCTGATTGAATGACTTTTTTGACTGTTTTTCGACTTAACCCCAGTAGAACAAACTGAAAAATCACAATTGGGTTTCATCATTAAATTCTTTTCTTTACTGCATTTGCACATAATTCACTGAACACACGGAAGTCCAGAAGCATCCAATACATAAACTGACCGATGAAAACAAGGTAAAAACAATACGTCTGTAATAAAATACACTTTCATGTTCTTATATGCATAATATAAAAACAATAAAGGAAAATATTTAAATTGCAGTAATTACTATTTACAAAAGGCATTTTCTTTTAAAAGGAACTTTTACAACTTCAGTACCTAAAATAAATCAAACTATATGCAAACTATATCAAACTAAAATTGCAGTTTATCAAAAAAATATAAAAGTCATTTTATAGTATGTTTAAAAGTGTCATGAAAAATATAGTGTATAGACAAATGTTGAAAAAGCATGGTATCTGGAAAAATATGAAAAAAACGTGTAGTATGTCAAAAGATTTCATATAAAAAGTCATATTATATTATATCATATTATTAAAAAGTAAAGTAACTAAAAAAGTAACTAAAAAAGTAAAGTAACTAAAAAAGTAACTTTAAAAGTAAAGTAACTAAAAAAGTAAAGTAACTAAAAAAGTAACTTTAAAAGTAAAGTAACTTTAAAAGTAACTAAAAAAGTAAAGTAACTAAAAAAGTAACTTTAAAAGTAAAGTAACTAAAAAAGTAACTTTAAAAGTAAAGTAACTAAAAAAGTAACTAAAAATTAAAGTAACTAAAAAAGTAACTTTAAAAGTACAGTAACTAAAAAAGTAAAGTAACTAAAAAAGTAACTTTAAAAGAAAAGTAACTAAAAAAGTAACTTTAAAAGTAAAGTAACTTTAAGAGCAACTTTAAAAATAAAGTAACTTAAGTAAAGTTATGACTTTTCGACATGGTACACTGACTTTTTCATGACTTTTTTCGACATCCTATACTATGCTGTTTATAACTCCGCAGCAACTCCCTTCATCAACATCGATTGTCTTCCTTCAGGATGGAGTCCAATCGCCAAAGACGTTGCACTATTCACATTTGTACAATGTGTAATAAATTATTGTGAAATTCTAATGAAGTCTCTCCTGATTGAATGACTTTTTTGACTGTTTTTCGACTTAACCCCAGTAGAACAAACTGAAAAATCACAATTGGGTTTCATCATTAAATTCTTTTCTTTACTGCATTTGCACATAATTCACTGAACACACGGAAGTCCAGAAGCATCCAATACATAAACTGACCGATGAAAACAAGGTAAAAACAATACGTCTGTAATAAAATACACTTTCATGTTCTTATATGCATAATATAAAAACAATAAAGGAAAATATTTAAATTGCAGTAATTACTATTTACAAAAGGCATTTTCTTTTAAAAGGAACTTTTACAACTTCAGTACCTAAAATAAATCAAACTATATGCAAACTATATCAAACTAAAATTGCAGTTTATCAAAAAAATATAAAAGTCATTTTATAGTATGTTTAAAAGTGTCATGAAAAATATAGTGTATAGACAAATGTTGAAAAAGCATGGTATCTGGAAAAATATGAAAAAAACGTGTAGTATGTCAAAAGATTTCATATAAAAAGTCATATTATATTATATCATATTATTAAAAAGTAAAGTAACTAAAAAAGTAACTAAAAAAGTAAAGTAACTAAAAAAGTAACTTTAAAAGTAAAGTAACTAAAAAAGTAAAGTAACTAAAAAAGTAACTTTAAAAGTAAAGTAACTTTAAAAGTAACTAAAAAAGTAAAGTAACTAAAAAAGTAACTTTAAAAGTAAAGTAACTAAAAAAGTAACTTTAAAAGTAAAGTAACTTTCAAAGTAAAGTAACTAAAAAAGTAACTTTAAAAGTAAAGTAACTAAAAAAGTAACTTTAAAAGTAAAGTAACTAAAAAAGTAACTTTAAAAGTAAAGTAACTTTAAAAGTAACTAAAAAAGTAAAGTAACTAAAAAAGTAACTTTAAAAGTAAAGTAACTAAAAAAGTAACTTTAAAAGTAAAGTAACTTTAAAAGTAACTAAAAAAGTAAAGTAACTAAAAAAGTAACTTTAAAAGTAAAGTAACTTTAAAAGTAACTTTAAAAGTAAAGTAACTAAAAAAGTAAAGTAACTAAAAAAGTAACTTTAAAAGTAAAGTAACTTTAAAAGTAACTAAAAAAGTAAAGTAACTAAAAAAGTAACTAAAAAGTAAAGTAACTAAAAAAGTAACTTTAAAAGTACAGTAACTAAAAAAGTAAAGTAACTAAAAAAGTAACTTTAAAAGTAAAGTAACTAAAAAAGTAACTTTAAAAGTAAAGTAACTTTAAGAGCAACTTTAAAAATAAAGTAACTTAAGTAAAGTTATGACTTTTCGACATGGTACACTGACTTTTTCATGACTTTTTTCGACATCCTATACTATGCTGTTTATAACTCCGCAGCAACTCCCTTCATCAACATCGATGTCTTCCTTCAGGATGGAGTCCAATCGCCAAAGACGTTGCACTATTCACATTTGTACAATGTGTAATAAATTATTGTGAAATTCTAATGAAGTCTCTCCTGATTGAATGACTTTTTTGACTGTTTTTCGACTTAACCCCAGTAGAACAAACTGAAAAATCACAATTGGGTTTCATCATTAAATTCTTTTCTTTACTGCATTTGCACATAATTCACTGAACACACGGAAGTCCAGAAGCATCCAATACATAAACTGACCGATGAAAACAAGGTAAAAACAATACGTCTGTAATAAAATACACTTTCATGTTCTTATATGCATAATATAAAAACAATAAAGGAAAATATTTAAATTGCAGTAATTACTATTTACAAAAGGCATTTTCTTTTAAAAGGAACTTTTACAACTTCAGTAGCTAAAATAAATCAAACTATATGCAGGTCAGGTGCAGTAGTACAAAAAGGCTTTGATATCAGGAGAGTAAGGTGACAGTTTTACAGCAGGACAGAAAGGCGGGATAAGGCCTGATGAACATTAGGTAGCCTGGAGGAGTTCACCAATGAGGAGCGAGTGCTTTTCCTCCATTTCGTCTCTGGCCGGTCCAGGTTGCCTTCCAACCCAGCTGATATCACGCAGAAGTTCCAAATCATCAAGGTTGATAGGGTGAGGTCATCGCTAACGGAAATAACGAGCCTGTTGACGAGGGCAAACATATCAATAGTACAAACTACTAAACTTTTTCCCCCTATCATGTCCTACAGCCCGTCAACGGCCTCCCTACTGCACAGACCTGCTTCTTCCTGTTTCGCCTGCCCCCTTACACGAGCCAGGTCATCCTCGCTGAGCGTCTGCGTTACTCCATCCACAACTGCCCCTCCATCGACAACTACATGCTGACCCACAACACCGACGCAGCAGACAGCTCCGACACAGAGGAGTGAAGCGGCCAGCTGTGGTCAACCTGGTGATGAATGTATCTTCTCCCATGCCATGCACATTATGCACTGAACACAGACTTCTATTCGCCAAACCTGTAAGGTAGTGTACTGTACTGTTTATATGTTGGTTGAAATTAAAGATATGTGTAGTTTTGGTTTTCCAAATGTGCAAGGTGTTGTAATTAATGCAGTGCTTACTCTGAATCAACACTACAGGGATACGGAATAAGAGTTTTTCAAATAGAAATAAAGTAACTAAAAAAGTAACTTTAAAAGTAAAGTAACTTTAAAAGTAAAGTAACTAAAAAAGTAACTTTAAAAGTAAAGTAACTAAAAAAGTAACTTTGAAAGTAAAGTAACTAAAAAGTAACTTTAAAAGTAAAGTAACTAAAAAAGTAACTAAAAAAGTAAAGTAACTAAAAAAGTAACTTTAAAAGTAAAGTAACTTTAAAAGTAACTGAAAAAGTAAAGTAACTAAAAAAGTAACTTTAAAAGTAAAGTAACTAAAAAAGTAACTTTAAAAGTAAAGTAACTTTAAGAGTAAAGTAACTAAAAAAGTAACTTTAAAAGTAAAGTAACTAAAAAAGTAACTTTAAAAGTAAAGTAACTAAAAAAGTAACTTTAAAAGTAAAGTAACTTTAAAAGTAACTAAAAAAGTAAAGTAACTAAAAAAGTAACTTTAAAAGTAAAGTAACTTTAAAAGTAACTAAAAAAGTAAAGTAACTAAAAAAGTAACTTTAAAAGTAAAGTAACTAAAAAAGTAACTTTAAAAGTAAAGTAACTTTAAAAGTAACTAAAAAAGTAAAGTAACTAAAAAAGTAACTTTAAAAGTAAAGTAACTAAAAAAGTAACTTTAAAAGTAAAGTAACTTTAAAAGTAACTAAAAAAGTAAAGTAACTAAAAAAGTAACTAAAAAGTAAAGTAACTAAAAAAGTAACTTTAAAAGTAAAGTAACTTTAAGAGCAACTTTAAAAATAAAGTACCTTAAGTAAAGTTATGACTTTTCGACATGGTACACTGACTTTTTCATGACTTTTTTCGACATCCTATACTATGCTGTTTATAGCTCCGCAGCAACTCCCTTCATCAACATCGATTGTCTTCCTTCAGGATGGAGTCCAATCGCCAAAGACGTTGCACTATTCACATTTGTACAATGTGTAACAAATTATTGTGAAATTCTAATGAAGTCTCTCCTGATTGAATGACTTTTTTGACTGTTTTTCGACTTTAACCCCAGTAGAACAAACTGAAAAAACACAATTGGGTTTCATCATTAAATTCTTTTCTTTACTGCATTTGCACATAATTCACTGAACACACGGAAGTCCAGAAGCATCCAATACATAAACTGACCGATGAAAACAAGGTAAAAACAATACGTCTGTAATAAAATACACTTTCATGTTCTTATATGCATAATATAAAAACAATAAAGGAAAATATTTAAATTGCAGTAATTACTATTTACAAAAGGCATTTTCTTTTAAAAGGAACTTTTACAACTTCAGTACCTATAAATAAATCAAACTATATGCAGGTCAGGTGCAGTAGTACAAAAAGGCTTTGATATCAGGAGAGTAAGGTGACAGTTTTACAGCAGGACAGAAAGGCGGGATAAGGCCTGATGAACATTAGGTAGCCTGGAGGAGTTCACCAATGAGGAGCGAGTGCTTTTCTTCCGTTTCGTCTCTGGGCGGTCCAGGTTGCCTTCCAACCCAGCTGATATCATGCAGAAGTTCCAAATCATCAAGGTTGATAGGGTGAGGTCATCGCTAACGGAAATAACGAGCCTGTTGACGAGGGCATCTCCCATGCCATGCACATTATGCACTGAACACAGACTTCTATTCGCCAAACCTGTAAGGTAGTGTACTGTACTGTTTATATGTTGGTTGAAATTAAAGATATGTGTAGTTTTGGTTTTCCAAATGTGCAAGGTGTTGTAATTAATGCAGTGCTTACTCTGAATCAACACTACAGGGATACGGAATAAGAGTTTTTCAAATAGAAATAAAGTAACTAAAAAAGTAACTTTAAAAGTAAAGTAACTTTAAAAGTAAAGTAACTAAAAAAGTAACTTTAAAAGTAAAGTAACTAAAAAAGTAACTTTAAAAGTAAAGTAACTAAAAAAGTAACTAAAAAAGTAAAGTAACTTTAAAAGTAACTAAAAAAGTAAAGTAACTAAAAAAGTAACTTTAAAAGTAAAGTAACTAAAAAAGTAACTTTAAAAGTAAAGTAACTTTAAAAGTAACTAAAAAAGTAAAGTAACTAAAAAGTAAAGTAACTAAAAAAGTAACTAAAAAAGTAAAGTAACTTTAAAAGTAACTAAAAAAGTAAAGTAACTAAAAAAGTAACTTTAAAAGTAAAGTAACTAAAAAAGTAAATTATATATATTGCTGTAGAAGGCCAACTCCTCATGAAATTCATTGGTCCATATATTCTTAATGCAATAAGATATCAAGAAACTTTTCATAACTTTTGATGATATATATCCAATACTGATTCACAGCAAATTTGGTACCAATCAGACCCAGGGTCTAGGAGAAGTGATTTTTTTTTTTTTTTTACAAAATTCAAAATGGTGGAAAATGTTGGTAGGCGGAGCTTAGGGTCCCAAGAGGATTTTTTGTAGAACTCATTCAGTTGCTCATGTCTGTAAAATCTTAAGTAATTTGGACATACGGGCTGTTGGGGCTTGCCTTTCCATTATCTAGGTGGCGCTAGCGAGTAATTTTGTATGCTCGAGCATTGGACCCATAAAATATCAAAATTTCCCGCTGTCCCGATATGCTCGCCAAATATGGGGAGGTTGGGGACATGTCAGATACCCTTAAACGGTTTTTCATCATAGGGTATAATAATAATTCCTACAGATACAATAGGGACCTCGCGGACCCGACGTTGTCGGTGCTCGGGCCCTAATAAACAATTTAAAAATATGCATGAGCAACATAAAAATAAATGAGATATGGATACTTCATTTTGACTTTTATCTCATAATCTTGATTCATGAGTATATTTCTGATGCTAAAGTTTACCTGTATCATTTTGGTGGAAATGGACTTTTATACTACTAATAATAATAAGAACAGCAAGGAGACGTATTATGATTATTATACTCAAAGTAGACCGAGTAAAAAAAAAGTCTTTCCAAGATTTAGGTCAAAGTTGAACATATCTAATGTCAACAGCAGCAGGCGAGAGACGAGAGGAGAGACTAAAGGACACGAAAGGAGACGAAAGGAGACTAAAAGAGACTAAAGGAGAGACAAATGAGAGAGTAAAGGAGACCAGAGGAGAGACTAAAGGAGACTAAATGAGAGACTAAAGGAGACGAGAGGAGAGACTAAAGGAGACTAAATGAGAGACTAAAGGAGACGAGAGGAGAGACTAAAGGAGACTAAATGAGAGACTAAAGGAGAAACTATACAGGAGAGACTAAAGGAGGCTAAAGGAGAGACTACAGGAGACAAAAAGAGTACTAATCTCTCTCTATCTCCTTTCATTCAGCTTTGTCTCTCTCTTTCTTTTCTTTTCCTCACCTGCTGTGTGTTGTGAGTCAGCTGATGCCCATGGGCAAGAAGTGGAAGGAAAGGGATTTTAATTACACGCAGACTGTTTACAGGCCGGTAGAGTCTGATTCACTGACAGGTGAGTTGGTCCACATCTAAGGCACTTAGTCTTCGTTACACGCACACACGCACACACACACACACACACACACACACACACACACACACACTGGTGAGTCAGACTGACCCAGATACTGAAGGAGATAAGCTCTCAGTGTGGCAGCTGTTCAATGATTCAAAGGCCACATCACAGTGACTCTGCACAAATCTGTGTGTGTGTGTGTGTGTGTGTTGCACTTGTGTTGCACCAGCTGCACTTCCACTCTGCACCACCAGAGGCTGCAGCAGACCACTCTACGCACATTCTTTGGGGGGTTTCTCTAAATGTAGACTGGAATGCTTCACATTAGCAAAGTGTCGTGTTTCATGAGGTCTGACTGTCTGACTCTGCAGATTCTTTGCTTAAGTACCAATATATATGTCAAAATACTCCAATTACAAGTATAACATTTAAAATAACATATAAATACATTTAAAATACGTGTTATCAGCTAAATACACTTAAATTATCAAACGTAAAAGTACTCAACAGTATACTGATATGACATTATTTAGATTTTTAATACTGATGTATTAATGTGTAAGCAGCATTTTACTGTTGTAGCTGCTCGGGGTCGGAGCTGGTTTTACATTTTTAATAAACTGAACGGTTCAAATGGTGGTCAGTCAGAGGCTTCCTGTCTCTAAGGGATCACAAGACAAATGTGAGGGGTCGTTAGATAACTAATAGGAGAGCAAAGAAGAAGAAGAAACAAAGTTATGATACACAAATAACTTTTCATCTGATTCCTGCATACAGGCAGAAATTAAAGCTCTGTAAACCTGTTGAGAGGAAATCAATGCAGTGGACCAGAGAAGCTCTGGAGGATCTCGTGTAGACAGTTTGTAAAACATACAAGTTAGTGAAGTAAAAGTAGAAAGTGGCGTCGAAAGAAAACCTCATTTGGACTCGAGTAGAAGACTTCGACCACCGCCGCTCTGTTCCTGCTGACTGTGTGTAACACCACAGCGTCAGTCAACAGACTATTATATATTAAAATATGTGTATTTTAAATAAGTGTTGTTACAAAAATATATTTTGATCAAAGTTGACGGGTTGTGAGCAGTGATTGTGTTGTTTTTACTGACGGCAGCAAATAAATAAGACAAATTACATAAATAAGACAAACTAAAACAAGTTAACTGTGTCTAGTAAAAGGGAGGAGTTTGGTTTTAAGAGACAACTAATTCCTTTTTTAACGCTACATGAAATGGGAGATTTTAAAAATCTATATTTTTTTAACAATTTTAGGCCTTCAGTATAATAGTAGTTCTTCAAATGACTCAATATCAATATGCTGTTGAAGATACGGTGCTTAGAAATGCTTGGAATAAAACAAGTTTACCACAAGACATGCCCAAAACTATTTGCAACATGAACTCTGACTTGACAGGTCTTAACTTCCCAAATGTATCTTCAGGCTAAAAACTGGCTGGTGGAGCCGGAGGCGGGGATCGAACTGCCGATCCTCCTATTGAAAGATGGCCCTGCTCTCCACTTTGCCACGGTCAACCCCGAAGTGATCTGTCCAGTACGATGTTTGAAGAACAGTACACAGAGAACAACAACAGTTACTGCTGATGCTTGTGAAGTATTGCCTTTGTTCTGTAGTCTGAACAGAAGACTACATTCCAGGTAGGTTGTGATTACGTAAGTGGTACAGTGCAAACATTAGGCCCCTCCCCCATCAAGGAGCAGCACATCTTGTAAGAAAGAGGAACCTTTGATAAAGTTCCAACCCTCGCATGACTCAATTGAGACAAAGCAGAGAACACAGATTGAAATTCTGTGTACTTAAAAGAGAAACACAGACGGAGAGATTTACCTTCATTCTCATCGTCCACTGAGAGCGGACAGGTTCCGGAGGCAAAACTGGAATACGGAGAAAACAAGTTTTAAGGTAAGGACGTAAGGAAGTAGATTGGTTGCTTAGTTACAGAAAATACAACAGAGTATTATGGTTCTCTTTAACAATAAAAGGTGGGGCTGATACTTCAGATCTTCCTTTGTAGTCGTCCTCTATAATCAAATGGACACTTTTTGTTTTTGTTTTGTTACAAGCCTGCAGGTGTTGCTCTCTCTCTCTCTCTCTCTCTCTCTCTCTCTCTCTCTCTCTCTCTCTCACACACTAAATGTACTTTAATATGAACACTTACAAATAAAGGTTTTACTAGATGATGGTTCAATAAATTAGGCCATCACACGTCTCTCACTTGTTTCCTCGGTGTCGTTGTTGTCTGATGTCTGACAGCTGAGGTTCCTGTCGCACTGCGGAAGATTTAAGCTTTTGTTCATTTACAGTTTCTTTGTGAACTTCACATAATATGTATATATATATAACATAGAAAATGAAAGTCCTCCGTTTTATGGCCATCGTCCTCCTCAAAGCCACAAACCGGGACTTCAAACGTCCGCTCCGTATGTCTGATAACGCCGCTGGACACTCCGCTCGCTAATCGCTCCAATAACGGCTGCTTCCTCCGCAAAAATGCAGAATTAAACAGCACAACAGCTGCTAGCAAAGACAACAAGGTCAGCGACGCCTGTAATCAGTTGTCCATGTTGAATTAACCTGGTAGTTGATCGGTAATCAATGTTGTTGTTTGTGATCTTCCGGAAAAGGGTCACGTGATAGGGGCGTGACGAATCAGAGAGGGACACGTCGTGACTGCTAAGAACCAATCAAGTAGCGAACGCAGGCGTCTACGTCATCGTTTCCAAACGTTGCCGTTTACGAGCATCCACACGAAGAGGCAACCCCGGAGTTTTCAAACTCTGAAACTCCGGCATAGTGTGGACACTCATCACACCAGTGGCGGGCCGTGCATTTCATACCTGGGCCTTCACTGCTGAAATACCACCTTATAACCACATGATGGCGCCACAGCTAGGGTTATTATTCGTTTCTTGGGCTGTAACTATATAATGTTACGTATTTGTATTGAACCGTTCGGTACGAGGCTTACAAACCGAACAATACGTTTGAAAAATACTAGTGCATTTGGAAAATACAGAAGCTTAAATTGTAGGAAAAAAGTAGGAGACAGCGGCCTGTGTGACCTCTGAACCGGAACAAAAAGAACCACAACAAAAAACAGCTGATGCTCCGGGAGTGTTCCGGGAGGCTAGGCTAACTAGCTTTACGGAAAAACAACAGCAGTAACATGCATTCTGCTACACACTCGAGGGCCATTTAGAGATTAGATGTAAAAAAACGAACCAGTTGACTTACCAAATGCTGATCACATCCTCTTTTCTTTGTTGACAAAGATTAATCCCGCAGTTAAATCCCATCTCACGAATCCGTTTCTCCTCCTTCAGCCATAAACAAAGCTAGGTAAAAAAAAATTACAAATCTACACCAAGCAAAATGCAAAAAATATCATAATTTCATTCATATCTTTCAATATGAACTCTCACTACTCACTAAGCCTCCGCTGTAAGTTTCATTTCACGACAGTCACGTGCTCGCCCACTGACCAATCACAGCACAGAATCTCACTGCAGCGCTGCTGCTAATGCTGACGTAGCTGTAGGCCTGCAGACCGTTCTGCTGCGTCTAAGAATCTCAAACTAAAGATCTGATTGGTTGAAGACTATGCCAATCAACAATATCGTCCCCATTCACTTAACCTGCACATGGATTCACTGGTGAGTCTGCAGGCCTGGGGCCTCTCTTCTTACCTAGAGACACAGAGGTGAAATCTGATTGGATAAAAGCTCTACTTAAAGCAAGCTGCACTGGAAGCAGAGCGACTGAGGATTGATGTAGTCTAATTCACACTCTGCTCTCTGCTTTGTTTTCAGCATTTTACAAACACAATGGCCTCCAGATCAGAGGAGGATCTCTCCTGTTCTGTCTGCCAGGACATCTTCAAGGATCCTGTTGTCCTGTCGTGTAGCCACAGCTTCTGCAGAGACTGTCTGAAGAACTGGTGGGCAGAGAAACTACTACAGGAGTGTCCAGTTTGTAACAGAAGATCATCAAGGACTGATCCACCTGTTAGTCTGGTGATAAAGAACCTGTGTGAGTCCTTCATACTGGAGAGAGATCAGAGAGCTTCAGAGACTCTCTGCAGTCTGCACTCTGAGAAACTCAAACTCTTCTGTCTGGACCATCAGCAGCTGGTGTGTCTCGTCTGCAGAGATTCAGAAACACACAAAAACCACAAATTCAGACCCATCAATGAAGCTGCAGAGGATCACAAAGATGAGATCCAGAACTCCCTGAAGCCCTTAAAGGAGAAACTGAAGCTCTTTGAACAAGTTAAAGGAAACTGTGATCAAACAGCACATCACATGAAGGTCCAGGCCCGACGCACAGAGAGGCAGATTAAGGAGCATTTTAAGAAGCTTCACCAGTTTCTAGAGGATGAAGAGGAGGCCAGGATGGCTGCACTGAGGGAGGAAGAGGAGCAGAAGAGTCAGGTGATGAAGGAGAAGATGGAGGCTCTGAGCAGAGAGATAGCAGCTCTTTCAGACACAGTCAGAGCCACAGAGGACCAGCTGAGAGCTGAAGACGTCTCATTCCTGAACAACTACAAGGCTGCAGTGGAAACAGTCCAGCAGCGCCCCCTGCTGGAGGATCCACAGCTACTCTCAGGAGCTCTGATAGACGAGGCCAAACACCTGGGCAACATGACCTCCAGCATCTCGGACAAGATGAAGGACATGGTCTCCTACAGTCCTGTGATTCTGGACCCAAGCACAGCTCATCCAGAACTCATCCTGTCTGAAGACTTGACCAGTGTGAAACGAGGAGAGAAACAGAAGCTTCCTGAAAACCCAGAGAGGCCTAATTACTTTAAACCCATCCTTGGTTTTGACTCAAGGACTCAGTGCTGGGCTGTCGGCGTTAGAGACAGTACATGCTGGTCTCTGTGTGTGGCAAAAGAGGCAGTGTGCATGATCTTGTTTCTGTTCTGTATCATATTTCTGTTCTGAACATTTAAAGCCTTCATAAAGGATGATGTATGTCATAGTCTTTTTAATCTGTAACTTTCTTTGATTATTTTGTATCTTCTTTGAAACAAGTTTAGCTGTAAACCAATAAAAAATGAATTGAAAAAGGAGATATGTATGTTTATGAAACATTTAAATATGCATTGTTAGGTATAATACATTACAAGTCTTACACGAGTTGTACTGTTTGAAAATACAAATACAAATGTGAAGCAGAATAAGTTTGTGGGATAGTATAACTGTAAAGGTTGGAATGGCTTTGCTGCTGTTGTGTAAATCAAATCTTTAACGTTTTCTCTTAAAGGTTCAGTGTGTAAGATTTATTGTCATCTAGTGGTTTGTTGCATTATCTCTCTGCTCAGCCCTCCCTCTCCAAGCGTGTTGGAGAACTATGGTGGTTCGCTTGCGGTAGACGCTCCGCCCCCAACTGGAGGGAGCAATCCACCGGTTTCCGCCAGAGCACCATGGCCTCAGATTTGGAGGCGCTAACTCTCATCTCCGCCGCTTCACACTCGGCTGTAAACCGCAGTGAATGCTGGAGGTCACCAACCCGAGGAGGCCAACGGGACCACATCATCCGCAAATCGATCGAAAGCCTTCTCCAAGTCCACAAAGCACATGTAGACTGGTTGGGCAAACTTGCAAAATGATCTTTTAAATTGACAAACATCATATGTGTAATTCATGGTACATGGTTCATATGGGATAAATAAAATGTATTTGTCTGTCACCGTTGACTTCTGTACTTTTTTCCCCCCAAAATAAGGTCCCATGAAAGGACGTGTAATTTAAAAGATCATGTTGAGAGTCCACAAAGTCGCAGTGAACTACATCTTTTGTCTCGTACAATATATACGTCACCAACCTGGCCGTTACCTTGGCTTGCTAGCTAGCTAGTTAACGCGGCTATATCCATACACACATCTATTATGACGCATAAGTGTATAGTAATTATTACATGATGCGTTTTTATCCAGCAGCTCTTTTTATAAGCTGAGGAAGCGAAAGAACGAGCTAGACTCCGTTGTTGGTGTGAATGCAATCTGGTGCGAAACAGAAAGGCATCGTAGCTTCAGAGTGTGACGTCGGTTACACGACTTTTGGATGTGTATTCTTTCTGATTACACGTTTCTAAGTTTTATGACAAAAGGAGACTTTCTTGACGTGCAACATTATCTTTTAAATGGACAAACATCATATGTGTAATTCATGGCATAATTCAAACGGGATCAAAACATTATTTGTCTCTCGCCGTTGAGTACCATATATATTTTTTTTCACAGAGATAAGGTTCCCATGGCGGTCGACCGGAAAGGGGCGGGGCCTCGCCTCTCTATTGGAACAGCACCTGTAGTCGGGTTTCCGGTCCGAAATTTTGGTTTCCGGCCCGAAATTTTGATTTCCGCGGTTGAAGGAAAGCAGCATAAATACAGTGAGTTGCCTTTGAACCTCCAAGCTTCAGTCAATGTTGTTATGTGTAAAAACGTATATGGTCATCAGTGATAAGAAAGGATACATATTAGTGAACACAGAAAGGACAAATGACAGTTAGGCCTTCAAACAGCACTTTTATACTGCAGACAGAGCAACGGTTGTATTTTCCAGTTCAGAAGAACTTCGGGAATTTCACATCAATTCATCACTGACTTTTAAAAGTGGCGACCAGGCTTCAGCTTTTGGTCGTCGCATCTGAAAATATGGTTTGTGTTTTTAGTCACCTTACATTTTCATAAATCAAGAAACTCTGCGGTTATACAACTACTTAATAATAAAAACTTGACAAAAGAATAAAAGCTTTATTACAGCGACCAAACAAAATGTTTTGTAGGTTGTGTTTTATCTGCTGCTTTACATAATTTGAATCTTAACTGTTATCAGTTACGGGCACATTTTTTATATCAGGGTGTGAGTCTATTAGTGTCGGTGGAAGAGCGAACAGAACAACGTAAACTCCAACAGAACCGGTTCAACTGCATGACTTCACTTCAGCAGCGTCCAATGTTCAACCCAATTGAACTGGAGTTTCTGAACTTCACCGAACACAAAAGTCTCGCCCTCAGGTGAGACACACTGACTTGTGTGCCTGAGTCAACCAGCTGGTCAATATATATATATAAGTAAGATAGATTGAGCCGAAGTAATCTGTCCAGTACGACGTTTGAAGAACAGTACACAGAGAACAACATTGTACAACAACAGGTACTGCTGATGCTAATGATGCCTTTGTTCTGTTGTCTCTATGTGAAAAGAAGACTACATTCCAGGTAGGTTGTGATTACGTACTTGGTACAGTGCAAACATTAGGCCCCTCCCCCATCGAGGAGCAGCACATCTTGTAAGAAAGATTAACCTTTGATAAAGTTCCACCCTCGCATGACTCAACTGAGACAATGCAGAGAACACAGAATGAAATTCTGTGTAATTAAAACACAGACGGAGAGATTTACCTTCATTCTCATCGTCCACTCAGAGCGGACAGGATCAGGAGGCAAAACTGGAATACGAAAGAAAACAGTTACGTTTTAAGGTAAGGACGTAAGGAAGTAGATTGTTTGCTTAGTTGCAGAAAATACAACAGAGGATTATGGTTCTCTTTAACAATAAAAGGTGGGGCTGATACTTAAGATCTTCCTTTGTAGTCGTCCTCTATCATCAGCTGTTATCGCTCCAATAACAGCTGCTTCCTTCGCATGTCGGCAGTACTAGAATTATAAAATGCAGAATTGAACCGCAAAACAGCTGCTAGTATAAACAACAAGGTCGGCAACGCCTGTAATCCGTTATCCATGTTGAGTTAACCTGGTAGTCGATCAGTAATCAAGGCTGATGTTGTTTGTTTTCTCACGACGCCGTGACGAGTCATGAAAGGACACGTCGTTACTGCTAAGACCCAATCAAGTGTGTCTACGTCATCGTTTTCAAAGGTCTAAGTTTCCGCCCGTCCACGCTACGAGATAACCCAGAATCTTTCAAACTAACACGGTCTTGGGAGGGTTTTCAAACGCCCCTGTTTTTGGGGGTTTAAAACTCCTGAGTGATGTGGACGCTCAGTGTCAAACGTAGTCGTGTTGATGTAGTCTAATTCACACTCTGCTCTCTGTTTTGTTTTCAGCGTTTTACGAACACAATGGCCTCCAGATCAGAGGAGGATCTCTCCTGTTCTGTCTGCCAGGACATCTTCAAGGATCCTGTTGTCCTCTCGTGTAGCCACAGCTTCTGCAGAGACTGTCTGAAGAACTGGTGGGCAGAGAAACAAACACGTGAGTGTCCAGTTTGTAACAGAAGATCATCAAGGACTGATCCACCTGTTAGTCTGGTGATAAAGAACCTGTGTGAGTCCTTCATACGGGAGAGAGATCAGAGAGCTTCAGAGACTCTCTGCAGTCTGCACTCTGAGAAACTCAAACTCTTCTGTCTGGACCATCAGCAGCCGGTGTGTCACATCTGCAGAGATTCAAAAACACACATAGACCACACATTCAGACCCATCGAGGAAGTTGCTCAGGATCACAAAGAGGAGATCCAGAACTCCCTGAAGCCCTTAAAGGAGAAACTGAAGCTCTTTGAAAAAGTTAAAGGAATCTGTGATCAAACAGCAGAACACATGAAGGTCCAGGCCCGACGCACAGAGAGGCAGATTAAGGAGCAGTTTAAGAAGCTTCACCAGTTTCTAGAGGAGGAAGAGGAGGCCAGGATCTCTGTACTGAGGGAGGAAGAGGAGCAGAAGAGTCAGGTGATGAAGGAGAAGATGGAGGCTCTGAGCAGAGAGATAGCAGCTCTTTCAGACACAGTCAGAGCCACAGAGGACGAGCTGAGAGCTGAAGACGTCTCATTCCTGAACAACTACAAGGCTGCAGTGGAAAGAGTCCAGCAGCGCCCCCTGCTGGAGGATCCACAGCTGCTCTCAGGAGCTCTGATAGACGAGGCCAAACACCTGGGCAACCTGGCCTTCAACATCTGGAACAAGATGAAGGACATGGTCTCCTACACTCCTGTGATTCTGGATCCAAACACTGCTCATCCAAACCTCATCCTGTCTGAAGATCTGACCAGTGTGAGACGAGGAGAGGAACAGAAGCTTCCTGATAATCCAGAGAGGTTTGATTCCCTTAACCCTGTCCTGGGCTCTGAGGGTTTTAACTCAGGGATTCACAGCTGGGTCGTTGAGGTTGGAGACAGTACATGCTGGTTTCTGGGTGTGGCAAAAGAGTCCGTCAGGAGGAAAGGGATTACGTGGTCTGGAATGTGGAGAATTGGATTCTCTAATGGGAGTTATAAAGTCTTCTTCCCATCAGCCTCACCGGTCGGTCTCTCAGTGAAGGAGAAGCTCCAGAGGATCAGAGTTTTGTTGGACTTAAACAGAGGACATCTGTCGTTCTCTGATGCCGACACTAATGCACACATGTACACATTCAAACACAAGTTCACTGAGAAGCTGTTTCCATACTTTGGCAATAGCAATAAATCCCCTATTAAGATTTTACCAGAGTTTGAAGACGATTACAGTTATGATTGGTGGTAGGCACATGCAGCATTCAATATCTTAAAGGGAAGTTTACCATGAAATGTAATCTAATGTACTCGTGTTGATTTAGACTTTAACTGATTAATCAAATAGGAGAACTGAAATGATGAGAGGGGGTTGTGTTGATTTGTTTGTATTGCTGGTGATTAAGGAACTGATGTCGTTTCTGCTTTTACTCTCATTGTAAGTTGTTGATTATTGTTTTAATTATTGTAATGAGGTGTCCCACTGCGTCCCACATAAAGAGCAGAGATACTCAGAAGTTTAACATTGTTGGACTTTTTTGCATTCAAGTGATTTAAAACATGAAACGTTTACCTTTTTTTGTTAAGTGTATTAAGTATCACTAGTGGTGTATAAGTTATATATAAATAAAATCATTGAACTTTCCTCTCAGGATTTAAAAAATGTGTGTGTGTGTTTTATCTACGACATCATATGTGATGTCACCAGGAGGTCGTCATCCGATTGGTAGCTGGTTTTATAGAGACACAGGTAAGAAGAGTCACTGTGCTATTTTTGTCCGCTTAGAATGATGAATCACTTTAAGGGACTGAGTGTGTGTGAGTGTTTGTGTATGAGTGTGTGTGTGTGTGAGTGTGTGTGTGTGTGAGAGAGAGAGAGAGAGAGAGAGAGAGAGAGAGTGTGTGTGTGTGTGTGTGTGTGTGTGTGTGTGTGTGTGTGTGTGTGTGTGTGTGTGAGAGTGTGTGTGTGTGAGTGTTTGTGTATGAGTGTGTGTGTGTGTGTGTGTGTGTGAGAGTGACAGTGTGTGTGTTATTTCACAGATGAGTTTCATCAGATCCGCCTCACAGACAGTACGCAGGACATTTGCAGCAGCTTGTGATGATTAAATGCTGAGATCATTTCAGGCTGCAGACCCGTAAACAGTCTTGATCCTGGACAAGTTCAAATCAAAATACCAAAAACATATTTATTGACCCATCTGCAGGGCCGGGTAAGATTATGATGCCAGTACCCGCAAAGTGACACAGATGCCGATGTTAGCACTGTTTGCGCTGCTAGCATTGATAGCTGCTAGCACTGTTAGCTGCACGTCTGTGCTCAGAGCCGTGTGCAGGCAGGTCATCCCGGCTGTGTGGGTAGACGCTGCTGCGGTCGTGGCCCAATCACACGTCACATTAAAGAGAATAATGTTTGCTGTGATTGACTAATAACAAAACCGTACAAATAGTCCTTTTTTTTTCTAGACCTGGGCACGAAAAGGATCGATTGCAGGTTATCTTTTGCCTGGAGAAGTTTCAACACTACTTGTTACTGGGTCATTATACCTACTTATCTGTCACATGTTCAGATATTTCTATTGGTGCTATTTCTTTGCAGTCCACATGAAAACTAGTGAGAGGACTTCTTTAAAAAAGTTATTTTGCATGTCTGGATATCAGGAGAAAGTTACGCGCATGACAGGATGCTTCATCATTAACGGAAAATGCATCAAAATCAATGGAATTTACTCAATGACAAGAACAAAACTCACAAGAACCAGTCACATATATTTGTATGACAACAAAGCATGACAAATCAATCCAGCAAAACTGCAGCGCTAAAACACATATTCCACCACACACTCAAGATCACGAGCCATTCAAATATTATTCACATCCGAGGGAACAATATTAACCATATCATAAAAACGACAGGATAGACAAATGATCGCAGTAGTAAATCTTCCGCAGATGTAAAAACAAAAGCAGTTCACTTACCAAAGCTGCTGTTCACTATTTAAAGACAAAGTCCATCCTCCTTTCTTTGATTACAAAGAGTTCAATGACACGGTTGTACAGAACATCGGTGCTTGTTCAGTTCCAGCAAGAAGTCCTTCTCGATTCATGGTGAAGACAGTCGAGCCTCCCCAGTTGTACTTCTTGAATACGCTTTAATGCGTTTGAGGGCTGAAAATGTCCGCTCGACAGAGGCAATAGATATTGGGATTGTCAACGCCCAACATGTCACGCTAGCCCACTGACCAATCAACCCGCACATTAATGATGATGTACTTCGCTAGGCCAGCTAGAAAGCTCTGGCACGTCAAAGAATACATCTAACATGTGAAACTAAACATCTGATTAGTTGAAGACTATGGTAATCAACAATATTGTCCCCATGCACTTAAACTTAAAAAGGGATTCACTTGTAATTCTGAAGGCCTCCGGGCAGATTTGTTTTACCTAGAGACAACATAGGGACGAAATCTGATTGGATAAAAGCTCTACTTAAAACAAGCTGCGCTGGAAGCAGAGCTGGAAGTTGTTTCATGACAAAAGGAGACTTTCTTGATGTTCAGAATTATCTTTTAAATGGACAAACATCATATGTGTAATTCATGGCACAATTCAAACGGGATCAAAACATTATTTGTCTCTCGCTGTTGGCTACCATATATTTTTTTCCCGAGATAAGGTCCCATGGTGGTCGACCAAAAGGGGCGGGGCCTCATCTCTCTATTGGAACGCCGCCTGTAGTCGGGTTTCTGGTCCGAAACGTTAGATGAACCTCACCAACCTCGACCTCGAAATCCAAGATGACGGCACGGCGCATCAACAGTAGTATTTGCTGTTTATAAGCACTTCTGTCATACCTTTGTGTCAATTAATCAGTTACAAAATTATTTGTAGGTTGTGTTTTATCTGCTAGTTCACAGAATTTGAAACTTAACTGTTATCAGTTACAGGCACATTTTTATATAAGGGTGTGGTTCTATTAGTGCTGGTGGAAGAGCGAACAGACAACGTGAACTTCAACAGAACCAGTTTGAATGCATGACTTCACTTCAGAGGCGTGCAAAGTTCAACACAATTAAACAATTAAACTGCACCGAACACAAACGTCTCGGACAAAGTCTCGCCCTCAGGTGAGACACACCTGAGGCAAACAGCTGGTCAATATATAAGTAAGATAGATTAATCCGAAGTAATCTGTCCAGTACGATGTTTGAAGAACAGTACACAGAGAACTGTAGCAGCTATCAATATTGTACAACAACAGGTACTGCTGATGCTTATGATGCCTTTGTTCTGTCGTCTCTATGTGAAAAGAAGACTACATTCCAGGTAGGTTGTGATTACGTGGTACCGTGCAAATCTTAGGCCCCTCCCCCATCATGGAGCAGCACATCTTGCAAGAAAGATGAAGCTTTGGCGTATCACAGTTGAGCTTTGATAAAGTTCCACCCTCGCATGACTCAACTGAGACAAACCAGAGAACACAGAGTGCAATTCTATGTAATAAAAACACAGACGGAGAGAGATTTACCTTCATTCTCAACGTCCACTGAGAGCGGACAGGATCAGGAGGCAAAACTGGAATACAAAAGAAGAACAGAAGAAGAAAACAGTTAAGATTTAAGGTAAGGACGTAAGGAAGTAGATTGTTGCTTAGTTACAGAAAATACAACAGAGTATTATGGTTCTCTTTAACATTAAAAGGTGGGGCTGATACTTAAGATCTTCCTTTGTGGTCGTCCTCTATAATCAAATAGACACATATTGTGGAGAAAAAAAAAAGTTATATTTTTCAAACATAGTCGTGTTGATGTAGTCTAATTCACACTCTGCTCTCTGCTTTGTTTTCAGCGTTTTACAAACCCAATGGCCTCCAGATCAGAGGAGGATCTCTCCTGTTCTGTCTGCCAGGACATCTTCAAGGATCCTGTTGTCCTGTCGTGTAGCCACAGCTTCTGCAGAGACTGTCTGAAGAACTGGTGGGCAGAGAAACAAACACGTGAGTGTCCAGTTTGTAACAGAAGGTCATCAAGGACTGATCCACCTGTTAGTCTGGTGATAAAGAACCTGTGTGAGTCCTTCATACGGGAGAGAGATCAGAGAGCTTCAGAGACTCTCTGCAGTCTGCACTCTGAGAAACTCAGACTCTTCTGTCTGGACCATCAGCAGCTGGTGTGTCTCGTCTGCAGAGATTCAGAAACACACAAAAACCACAAATTCAGACCCATCAATGAAGCTGCAGAGGATCTCAAAGAGGAGATCCAGAACTCCCTGAAGCCCTTAAAGGAGAAACTGAAGCTCTTTGAAAAAGTTAAAGAAACTGTGATCAAACAGCAGAACACATGAAGGTCCAGGCCCGACGCACAGAGAGGCAGATTAAGGAGCAGTTTAAGAAGCTTCACCAGTTTCTAGAGGAGGAAGAGGAGGCCAGGATGGCTGCACTGAGGGAGGAAGAGGAGCAGAAGAGTCAGATGATGAAGGAGAAGATGGAGGCTCTGAGCAGAGAGATAGCAGCTCTTTCAGACACAGTCAGAGCCACAGAGGACGAGCTGAGAGCTGAAGACGTCTCATTCCTGAACAACTACAAGGCTGCAGTGGAAAGAGTCCAGCAGCGCCCCCTGCTGGAGGATCTACAGCTGCTCTCAGGAGCTCTGATAGACGAGGCCAAACACCTGGGCAACCTGACCTCCAACATCTCGGACAAGATGAAGGACATGGTCTCCTACACTCCTGTGATTCTGGATCCAAACACAGCTCATCCAGAAATCATCCTGTCTGAAGATCTGACCAGTGTGAGACGAGGAGAGGAACAGAAGCTTCTTGAAAACCCAGAGAGGCCTAATTACTTTAAACCCATCCTTGGTTTTATCTCAAGGACTCTGTGCTGGGATGTTGAAGTTAGAGACAGTACATGCTGGTCTCTGGGTGTGGCAAAAGAGTCTGTTGAGAGGAACGGTAGAACATGGTCCAGAATATGGAGAATAGGATTCTCTAATGGTAAATATAAAGCCTTCTTGCCATCAGCCCCACCAATCGTTCTATCAGAGCCGAAGGAGCTCCAGAGGATCAGAGTGAATCTGGACTGGAACAGAGGACAACTTTCATTCTCTGATCCGGATACCGACACACACATACACACCTTCACACACACTTTCACTGAGAAGATGTTTCCCTATTTCAGCAGTCGTGATGAATTCCCAACAGAAGTGGATGGTAATGAGGAGGAATGCATGGAGTACGTTGTACCTGATGATGAAAGGCCCGAGAGGCAGCTGTGGCCGGTGTGGCTCAGTGGTACAGCTGGTCGTCCGTAGATCTTCGATAAAATCCATCTCGATCTATCCTTGGGGGAGACACTGAACCCCAAATTGCTCTGTATGAATTTGTGTGAATGTTAGTTAGTCTGATCAGGTGACACCTTGTAGCCCCTGACATCAGTGTATGAATGGTGTAAGTGACATGTTGTGTAAAAGCACTTTCTGTGGACAAAGGACTAGAACATTTTGTTGTTTTTGACCCTAAATGAGACCTGCATTTTTAAAATCTTATAGTGTTCTGAATTTTGTGATGCTGCTGATTCAGGAAACTAAAGCTGTCTCTGCTCCTCTGTCACTCTGAAGAAGAAGATCAAAATGTCAACGGTGAATAAACGATGATGCACCTCAGAAGAATAATCTCTTCTGATGATACTGTCTGAAACAAAAGTTTTCACACTTCTTCTCTGTCAGCCGCTTTATTTAAAAGGTACAGATCTCCATTTGGGTTGGTACTAAATGGAATGTCGTTGATTCATGTTAATCTCATTGTGAGTCACTCTGAATATAAACATCAGCCAAATATTACAACACAAACTGTAAATAACTGATGATGTTCTGGATGAGTTGGTGGCCACAGTCCCTTTCTCAGTTTAGTTTTTGTTCCCAGCTGAAATCCAAACACACTCCTCAGATATTGCTCTAACAGCCACCCACGAGGTTAACGGTCGATTACGGTTTTGTGACGGGTCGGGTTAGCTTGAATAAAGTTATTTAAGTTCCTTGGAATTCAAGATTAGTCATCAAAAATATATTAATGTTTTACAGGGAAAAAGAAGTGAGATAAACACATTTTGACACATATTTAGCTTTTCCAAGAGACACATGAATAATTAATAGCTATTAACATGTATTTAGTTATTTCACTGGGTGATTAAGGATTTGGATTTTGTGTACTGTGTTCGTCTAGTTTTGTTGTAGTAGTTGAGTATTGTTTTTATTATTTTACGGAGGTTTTCCAATGTTTCATATAAAAAGCAGATACGCAGAAGTTTAAGATTGTTGACCTGGTGGAGTAATTGCATGCTAGTTCATTTAAACCAGGGGTGTCAAACTCATTTTCACTCTGGGCCACATCAGCATCACGGTCGCCCTCAAAGGACCGGTTGTATATGTAAGACTGTGTAAATGTAACTTCTCCTAACATATTGGTAAATAACTGTCTCTGCATTTGATTATTGTTTATTCAAGTGTAAAAATATTGTACATGCAGTTATATAAATGTAAAAATATATTTAACCACATTTCTGTTATTATAACTTAAATCCTTTTAATTTAGGGTTAAGAAACCCACATTACTCTTTCAAACTTTTAAAGAAAGTAGCAAAGACAAATATCAAACACAAGTTATTACAATAACTTTGTTCAAAGCTTAAAATCCTTTCAAGGGTGCGTTTGCACAATCCCAGGTGAAGTATTTCATGTGTTGTAAAGCCACGTTTAAAGTCGTCTTCAATGTACTCGCAATACATTTCCATTTCAAATGTAGGGTAACCAGCCAAAGAGCTGCTTCTATGACTGTGTTTAAGTATATCATTATTTTGACTTTCTATCTCATAATTTCGACTTTCTATCTCATAATTTCGACTATGGGGATATTTTTGTTATCAAGACTAACCTTAAATTTTTTTTTTTTTTTTTAACTTTTTTTAAACTTTTTTTTTTTTTTTTTGCTGGCGGATTCGCGGGCCACATAAAATGACGTGGCGGGCCGGATTCGGCCGGCGGGCCTTGAGTTTGATACCCCTGATTTAAACAGTTTCATCTTTTGGCTATTATCACTATTTATCATTTAAGATCATCATGTTTTAGTCACATTTTTTCAACATAAGTACATACATAATGCAGTTAGCTGTGGTTCAAGTTTGTAATGATCTTTATTGTTGAGGCAGTGTGCATGATCTTGTTTCTGTTCTGTATCATCTTTCTGTTCTGAACATTTAAAGCCTTCATAAAGGATGATGTATGTCATAGTCTTTCTAATCTGTAACTTTCTTTGATTATTTTGTATCTTCTTTTAAACAAGTTTAGCTGTAAACCAATAAAGAATGAATTGAAAAAGGAGATATGTATGTTTATGAAACATTTAAATATGCATTGTTAGGTATAATACATTACAAGTCTTACACGAGTTGTATTGTTTGAAAATACAAATACAAATGTTAAGCAGAATAAGTTTGTAGGATAGTATAACTGTAAAGGTTGGAATGGCTTTGCTGCTGTTGTGTAAATCAAATCTTTAACGTTTTCTCTTAAAGGTTCAGTGTGTAAGATTTATTGTCATCTAGTGGTTTGTTGCATTATCTCTCTGCTCAGCCCTCCCTCTCCAAGCGTGTTGGAGAACTATGGTGGCCCTCAGCTAAGGAGAGTTATCTTTAAGATTTTATAACAATTAGAAGCTCTTATCAATATTCTGCTTTCCTACATCACTAACTATTTGCTTCTAAACACATGGATTCAGGATTATAATTTATCTTTAAAATATATCGAAATATTGTTTCTAGAGCAGCAACAGTTATGTTTCCAACAGCCAAGTCACTATATACAGTCATTAATAACAAACTGGAAGCAAACGTAAAATGTTAATGAAATAAACAACACTTCTGAGTGAAGTTTATGAGTGAAAGATGAAGAACACAGACATCCGTCAGTATCTATCAATCCTGGCTGCTTTGCTTTGTTGGTGGAAGAGCAAACAGAACGACGTGAATTCCAACAGAACCGGTTTGACTTCACTTCAGAGGCGTGCAAAGTTCAACACAATGAAACAATTAAACTTCACTGAACACAAACGTCTCGGACAAAGTCTCGCCCTCAGGTGAGACACACCTGAGGCAAACAGCTGGTCAATATATAAGTAAGATAGATTGAGCCGAAGTAATCTGTCCAGTACGATGTTTGAAGAACAGTACACAGAGAACAACATTGTACAACAACAGGTACTGCTGATGCTAATGATGCCTTTGTTCTGTATGTGAAAAGAAGACTACATTCCAGGTAGGTTGTGATTACGTGGAACAATGCAAACATTAGGCTCCGCCCCCATATGGAGCAGCACATCTTGCAAGAAAGATGAACCTTTGGCGTATCACAGTTGAGCTTTGATAAAGTTCCACCCCTCGCATGACTCAACTGAGACAAACCAGAGAACACAGAGTGCAATTCTATGTAAGAGAAACACAGACGGAGAGAGATTTACCTTCATTCTCATCGTCCACTGAGAGCGGACAGGATCAGGAGGCAAAACTGGAATACGAAAGAAGAACAGAAGAAGAAAACAGTTAAGTTTTAAGGTAAGGACGTAAGGAAGTAGATTGTTGCTTGGTTACAGAAAATACAACAGAGTATTATGGTTCTCTTTAACAATAAAAGGTGGGGCTGATACTTAAGATTATAGTCGTCCTCTATAATCAAATAGACACATACTGTGGAAATAATTCACACTCTGCTCTCTGCTCTGTTTTCAGCGGTTTACAAACACAATGGCCTCCAGATCAGAGGAGGATCTCTCCTGTTCTGTCTGCCAGGACATCTTCAAGGATCCTGTTGTCCTGTCGTGTAGCCACAGCTTCTGCAGAGACTGTCTGAAGAACTGGTGGGCAGAGAAACAAACACGTGAGTGTCCAGTTTGTAACAGAAGATCATCAAGGACTGATCCACCTGTTAGTCTGGTGATAAAGAACCTGTGTGAGTCCTTCATACTGGAGAGAGATCAGAGAGCTTCAGAGACTCTCTGCAGTCTGCACTCTGAGAAACTCAGACTCTTCTGTCTGGACCATCAGCAGCCGGTGTGTCTCGTCTGCAGAGATTCAAAAACACACATAAACCACACATTCAGACCCATCGAGGAAGTTGCTGAGGATCACAAAGAGGAGATCCAGAACTCCCTGAAGCTCTTAAAGGAGAAACTGAAGCTCTTTGAACAAGTTAAAAGAAACTGTGATAAAACAGCAGAACACATGAAGGTCCAGGCCCGACACACAGAGAGGCAGATTAAGGAGCAGTTTAAGAAGCTTCACCAGTTTCTAGAGGAGGAAGAGGAGGCCAGGATGGCTGCACTGAGGGAGGAAGAGGAGCAGAAGAGTCAGGTGATGAAGGAGAAGATGGAGGCTCTGAGCAGAGAGATAGCAGCTCTTTCAGACACAGTCAGAGCCACAGAGGACGAGCTGAGAGCTGAAGACATCTCATTCCTGAACAACTACAAGGCTGCAGTGGAAAGAGTCCAGCAGCGCCCCCTGCTGGAGGATCCACAGCTGCTCGCAGGAGCTCTGATAGACGAGGCCAAACACCTGGGCAACCTGACCTTCAACATCTGGATCAAGATGAAGGACATGGTCTCCTACACTCCTGTGATTCTGGATCCAAACACTGCTCATCCAGAACTCATCCTGTCTGAAGATCTGACCAGTGTGAGACGAGGACAGAGACAGAAGCTTCCTGATAATCCAGAGAGGTTTGATTCCATTAACCCTGTCCTGGGCTCTGAGGGTTTTAACTCAGGGATTCACACCTGGGATGTTGAGGTTGGAGACAGTACATGCTGGTTTCTGGGTGTGGCAAAAGAGTCCGTCAGGAGGAAAGGGAGTATATGGTCTGAAATGTGGAGAATTGGATTCTCTAATGGGAGTTATAAAGTCTTCTTCCCATTGGCTCAACCGGTCGGTCTCTCAGTGAAGGAGAAACTCCAGAGGATCAGAGTTTTGTTGGACTTAAACAGAGGACATCTGTCGTTCTCTGATGCCGACACTAACGCACACATGTACACATTCAAACACAAGTTCACTGAGAAGCTGTTTCCATACTTTGGCAATAGCAATAAATCCCCTATTAAGATTTTACCAGTTGGAAGACGATTACAGTTATGATTGGTGGTAGGCACATGCAGCATTCAATATCTTAAAGGGAAGTTTACCATGAAATGTAATCTAATGTACTCGTGTTGATTTAGACTTTAACTGATTAATCAAATAGGAGAACTGAAATGATGAGAGGGGGTTGTGTTGATTTGTTTGTATTGCTGGTGATTAAGGAACTGATGTCGTTTCTGCTTTTACTCTCATTGTAAGTTGTTGATTATTGTTTTAATTATTGTAATGAGGTGTCCCACTGCGTCCCACATAAAGAGCAGAGATACTCAGAAGTTTAACATTGTTGGACTTTTTTGCATTCAAGTGATTTAAAACATGAAACGTTTACCTTTTTTTGTTAAGTGTATTAAGTATCACTAGTGGTGTATAAGTTATATATAAATAAAATCATTGAACTTTCCTCTCAGGATTTAAAAAATGTGTGTGTGTGTTTTATCTACGACATCATATGTGATGTCACCAGGAGGTCGTCATCTGATTGGTAGCTGGTTTTATAGAGACACAGGTAAGAAGAGTCACTGTGCTATTTTTGTCCGCTTAGAATGATGAATCACTTTAAGGGACTGAGTGTGTGTGTGTTTGTGTATGAGTGTGTGTGTGTGTGTGTGTTTGTGTATGAGTGTGTGTGTGTGTGTGTGTGTGTGTGTGAGTGTTTGTGTGAGAGTGTGTGTGTGTGTGTGTGTGAGAGTGACAGTGTGTGTGTTATTTCACAGATGAGTTTCATCAGATCCGCCTCACAGACAGTACGCAGGACATTTGCAGCAGCTTGTGATGATTAAATGCTGAGATCATTTCAGGCTGCAGACCCGTAAACAGTCTTGATCCTGGACAAGTTCAAATCAAAATACCAAAAACATATTTATTGACCCATCTGCAGGGCCGGGTAAGATTATGATGCCAGTACCCGCAAAGTGACACAGATGCCGATGTTAGCACTGTTTGCGCTGCTAGCATTGATAGCTGCTAGCACTGTTAGCTGCACGTCTGTGCTCAGAGCCGTGTGCAGGCAGGTCATCCCGGCTGTGTGGGTAGACGCTGCTGCGGTCGTGGCCCAATCACACGTCACATTAAAGAGAATAATGTTTGCTGTGATTGACTAATAACAAAACCGTACAAAAAGTCCTTTTTTTTCTAGACCTGGGCACGAAAAGGATCGATTGCAGGTTATCTTTTGCCTGGAGAAGTTTCAACACTACTTGTTACTGGGTCATTATACCTACTCATCTGTCACATGTCCAGATATTTCTATTGGTGCTATTTCTTTGCAGTCCGTATGAAAACTGGTTAGAGGACTATTTTTATCACGAGAAACCAGCTCTTTGGAAGAACTCACAAGAACATTTTCACTGTGTTCGCTTTCTGTCAGAAAGCACTTTTAGACATTGAACAACAGCAACATCCCAACATTAGCTTTCTTATATTTAATTCTTGCCACTTGCTGAATGAGCCACCAAAACAAACATCAAAAGTCAGTTTGCAGGTGAGATAGCTAATAACTGTAGCACATTAAACAACTTTAACGTTTTGAACGTCAAGATTGGTCAGTTTACTGTAGATGCCGTGATGCAGTGTCCTTATTATATATATAAAACACATGAATCATACATTTAAAATTTAATTTTTGATTGAGAAAATTATGTTTTTTGTGATTCCAGTTGGACTTTAACAAGTTAAACAGACATAAATATGGCATACAACTGTTTCCTAATCACAGACCAAATTTTCTTTGAATGACCTGGAGTTTGGCAACACACACACACACACACACACACACACACACACACACACACACACACACACACAGAGCAGCAGATAGCCCTCTCTTGTGCTGCTGTGCATTTCGAAGACTTCAAACCTAGAAAATGTGAAGCTGCTGAGTGTTTGGTGCAGCTGCTGCCATGAGGAACATATATATGTTCTGGTAAAGTTTCGAGCTCATCCTGTGAGCACTGATATGTGTCTTTATGTGTTATTAATCGTAGCGACAGGTGCGCAGCTTTTCCCAGACAGCCGGTCAATAAACCTCAACGTCGGTATCTGTTCCGACTTCCTGAACAAGCTGCTCTAAGAGAGCTGCATGTGTAATGTAGACATTTTATGACATTTCTTTTGCTACAAACGTCTTGACGCGCACGCTCGCGGCAGCGTTTCCTCCATAAAAAAAACACGCCAGCAAACAAACAGTGAGCCTGAGAGCCATCGTGACTCCTGACCGCATGCAGCAGCAGGAACAAACTCAGCATAAGTGAGTCACATTAAAGGTGAGCTGATAATACGAAGATCAAACGCTGTGTGCTCTACCGGCCTGTTATCTGAAGCTAAACAGCGGCAGGATGAAGGCCACAGAAGGCCACAGCCTCCCAGACTCCCAGAGACGGTTATTGCCACAACCTTTCTTTTTTTTAATATATATATTGAGTATCCCTCCACTTTCAACACATCCAGCTAACATCTGTTACAGCTTTTCAACTGTGTCGGAGCATCCTGATTGTCTTGACATTGGACAACGTCAACATACATCGTCCCTACATATCTGTAAGTGAAAAGAAAATGCCAAAGGAAATAAGAAATTGTTTCATTGAATCCTTTTTATTTATGTAGAATAAGCAACACATTCATGACGTTCCCCTCTGGCGTCAGTTAGATAGTCTCTTTTCAAAATAAAACGTCCATCTCAGTGTAGGTTGAGGCAACAGAAGCACTCAGTAAGGTTCAGGAAAAGAGCGAGGATGACGTTAACTTCCACAACTCACGTGATTAACGACCGACGTAACAAAATGTCAACGTTCACTTTTGGGTTTTTTCGCGGGACATGGACGGCGGCCCCCGTTTCACCCAACCACAAAGCGCCGCCCCCCCCCGCCCCACATGAAGTATTTCACTCTCAGCATCACTCTCTAAACCGTCTCGTAAGGACGCTTAAGCATCGGGACTGAGAATGGGTTGAATCTGGTTATTGAATGCTGCTGAACTATTTGACCAAAACAAACTTCTGCTTCTATATTTGTACCGTATGGTGTAAGTGAGCGCTTCTAAATCTAAATACATCCGTGACCTTTCACATTGAAACGTTGCATTATATTACACAGGAGCAGAGAGTCGCTCAGATTTCCTTTCTGATGAGAGCATTCCCTGATTACATTACATGTGACACACTCACACACTCACACACACACACACACACTCACACACGCACACACACACACACTCACACACTCACACAAACAGACAGCTTGTTTTGCAAAAACACACAATAGAACGGATTCTATTTCATTCATTATCTATACAAACACACAGTGTCTGTTTTCTTTCATGCAAACTCTCTCTCTCTCTCTCACACACACACACACACACACACACACACACACACACTTCCCGCCAAACCTGTCCTCTGGGCTGCCGTGCCCGCAGAGGACGTGCCGACCCTTTCAGTTGGTCCTCGCCATGGAAACGATTTGTCTCATGTTGCCGTGGCGCCACGTGGCGGACGACGCTCTGCAAACACAAAACACACTTTGACACACACACACCTCTGATCCTGACGCTGTTGTTCACACACACACACACACGCGCACACACACACACACACACACACACACACACACACACACACATTTAATATTTGTATTTCATGCAGTCCGTGTCCCTGAGTGTTTATGTGTTCTGACTGTTTGTCATAGAAACATCGTCTCTCTTCATGTTGTGATGTTTTGCTGTAAAACATGTGACGAAATGATGATCGAGTGAGAAAATTTGAATTTTCTCAACCCCCCTATAACACAAAATGAAGAATGTTTGGAAGGTGTGTGACGGGGAAAATAATTACCAAACTAAGTCTACAAGCAAGTAACACACACAAACACACACACACACACACACACACACACACACACACACACACACACACACACACACACACACACACACACACACACACACACATTACATCACTGAATACGAAATCACTGCTTCATTTGGGCAAATGTAATAACTGTGTTTGTCTTCTGTGAATCATTTTGTGTGTTTGAAAGCTGCTATTTAAATAAACATGTCTTGTCTCAGCTAATAAATCATTAAGTCTGTTCTTACTGAGCGTTGTGTTCAAAGACAAAGGGACAAAGCAACGTCTCTTTAAAAGGTCAACAACATGAGCTCAGAAAAAGAAGAGTGTGTTCAGCTTTGTGACGAGGCTTTTTAAATTGTTTGTTTAGAAGTAAACACTTCATCCTTCAGTTTATCACAAACACACACGGAGACGAGGTTTTTACTGGAAGAGAAGGAATAAAAAACTGTAATCTGACAAACTTTGTGGATAATATTGGTGAGTTTTCCCCGCTGAGATGTTGTGGAGTAGAAATATAAACTTCCATAAAATGGAAATACTCTAATTAAGTACAAATACCTTGAATTTGCACCTATAAGTACAGCTTTTAGTAAATGTTTATTACCTTCTCTTCTCACCACTAGAGGTCCTCGATGGTTTCAGTTTGGGATGACCTCAAATGAGCTCTCCTCTCTCTCATTCTGTCTTTGTTTGAATTCCTCTCTCCTCCCTCCCCCTCCTCTCTCTCTCTCTCTCTCTCTCTCTCTCTCCCATCACCTAGTTCTCTCTGGTCCGTTGACCGAAAACAAAAACCTCTGATCCGTCCAGTAAACAGACGTCATTCTGTTCCAAACTTTCTGCCAAGTTTCTCCTCACTGTTTGCTTCCACCGATATCCTTCTTTCAGGACTGCAGAGCGAATGAATGAACGCTCATCTCGTCCGGCTGCTGATTTGGTTTGAAAAACGGGAAAAACTTGATGACCAGCTGCCTTTCTTTCAGATTTGGTTAAATAAAACCAACGAACTAGAAGAGCTCAAAGCCCGTGCAGCAGCAGCAGCAGCAGCAGCAGCAGTTAATAAATCAGCTCAAAATGAGTAAAGCTTGTGTAATGCAGACTCAGGTGATCCACATTCCTCAATATCAAAACTAATGAGATATCTCCAGAGCCAGATGTATCTTCCTCCTCTGTGTCATAGAGCTCCATTGTTGTCCATTCAAACCATCAAAAACACATTAATGACACACTGTTGCACTGAGAGACACGCTCTTTCATCACCATCGACACACACTTTATTTTGACTCAATCACACACACACACACACACACACACACACACACACACACACACACACACACACACACACACACACACACACACACACACACTGTCCTGCTGCCACAAATACTCAGTGGAGCACCAAATGTGGATTCATCCACCGCAGGAAATAGTCCCCAACAAATGCACTATTTCCTCCTGTCTGTTTGATCAAAGCTGCAGAGCGTTTGAAACTAAACTGTACATTTGTGAGTTATTAAAGGTTTTCTGTGGGAACGAGGACGAGGAAAAGGACGGAAACAAGTTAAAACAAACAAACACATTGTTAGTTTAGTATTCTAATGTAATTTCTTCAGAATAAATTAAATATAACGTCAACAAAACAAAAATGCTCTTACTATGAAAGTTTAGAGAAACAGGAAACTGGGGAAAAAAAGTTTTATATATTTTATTCAGAATTTTTTGATATAGCTGTGACGTAGGCTGCTGAACACGTTTTGTATTTCCTGAACTTTCTGGGTTTCTCATGAGGCTCAAACAATGAACAGCAGGATGTGCTGCATCATCATTTCTGGTGCAAATCATATCCCATAAATATGAATAAAACATATATGAATGAATGAACGTCTGTCGTCTGTCAGACCAGTTGAACTCATGAGGAGTGTGATATTAGATACGAACAGCATTATGTGATGGCATCAGGATTTTAACGAGGTCAAGATATTTATACATAATATATATATATATAGCTCTGTACTGGTAACATAGACGACAACATAACTGACCTACTTCTAAAATAAATGGCCCACATCATGATGCAGCAGCTTGACAAGCAGTCTGTAATATTTCACTGACTCAACCTTTAAATCTGGAGAACTGAGCGGCCAGATAACACAAACGATGTTGGTGATACTGGTGGGAATCCCTACAGATACTGACATGTTATGAAGCCATTTATACCCATTTTAAGTTCTCTGTAATCAGGTCAAAACATTACTTTGTCCATTAGATATCTGCAGATATGTTATGAGCTGTACTTTGTGTTTTAGAGCAAGTTAGCAGATGTTAGCATGCGAGGAAACAGAGCTGAGATTGTGAACATGATATCTTAAACGGACCCCATTTCTACAAAAGTCAAAAACAAACATTCAACCTCAACTTGTATCTATGTTAGCATTGCCTTTATGGGTCTGTTAGCATCTAGCTCAAAGCACCACAGTGCGACTGCAGACTCTTATGGCCTCGTTCACAGAATCAGATAAAAAGATCGGGACAGCAAAAGGCACCCAATGCCATCATCGAAGGGAAAGTAGAGAAAGGTTCAACTTAATGCCAACGTCCTCTGACGCAATACGAGCAACAACCAGGCGAGAGCTCGTTATTATTCCCACAGAGAGTTGTTTACGTGACGAAAGGAGCGGGGATCTCTTCTAAAACCTCATGCACGTGTCCATTCGGAACGGAGTGTGTCGTGTGAGTTATGTACTCAAAGAAACAAACTCACAGATAGATAAATCAAATGTTGCTCCCATGTTGGTAAAACGGGATTAGGAGCATTTCGATTGCCTCTCAACGGCTCTCAACATGTCGGTGACTAGCCAGCGGCTTTGAAGCTAACGAGAACCAGAGGGTTGGTGCTCTGCGATGACGTTATCAGCTGTAACCGCACTCACAAGCACTGAAAGCACCCGAGGCCGGCCGGGTTACGTCAACAAAGAAAGGTGAAGCTCGGATTACAACACACACAGAGGGAGAGTGACTTCATTCTCTGCTCAGGTGGACATTCCCTCACTGTATCGTGACATAAGAAATCTATTCAGTAATGTCGGTTGCACGATAAGTTTGATAACATTAGCCGCCATTAGCTGCAGGCCGTACCAGACCAGGTGAGTCTGTAGCTGTATCGAATTTAAAAAAGGTGCTTTCTTTTATAAGAATAAAACGTTTTTACGGACACGTTCAGTGTTATCTGTTTCTGTTTCGGTGGACATGTTTCTGCTGCTCTCGGCCTCTTGGTCTGCAGCCCGGCCGCCCGTCTCACAGAGCAGGTTGTGCGCTCGGGGACCACCCCGCTGAAGGTTTTGTTCCCGTGCGCTGCCCCGATGACTGCAGCAGCGGTAGTAGTCACGAGGAAGAGCAAAGCCCGCCAAACTTCAGCAGCCAATCGGCAGCCGAGGAGGGAGGAGGAGGAGGGAGGGGCCCCAGCGAGCAGCAGGGTAACACAGCCGCTAGGAGAGAGTGTGTGTGTGTGTATATGGGTGTGTGTGTGTATGTGGGTGGTCACACACTGCAAAAAATGACACACAGGAGGTAATTTTGTGTCAAGCTACAATGTTTTCACTTTGTGTCGCTGCATTTTCACAGTTCCTGATAAGGTTTGCTCAGACTATAAGTTTTAAATAAACTGCTTTCAGACATGTTTGTCTTGTTTCTTTCTTCAGTAACATCATAAAAATACCACAAATAAAAGTCCTTGAGCATGTTGACATGCCAAATAATGTCATTTATCAGTTGCTCGTCTGACATTTTACTAACTATAAATGACAGGATTATGCCAAAAAAACTGTACATTAAGTGAGTGAAGAGTCATGAAAAGTCTTAAGTTTAAATGACTCAAACATGTAACCTTTGACCCTGCATGATGACTGATTTCATCTGCTTCTATTAGATCTTTATATGAGTTATCAATTATCTATTTAGTCTGAATGCTTTATAAATTGATTGTTTTTTAGCTTTAGTTCAGCTTTGGGAAAGGTTGTGAGTTCAATCCCCGAAATATGAATTTCCATTAACACACACACACACACACACACACATACACACACTCTGACTGTGTGTACAGGACTAACCTACAGTCCACACTCGTCACTTCTCACAGTGTGTTTGTGTGTTTTCCCGCCACTGAAAAGTTTCTGGAGTCGTGCCAAGAATACGTTCCAGAGAAGGAAGAAGACAGAAAGTCTTTCATTCACAAATGTGAACATGCGCCTGGTATTCACTGTGTGTGTGTGTGTGTGTGTGTGTGTGTGTGTGTGTGTGTGTGTGTGTGTGTGTGTGTGTGTGTGTGTTGCCTTTTAGAAGAAAAATGCTCATTGAGTTTCGCCCTCAAGTAAAAACGTGAGTAGACGAGTTGCTTTACATGTGAGAGTGAGAGTGAGGGAGTGACTGCAGCAGCACATGTGAAGGTTAATTAGAAATACTGCCACACACACACGCACACACACACACACACACACACACACACGGTCAGTTCAGCTCAGGACAATGTTTAAAAGGCCTTCTCAACAGACGTACGAATAAGAAGGAGGTTGTTCTCTTACAGGCGGCACCACTGATGTGAAAAACAGACAGAAACATCACCTCATGTGTTGATGTATTTGATATAGACGGACAGCTGTTTTTGGGAAATACAGACTTTTTTTGTGTGCAGGAAAAGCTCAACATCTTCCTCCTACAAAAGAATATTAAGACGTATGTTGCTGTAGTGAAGCTGAGGGACACTAGCCTCTTCTTCTCACTCGAGGATCCACTATTAATACTGGAAATGTTCTCATCATTTTGATCCTAAGCATAACATATCGGCGAGGGTCAAAGGGACCCCTTGGCAACAGGATAACTATTGTTCTTTAACAATAAAGCTGACAGTTTAGGTCTTTATTCACTGTAACAATTATTAAAAAGCAAAAGCAGCATGTATTCATTGTACCTTCAGTAGCTGTCGTAGCATAGAAGTACTGACAATTTTCAATTTGTCTGCGGAAACCTGGCGGCAACCTCCAGGTGTGTTAAAGCTGCATTCTCTCTAATGTCCACCAGGGGGCGACTCCTCTGGTTGTATAGAAGTCTATGAGAAAATGACTCTACTTCTCTCTTGATTTATTACTTCAGTAAACATTGTAAACATGAGTTTATGGTGTCAATCTCTAGTTTCAAGTCTTCTTCAATACAGCATGATGTTCATTTAGTAAATGATGGTCCATTTAGAGTCAAACAGACCATAAAGCAGGGGATGCTTTAGGGCGGGGCTACACAGTGATTGACAGGTGTCTTATACAGTCTACATATGGTCACTTCATATTATGTATTTTACTTAATTTCATTCTTATCTGTTTTTAATCTTTCATCATCAGTTTCTTTTGAACTTTGTCTTGATGTTGTCTAGTTTCATGATTTATGTAAAGTGCCTTGAATTGCCTTACGGTAGTTGTGCAAAACTATAAATATAAGCAAATGATGCTTAATATACATTTTTATTTATTTTAGCAAGCAGAATTGACCCTTCGCTAAGCCCCACCCCCATCTGCTTCTACGTCAAGTATAACAACACGAGCTCCAAATCCACTAAACCAACCTGAACATGAAGTAAATCTGAAATGATTGCATGGGACTCTTGTTGTCGGACCCTGGTCAGAGGTGGCCGATGCTACGCTATGCTATTGGCTAGTTAGCATTAGAGGGGCGGGACTTATTAAAGGGTCAATTAATTTATAGAAAATCAAACATGAGATCAACTGGTAAACCTGCCAGCTCCTAAACGTAAAAACACTCACAACCAAGAATGTATGCAGTAGCTTGGAACTGAGTGTGTGTGTGTGTGTGTGTTTGTGTGTGTGTGTGTGTGCGTGCGTTCGTGCATGTGTGTCCTTGTAAAATAACACCACCTTGTACGAGTCCTCAGTAGCAACATGTTGTTGAGCTCACATGTTCCTGTTCACACACTGGCACTCACTTTCACCTTCTCACACACACACACACACACACACACACACACACACACACACACACACACACACACAGCACATGCATGCACTTTTAAGGTTTAACCGATGCTTGGGGTGTCACACATGAGCTTTAAATAAACCTGAATGAGTTTGTGTGACTTACACAACTCAAGGTAACTCAGCGTGCGTCACATGGGACCACGCGGTCTTCTTTAGGTCACGTAAGTCATCTTATTTTGGGAGACAACACTAAAAGTCTGTCACAATCGTGGTGAAAGTAAATATTTAAAAACATATTCATTCTGGTATTTATTCTACACTTTGAGTCTAATTCTGGTATAAAGTGGCTCCAACAGAAGCTACAGCTGTGAGTTCTTCATGTCAAATGACGTCTAACTGACGACATGTAAATACAAAACAAATCTCACTGTAATCACATCAGACAACTATGAAGAAAATACTCAACTTAACTTCAGTTAACTAGCTTTAAGGCAGCGGGGAAACGTTTTAATCAGACTGAATGTTTAACAGTGAAGCACCAGGTGTGTAGTCAATCGTTATTTTTTATTATTTCCGCCTTGTTAAACTGGGCCTGCACCTTAAAAACCAATAAACCAGACTAAATGAATCACTTTTACTTGACACTAAGCACCTTAAAGAAACCTTTTTACCTTTTTGAATAATCTCTTAAAATATGAAAATAGCGGCAAATTAACTGTAAATCCACAGCTGCATGTATGTAGACGTTATACAGTTTTTCACTGTTTTGTGTGAATCTATATCAGGAAGGAGCTGACGGTAAAAAGCAGTGAATTTAAAGGAACGAATGAGGAAGTAATGTTGGGAATGTGAAGCAACAGAAGAGGTTCGTGTTTCTGCAGAAAGACGCAAAGAGGAAGCTCCAGCTCGGGTTAAGAAAGTCTCAAACAGCACAGCGTCAACGGTTTGATGGTTTAACAAAACTAGAGAGCTGCAAGAGAGAGAGAAGAGAGAGAGAAGAGAGAGAAGAGAGGGAAGGGTGGTGTGTTTAACAGGTTTCATGTCGAGGAGACAGAAGAGCAACACAAACATGGTCCCTCATGTGTTTTAATGGTTGTTGACGTTTGGAGAGCAAACAGCCGTCGTTCTCCCACGAGACCGCTGTTCAAGTCCCGTCTGACACGAGAAGTCACCGTCGATTTATTTATCTCGTAACTTGCGTCGTTATCAAACGACGATCTCTGACACGTTTTACTAACTTTTCATGAGATATCATATGAACCGTTGTATGAGGACACGTGTGTGTGTGTGTGTGTGTGTGTGTGTGTGTGTGTGTGTGTGGTAAATGATGAAGAGTCGATATCAATCTAGTGGAGGAATTCAATGACTCACAACCTGTCATACGTCCATCTAGATAGATTAAAAGACTCACTTTTAAACTAGATTTTTTTCTTAAATCAATACATCCTCACTCAGAAATATTTGCATAATCTCTCCACGAGGAGAAAGGTTATTCGGTTTAAAATAAGTCACGAAGTATCGTAAACTAACTCAGCTCTGATCGACTCTGACAGTACAACTACACCGCCCTCTGAATTACGTTTTAATCCGTTTCAAACACGTTGACAAACAAAGCAAAACAAATAATAATCTGATACATTTTATTCACACAGCCCAATATCATGAATCACACGTTTGGCTCAGACGGCTTTTCAATCTGAGCATCAAAAGACAACCAACGCTACGGAACCTCTGATCAGAGAAGGAACAACTCCATCTGTAGAAATAAAGAGGGAATGAACGTCCTGGAGAGCAGCGGAGGGATCGAAGAGATGTCATGTGTACAGATCATAAAATTACAGCAGAGCCATATGAACCATTCATATCATGAGTAACAATAATAGAAAAACAATGACTTGTAATAACAATATTATATAATATTATAATTTATTAATGATAGTAACATAAATGTGACTAACTGAAATCACACACACACACACACACACACACACACCTGCATCAACACGTGGAAAATTTCACAACACGAGTAACAAAAGCAAATATTTGCACATCGAAAACACACACACACGCACACACACACACACATACACGCACACACACACACACACACACACACACACAGTGTGATCCTGATGGGCTTCATGTGATCTTGGTCTCTACAGTGTAGAAACAAGCAGAGACACGTCATCTGCTGAGGTCACCCATCTGTTCCTCTGCCCAAACTTCACACCACGTCGAGGAACAGAAAACAAACAAAAAAACGATTTCTCTAGAGAGACATGAACTAAGTGTCTGCAGTATATATTTGTGTGTGTGTTTCTTTAACGGTTTCCACATTGAACGAATATTAAAAACAAGAGAAAGAAAAAAAAACCTGCTGAACCGCCTGTGTGGTTTGGACTGTTTCCATGGTAACAGAGGATGCCAGGCGTTGCTCCAGCAGAAGAGCTGCGGGTTCAAATCCCGGATGGAACCGGATCGTTTGGGCTCCGCTCGCTCAGAGAAACCAACCAACCAGCCGCGAACTCCAGTCTGCGTCTCTTGGACCGAGAGAAGCTCTCTGCTGCCAACTCAGCATCTGTTTTGAAACTCATTTCCAGGTTTTGTGCTGAAGTTGGGCAACAGGTTTGGAGAGTACTCCACATATTTGAGGCTCTCGTTATTCCACCGTCAGCAGATGATTTCACGATTTTGGGGAATTACCCTGAAAACTGAGGTTTAGTTTTTCTCCTGGTTTGCCCATAAATCCTGCTGTCAGAACCATTACTGTGAGAACAACCTGAGACGTTTAAGAAGTGGGAAACTCTCCCAAAGTGGAATTAATCCAGTAAAGTAACACAATCTCACTGAATAGTTTCCTTTTACCCGTTTAAAGACGACTGTAGCTTTTATTCTGTATCTGAATTAAGTCATTGGCATAAGAACAATAACTCTTTTATGTGCGCTTGTTATTTTTGCTCTTTTGAGAATTTACAGCTTGAAAAATCCAATTCACTCACAAAACAACAGTCAGTGTCGACTTTTTTTTAAACGTAAAGCCACGACTATACGGTCTTTGCCAGACTTTCCCCGGGCGGTTCTAGATATTAACCAGTCGTTAAGCGACCAGGGGTAAAAGAGACGCAATGATTCGGGCAAGAAGAAAGCATCCTCAGTATCTTTACCAGCTTTTCCATCTGCTCAGACCGGATGAAAAGCTGTTTTCATGACTTTCATGAGCTCTCAAAATTGCCAGAAAATGATATTCTCACTCATAGAAAAACCAGTACAGTATTGTAGTAGCTGTGCCTACGGTGTATGAATGTGATAGGATCTGAATTGTAAGTCGCTTCGGATAAAAGCGTCTGCTAAATGACCGTGACGTCCTCTAATGTCAGTTTTGCCTCGTGTAAATGTTCCCTCGTTACATTCATATCCTGTATCTTCAAAATAGAGCTTCAGAGTTCACGGGGAACAGCTCGGTTCAGCGCACCAGAGCAGCGGCGGAGTGAGCCGCCATTCAGTAATCTATGGAAAGTTGCGGGCGGTTTGATTTGTCGGCCGAAGTGTGACTCAAATTGACCTCGGAGGAAAGTTTGATTTTAATTAGCAAAGTACAGCCAGAAAGTCAATGAGTAAACAAAGTCCTGTGACTCGGTCACAGAGAATTCCTTCCTGCCTGAAACATGTGACGCCACCCGGGCCGCAAATAATTGAAATGTTTTGCAGCTGCCTGCCAGCAAAGCATGGTTGTTATGAAGACAAGGAGGCTACCTTATGTAACTTCAACTTTTGGTTTCTCAGTAATACCGGCCTCCAGTGAAAGTCACCTGTGTCATGAACCATCAATCTAATTTATTCATCTCTGTACTTATCCTCATATTTTAACTTGAACTGCACAATTGTATGTCTTCGATTCCTATTTTTAGATCTAAAGTTTCCATTGCCAACGACTGCTTCTCTGTAATTGTTAATAATAAATAATATTAAACGTATAAATACTGATCCATCCCAGCCTTTCATCCCCATGAGTCACGATGAAAGAAACCTAAATATATTTTGATTAAAAGAACATGATCCCGACAGCAGAACGTTCCCCACAAAACGCATTTTGCTAATGAAAGATAGCTGCACATAAAAAGCTCAGAGGAGATGGAGAGGTGAATATTTCCCAGATGGTCAACGTGACCCAGTTATTTCTCTCTCTCTCTCACACACACACACACACACACACACACACACACACACACACACACACACGGTACACTCCTTTAGAACGTAGATAGCATGTAAAACACACACACACACACACACACACACTCGTCACTATAACCTTGGTCTGGTACACACACACACACACACACACACACACACAGCAGTAAAACATTAACTTGCTGTGCAGCTCCAGAGTGCTGACGTGGATCTGAAACACACCAGCTGACCCATGAAGCGAAGTCTCAGTAGTCCTGAACTCCTGAAGCTGCGTTTACTCACTTCGTTCTTTTGGATTCATGATTATGATATTTGATCCCACACTCAACAATTGAGCCCAGACATTGAGCCTAATATTGATGTTTGACATAACTTCAGACCACAGCTAATACATAAACAAGGTCTGTCCTAAACAGACGGCAACCTGCCGAGTTCTGCCGAGTGAAGCGGAAGTGTTTTAAAATGTGCGTTCTCTCTCGTGACCAGCAGAAGTCCGATTGTATAGAAGTCTATGAGAAAGTGACGCTACGTCTCCCCTGCTTTGGGGCGGGGCTTACTGTGATTGACAGGTCGCTGAAGCTACGTCTCTCCTCCACATTCCACGTTGGTTGCGAAAATAAGAACATGGCGACGGCCGTAATCCAAGATGGCTGCTGTCGAAAATTAACGTGCTGTAATTCGTAGAAACCCGAAAATGTTTCAGTTGTATCGTGGACGGGCAGAAACAGGGACCACTGAAAACAATGACGTGTTCACGCCACCGGTAGAAAACAAACAGCATCAGCCTTGATTACTGATAACTACCAGGTTAATTCAACAACAGATCAGACGTCGCTCACCTTGTTGTTTGTACGAGCAGCTGTTGTGCTGTTAAATTCTGCAATTTTAAATTCTACTACTGCCAACATGCGGAGGAAGCAGCTGTTATTGGAGTGGTTAGCGAGCGGCGTGTCCAGCGGCGTTATCGGCTCTACGAAGCGGACATTTGTAGTCCCGGTTTGTGGCTTTGAGGAGGACGATGGACACAAAACAGAACATGTTGTAACTAAATCGGAGAAATATAACTTCTTCTCTACTAAATCTGTCTGTTTGAGTGCGTGTTTGGGACATTTAGAGGAAGATCTTAAGTATCAAGCCCGACCTTTTATTATTACACAGAACAATAACAGTATTTTCTGTTATTAACAAACCAATCTCTTTCCTGTTTACACCGCGCCTGCATGCCCAGTGTACGTGGATGGTCGTGTGATATTCGACATTTCTAAAACGGTGCTGAAACGCTCGTGTGGACGGAGATCGTTTCAGTGAGGATGTAGAATTATTTGTCACATAACTTTTGCAGTTAGATAACATCACTTCTGTAGTTATTTGAACTGAAACTAGGACGTTGTCCTAAACCTAACCAAGTGGTTTCGTTGCCTAAACTTAACTGTTGTAAAGTTGTTCCCTGTAAAGACAGAAGTTTATTTTAAAAAGAGTGTGTGCACATAATGAGCAGAAACTGACACGTCCTGCTAGACTTTCTGAGGAAAATGCAAGAAGAAGAACTAAACACTGTGTGCATCAGCACCTGTATATACTGTACGTGTGTGTGTGAGTCTAAACCTGCATGCATACCCGGCAAATTTCCAGCTACTTTAGATCGTGATGTAGATAAACACACACACACACACACACACACACACACACACACACACACACACAGACCTATTACACAAGACGGTAAAACATTTACAGGTGTGTTGGTCCACACCTGTCGAGCAGTGTGACAGTTGGAGGGAAATTTTGTCCAATTGTGGCAATTAAAAAGCCTTTTCCCCTTAACTGCCTGTATTCTATTGTCCTCTCTATCTTGAAAGTTAAAGTTGAATTTGCTTAAGTGATGCTCAGATAATTATCTGTCTCATTTGAATATTGTCAACTGAAAAGGGGGAATTACTGCTCTGATGCAACAATAAAACCAGTTTATCAACAGGTCATTTATTTTCATATTTAGCCCTGAGGACATATTTTTCATAAAACAATAAAAGATTCAGTCGGTCTTAACAGATAATGTCACTGACTTTCAGGCTCAGGTGCAGGAAGAAGACAGCGTTTCTCCATTCTTTCATTTAAAAAAGAAATACAAAGCTCTGATTGGCTTGATCTCAGTCACAACAACAATTCAGAGCTTCTAGAAACTGGCCACATAAAGCAGATTACTGAAACAGTGTCAACAGAAAACTATAATTAATTTTGGAAACAAGTTGATTTGTTTTGAATCAAGAAATCTTTGCTGTTTCTAGATCTTTATCACAAGTGCATGTATATGATGCTGAAGATGCCGTACATTAAACCTTTCCATAACTGCAGCTCAAAGGTGGATGACTTTATTGTCAGGGGCGAATTTATTGATAGCAGCATAAATTGTGCATCAGTTGCCGCTATCTGCCCCGTCTCAAGGTCTGATTATAGATTATATTAAACGATAATATTACAAAGAAGACACTGAGTGCAATTTGACATTTTTCGCTGACGGAGAGGGAAGAAACTATTTGTTCATTTTGTTTGTATAATAACTTTATTTTTTCCTTTTTTCCTTTTCAAGTATTTTCAAAAACGACATTTCTTTTTTCTGCATCCCAAAATAACAGGGTTTGAGTGGCGCATGCACTGCCTTCGCCTGGTAACAATCACTGATCACGGGACAGTCTGGGCATCTGGAGACCCTTTAACATTTATAAATGTGCTCCCGTCACCACCAACTCTCTAAAGACGCTAATAATTTTGCTGTAACTGCTTGTGGCTCTTAGCGCTGATCTTTAAAGGCTCATTGCACCAAATGTCTGCATGTTATCTATTTTAAACACATGCAAAAGGACAATATTTTCTTGGCAGCTCATTATTTCACTCTTTTGAGATTCTTCATTTTAGGAATTTGCCCCCCAGTGTCGTCTCCACGGATACATTCTGCACTGGACGGGGTATTGACCATATAAGTACTTCCTGTTCCTCCTCCTTGTCGGGAGGGAAATTGCACACGGTTGTAAAGTGATTTACAGCCAACAGAAGTGACTGCAACAATAGTTTTGTTGTGGATTTCCATCATATTTGCTGAGGTGGGCGTGGATCAACGGTGAAGCATCAACCGACTTATCGTGTGTAATAATTGATCCCTGCTGTGTTTACAGCTTAATGACTCTCTATATTTAAATAGCAACCGGACATCCGGGTCACTTTCAAAGTGGGTGACTATTATTATTACAATTATAAATAATGATTGTAAACATGACTCGTACTGACTTGTTGTCTATATAAATAAAAACTCACTTTGTTCAGTATTATGACCGTTTCTGTTGCGAGTAAATGTTTTACACGCATGCATGACATGCCGCGCTGTGATTGTTAAAATAACAGTTTACAGTCCTTTCATGTACTCTTATTATAATGAGGTCATTACTGCACTGAGACCGTTACTGTAAATTAGATAATAAAATATGCATAAAGTTTGTCAGAGCAACAAAGTCTGTACTGTATGTTTAAACAATTTTAATCATTGTTGCATTTAAAAAAAAAAAAAGATTGTACAGATAGCAACAAGGGAAATAAATGCAGCTTATGTTTATCATATATCACACTAAAATACACAAAACCTTCATTTTTACTATATATATATATATATATATATACAGTTAATGCAATCCAAAATCTGACTTTACACCACAGTAGAACAATTAATTCAAGGCATGATGTGATTTTACGTTATTACAGTGAGAATGTGTTAACTTTAATGTTTAAAGTACATTACAGTCATTTAGCAGACGCTTTTATCCAAAGCGACTTACAATAAATGTGTATTCAACATCGGTATTCAGGAGAACTACTCGTCACCAGAAGTCAGAAGTGCATCTCGGTTTTTTGAATATCTCAGGTCGCTGCTGGTGAAACCTGGAAAGGTTTCGTTATCAAGTTTCCTTTTCTGGGAACCGATCTCACACACAGTGAACACTGTTCCTGTGAGTGTTATCATGTAACGGTGTGAAACATTAACAGCGGCGCTATTGTCAGACAGAGGTAGCTGGGAGGTTATATCGGCGGTGTTCTTGTGAATAATCTTTATTTATCCAAGGAGGGTTGTTTCTCAGCCACGCCCTCCATTCATCCGGGGACGTTCACAAAGAGAACTCCGCGGCAGGAGAAGTGAAGATAAACGTTGCATCAAGAAACGTTTCTCTGTGAAGTCTGATTGAACTCTACACGACGAGTTCCAGAGACGTGAGATAAATCACAGGAGCAGAGTTTACCAATTTACAACAGTTTGATGCAAAATCCACTAAAGTTAAAATAATTGTATTTATTATATATGTTATTAATAATAAATCATAAATAAATTACCCGGAGAGTTGATGTTATTTCATACGATAGTTGAATACATTTGAATATATGAAGTCGGATCTATTATTTTCTTCTTTCATTGTGTTATATATTGAATATTCTGTTATTTATCGAGGCTGTTTGACTTGCTGGTATAAGTTGTGTGTTCGTCGCAAAGCATCAGTTGGATTTTGTATTTTAATCTGTTTCAGAATGATTCTGGTGATGTGTTTTGTTTTTGTGTTTAAAGTTTGTTTTTTTGGTGACTTATGTGATTTTGTGGAGAGCATATTGATTGTATGTTTTGTGTGTTAATATATTATAATAATTGTCTAAATCCCTGTTGTTTTATTTATGATGTATTTACTTCAACATGCAGACCATAGCAGCGCAATGGAAAAATGGCACAAATTATATATATATATATATATATATATATATATATATAATTGTGTGTCCTCCAAAGTGTCTTGTTTCCATTTACTGCTGATTGAAGCTGCTGATTGAAGCTGGAGCCGATAAATACCTGGAACTACTGCAGAGACATTTGACCCGGGGATGAATGACGATTGTAACCTTTCAGACTGGAGACAAAAACCAGATGTTACTGGGTTTTAGTGGGTTTTTTTGTCCAGTGGGAAACGAGCGATGGACAGAAGTATGTGAACACAAAGTGGCGGTTTGAACCTGAACCTGGTTTACGGGATTTGAGCCAGAAGAGCATCAGTGATGTCGGGGTGATCGGGTCTGGCTCACAGTCGGCGTTCCGGTTCATCCCAAAGTCTTTGGATGGGGGTTGAGGTAACAGGCCCGCGCAGACCAGTTAAGTTCTTCCGCGCCAAACTGGGAAACACATTTCTGTACGTTGAACCAGGAAAGGAAACTGTTGCCACGAAGTCAGAAGTATCTATGCATGCTGCAGCACCTCATTGGAACAATGAAAATCTATAGATCCTTTTTAAGAACTGCAGGTGTAAACGGGTGTCCGTATACTTTTGTCCACAGTCTATTCAACATGTATTTAGTGTGTGAGCGTCGTCTCCTTCACATCCAGCGAGTAGAGTTCAGCTCAAGTGTATTCAGAGGTGTGAGCTTTCGTTTCCTCTCAGGATAAAAATCTACATTTCTCACCTTTTCTTTTTTCCTGAGAGGTTGAATAATCTCTTCTGAATAATCTACGTAAAGGAGTGTTAAAATGTCACAAGTGGTCTGTGGTTCCTCTCCTCTGATTCAGAGAGGAAAGTTGTGAGTTTTGGGATTATCAGCACTGAAGATCTGGTTTCACAATGACTGTCAGCGTGTGTGTGTGTGTGTGTGTGTGTGTGTGTGTGTGTGTGTGTGTGTGTGTGTGTGTGTGTGTGTGTGTGTGTGTGTGTGTGTGTGTGTGTGTGTGTGTGAGAGAGCTGGTTTTCGGTATTTGCGAATGAGTGACACATTTGTGACACATACTGCAGGCATCGTATGCACGACTTTCACTGCCTGGCCGGCTGTCAACTCTGAGCGGTTTAATTGTCTCTTTGGCTGCACATTAAAGCTCAGATGCCGACCGGCTGTGAAGAGCTGCCAACAGCTGGCAACAGCTGGCTCTTTTTACTTTCTAACAGCAGCAGTTTGGATGACGAGAAGATTCGCTCCGATTGGTCGACTTCACGGAAGTTGACGGGGTGAGATAAAACGCAAGTCTTTGCTCATTTAAGGAGCGTTTCCTCTGATTTTAGGTGGACTTTTCTGCACTTAAACAGAAGAAAATGTGATATCTCTTCGTTTTATTGACTGTATTCTTCTTATTTTGGCTTTTTACCGAAATATGTGTTGAGAGAAACGATTTGACATTGATGTAGGTCAGCCCTGTGAACAATCACACCTTAACTAATCAAACCACCTTTGACTTTGTGAAACCGACGTATTGAGTTTATCTAAATCCACTCAGACAGCAGGAATACACATGTTGGGCTGAAAGCTTTTGTCCCCTTTTCCTTCCTGAGTGGATTATTTATATCCAAGCCAACACCTTTTGTTCAGCACGTTTTTCCTGTAACGCTGCATATAATCCTGGATGGAAACCTTTCTCTGGTCAAAGTGAACGTCTGTCTCTGCTCAGTGAAATAAACTCAGAATGGGACCTGACGGACATTTTCCTTCAACAGCGTGAAGCTCTCAGTTGTGTCTAAACTTTGGAAATCTTGGTTTGTTTAAAAAATCAAAAAGCTGAAAAAGTGAATAAGTGAAAGAGACATTATTTCTAATGTACAGGACTGTCTCAGAAAATTTGAATATTGTGATAATCCCCATAACTGAACCAAGCTGAGTGTTTTTCAAGGCTCAGGAAACCCTTGCAGGTGTTTCGAGTTAATTAGACGATTCAAGTGATTAGTTGAATACCCTACTAGTATACTTTTTCATGATATTCTAATATTTAGAGATAGGATATTTGAGTTTTCTTAAGCTGTAAGCCATAATCAGCAATATTAAAAGAATAAAAGGCTTGCAATATTTCAGTTGATTTGTAATGAATCCAGAATGCATGACATTTTTGTTTTTTTAATTGCATTACACAAAATAAAGAACTTTATCACAATATTCTAATTTTCTGAGACAGTCCTGTATATCCTAATTTTAGTAAAAGGTCTTCTGGTTTTCTAAGCAAAGGTAAAAGAAAGAGAAAGGATCACAGGATGCTGAGCTGCTTCAGCTTGGACGGCACAAAAGAGTCGGATGAGCGGATTGGGAGCAGGTGTGCAGGTGAGCAGGTGTGCAGGTGAGCGTGGAGGTCAGGTGATCAGAAAGGGAACACAACAGAGTCCTTCTCATTAGTCTTGAATATTTAGTACTTTCAAAATCAAATGCACAGCACGTCATAGATACTGATTTATTGACGTGGATCGATTAATCAAACGGCAGTTTGCAAGCTTAAGTGTGTCTGATATTTAAGGTTTTTATTTGTGCTTCAGAACGTGAAGGCTCAACAGTTGATTAACTGTTAAAACAGACGCTCTGCGTTTCATTCTCCTCCCGCTGTAAATCATGTGCACACTCCAGGTCTTCACACCGCCGTAGAGATGCAGCCGACAACGAGCTAAAGGAACATTTAGTTCCTTGAAAGGAGAGAGAGTCACTAACATGAAGATATGTGATATCATCAGAAGCAGCGATGAGACAAATCCTGGCAAATAAAAGATGAATTGGAGAGCAAACCAAAATGAACAGGTAGGCCAGAAATGGTCGTGGGATTTAAAATGATTACGTTTGTTTCTATGATTTGCATCATCTACGTTACACTTTTGTTGTAAAACGCTTGAGCAAAGATCACCAGAGAGAGAGCTGATACAAGTACAGGGAGACCTGCTGTTACATGGAACAGGTCAATACAAACCTTTTAAAAGCTCTTCAGCAAATATCTTCAGGAAGAATACTTCTCATCCCTCCAGAAGAATTTCAGATCTCAGGAGGCGGAGCGTTGTGTGTGCATAGATTACTCAGGACAGCTGTGCTGGTTGTAGCAACAATGATCACGTTTTTTAATGACGTGTTTTTAGTTTTTCTATCGAGTCGTGTGTCATATAAACGTCACTAATCCAGGTTTCTCTGCAGGCGAGTCTTCCTCCTCCGGTGGCTGAGGAGTGAGTCAGAGAAACAAAGACACTTATAAAGACTTCATCACCGTGTTATGTGTCATTATACTGGTTATGTGTAAATATAGACTCTGGTCATGACCTTTCACCTTCACAGCGTGGAGCTATGGATGTATCGCCTCAGAGAAATCAGTCCTGATGAACCTCTTCCTTCCTCCCATCGGACCAACAGACGGCTCAAAGAAGTGGAATATCCTTTTTCCTGTGTGTGTGTGTTTCTATGTCCTCAACACACACACACACACACACTCACATCCACACACACACACACACACACACACACACACACACACACACACACACACACATCCACACACACACACACACACATCCACACACACACACGTCATGGGAGGTCGGTGAAACAGAACTGCTGACTTCTTTTGTTCCCGATCGTTCAGCTTAATGGGATGTGTCAGCCGGAGACAATGAAGAGTTCATAGGCATTTTTTTTTTGTCCCGCTCTCTGATTACCCCCCCCCCCCCGTCTCTCTCTCATAACAAGTGGGGGTCTCTCTCTCTCCCTCCCTCTCTCTCCCTCCCTCTCTCTCTCTCTCTCCCTCCCTCTCTCTCTCTCTCTCTGCTTGGCTCATGTCCAGACATGTCCGTTTCCTCTCTGTCATCTCAACTTAAATGTGTTGTCCATCATTGTAGGAATAATCGTGACCCGTTCTATTATCCATTCATCTGCCAATTATTGTCTCCATTGTTCCTTTTTGTCCATAAAACATCAGGAATCACATCACTTTCATCATCATAAAAACTCAAACATTACATTTTACGATAATGTAAGAGATGGAAGCGGCTCTATTTTAAAGTCACGAAACAGGAACACAACATGGAAACTTGATTACGAGTCTTCAGAATTCACAGTTTGTGACTCGGGTTGTTTTAACGGAGCAATGAACACCCTGCTCTGAACAAGACGGCTAAGGCACAAATAAAAAGTGCAAAATGTATTAAAATGTATCAGTGGAGGAAAAATCACACTTCAAGAAAGAAGAAATATTGAAGGAAGTGCTGCAAGTATTACATCACATGCACAGCAAAGATGTACACATTAAAATGGGCACCGCTGTGTGTTACTGTGAGTCAGCTCCACTGGAGCTCCATCGACAAGTAAAATTAAAACTTTGAGAAATCAGAATACAATAAAACTTAGTGCAACATTTGGTGTAATATTTTAAAAATATCGGCTGTTGATATCAAGCTACTGCTCTCTCTCTCTCTCTCTCTCTCTCTCTCTCTCTCTCTCTCTCTTATAATAAACCTAATTAACATAAGTGTCTCTTCTCTCATTGGGCATGTCCTCCGGTGGTCTAAAGCCTCCAATCCCCCCCGCTGTGAGGAAACAGAACATATTTGATATGCATGACTCATTTCACTGTATATCTGTAGTCCTGTAGGAGACTGTCAACAGGAACGACAGCATCAGTCCCGACCCATTAGCTAAATATTCATTTTAATCCCAAACATGATCGGGTCGTTTTTGTCATCAATCCCGTTTTTTATTATTATATTTTGTTACCAGAGACCACCAGCTTCATACAGTTTAAACATCTTGCAGTAAAAACCTGCAACATGACATTGAATCTGCACCAAATGGTGAATGAGTGACACAGTAGAATAATTGTGTGTGCAGTAAGTCGGCTACACCTCTCCTGCTGTTTGTGTGTCATTTGTACTCCATGTACAACCTGCCGCGATACTAAAATGCAAACAAATGACACGCGGAGAGCTGTGGAAATGTATCTGCCCTCCCATGAGACCGGGGTTGTCTGGACAGACCTGATACAGACAAACAAAAAGGCGAATAGATGCCATCACCATGGTTCTTTTAATCGCTACTAATAATGTGAATGTGCTTTTGTTGAAGTTCAAATTTACTGCCGTCCGTTGAGCGTGTTATTTTAGGGATGCTGGCTGCTGCTGACTCTCACATTCCACTGATGGCAAAGCAGCTGAGATGTCACATGTGTGTCGGCCAGTCGTGAGTGAATAAATGAGTGTGTGTGTGTGTGTGTGTGAATAAATGAGTGTGTGTGTGTGTGAATAAATGAGTGTGTGTGTGTGTGAAAGAGTTAGATGGTGTGTGTTCCAGCTTGTTTCTGTATCATGTATGTGTCTGGATGTGTGCATGTTAGTGTACATTTACTGCAGTCACTGTGCTCATCGGTGTGTGTGTGTGTGTGTGTGTGTGTGTGTGTTGCAAGCGTAGCTGTTTTTGACATTTATACAATGATTGATGTGCATTGAGTGCTGTTTGCTCCTCTGCCACATTCATCGTCCTATTTCTCTCTGTCTTTCCCCCCCCCCCCCCCCTCCCTCTCGTGTATCATTTAATACCTGGAGGATGATGGAAGGACGGTTTCAGGCTGGAGAAAATATAAATATGAGCATTTTACAAGCTAATCACATAAAGGGTGTGTATGTGAGGGGATCTCTCTTCCACAAACACAATTACAATTTTGGGTAGATAGACTGCATGAACGTTTTTAAGGATTGATTGATTGATGGATGGAAACAGACTCTAATATGTATTGAATATGCAAGTAGACATTACTATAAAATACTACAACATACACAGTAATTATTCCCCCCACCCAGTGGCCCATCCACCACCACTGATAATCAAGTGAGAACATTTTCCCACGTCTTGCTCCAACAATAAAAGCTCTTATCTGAAGCCAACAGACGCAATGACAAACCACAGCCACGTTCTACAGTTCATACGTGTGCGACGCTGATATCGGACTCCCTGGTTTCACAATAAAGCAGTGAATGGTAGATTGATGAAATAAGAAGGAATGCAACACAGTCAATGAAATGCATCCCTTTGTTATCCGGGACATTATACAGTGACTGCAGTTGGGATGCTGCTTCCCGAAACCCCCTCCGCACATCCCTGCAGCAAGCTGCATGTGTGTTACAACTTGTTTTTACACATTCTTTGAATTATACTGACGGGTTTTCTCACTGGAAAATGACATTAAAACCCCAGGAAGGAAGTACAGTTCTACAGTATATGTCATCAACTGAGTTTGAAGTAAATCTATAAATATAAAAATAATCCAGAGATAATTGATCAAATCCATGACTGACTTGAGCATGCTCGGAATATTCGTTGGCTGTGTTACTTTTAAAAAATATATGTAGAAATGTAAAGAAATGATGCAACGGGACTAATGCAGCGCCGCGATCTCTAAACAGACACTGTAGTGAATCATTAGGATGTTTGTCTTTTAACAGCCGATCAAATCAGCTTGAAAGTCAACATTAGAACAAAGGGACACAAAGCCTTCATTATTTCACTGCACGGTGTTCAAATAAACATGACTTACTAATGACTCACGTGACGAAGCGAGTGCCCAACGAGTCACGTGACTGACGTGACAAAATACATCATACTTGACTTTCAGTTGACACGGTACACAGACAGCAGTCGCCTGAGTGAAAGTCCTGTGTTTGTTTTGAGCCTCCCCGTCTGCCCCAAGCCCACAGTCCCACAGCAGTGTGTTAAACAGTCACCAGACGCAATCTATTGGTTCCGTGAACAGGTAAACGAACGGTCCATTTTCTTTTTGTGTTGCTCAGAGTGACTTTTTTTGAGTACGAGATTGAGCTTCAAAACGAAAGTTAGGTTCAGGCAACAAAATCAGTTAGTTAAAACATCATCGTTGGCCTTAAAATATCTAACTTCAGTGAAGTTTTGGCAACAAAATGAAGGTTAGGTTTGGGCAACAAAGCCACGTTTCGGAAAAACCTTCACGAACACGGCGTCGAAAACCCGTCTTGGTTTTTGAAAGTCCTGTTTTGCACCAAATTTAGTCTTTTTAGATATTTTATTTCATTGGTTTTGTTCTCGTACTGCTCTGATCTAATGGTGCGGATGGGTTTTCATCATCGCATACAGACACTGAAGGGAACCTCGGTACAGCGTGGGCCCCTGACCGAGGCTGAGGATGTGAGGAGTTGGGAGTGAGAACTTTTTAGTCGTATAAAAAGAGAGAGAGACTTTGGGTGGGTCAGTGGGTCGGTGGATGTTTCATCACTAGTTTGTTTTCACCAGGTGAGGGACACACAGCAGCAGCAGCTGTTAGAAATTCCTGATTATACATCCAACTTGTAATCATCATTAGGCGGCTGCGTGAATGATGTTTTCACATTTGGCTGCTTGTAATTACAGTCTGGGAAGTTTGAGCACCTACTTATTTTAACTCCACGATAAAAACAACAATTTTAGCACCAAGTCACTGCAGCAACTGTAGGAGTTTTAGCCGCCATGACAACCTCATCAAATACTGTAATACCCACATCTGTCTGTCTAGAAAATCAAAAAGCTATGAGCTGAAACAAGCTGCTTCTTCTCTGTCCTCACTACGTGTGACCACTTTCTTACACGGACTCATTTGATATGAATTTTGGTAAAATTGATCAGCGGAGCTTTAAAAGCTTTGAGAGCCAACTAAACAATGTATTGCTACCCAGTGGCAGTGTTAACGCTAAAGTTATATTATGTTTCAGTCGAGTGGTCGTGAGGGGTCCATGCAGCATAAATCTGGCATTCGTCACATGTTCGCGTTCGCACGAGTACAATTTATGATCCCGCGTCTTTATGAATGGACTGTACACTCAAACTGCACATGTGTGAACTCATCTGTCGATACAGACAACCCTGAGTAGTATAAACAGAACTGTGTGCATGTCTGTTGGAGTGTAGCAAGGCCTTAAAGGAATAGTTCACCCAAAAAAACGATATGAATTGTATATAGTATTCACCTCCACGTGATCTGTGTGACTGCAAAATAGGTTTTCTATCGAATGGTGTGAAGGTGCAGGAGAATGAAAGCGGAAAAAAGCAGAAGAAAAAAGGATATGAAATGTCTTTTATACATTTATGGACTCATAGAAATCCTAAAACAACTATTTTCCCTGAAGGAAAATATTTCTGGATAACCAGAATATTCTTTGTTTTGGAGTTCTTTCGGCTGTTTTACAACCTTTTTTTCTGTCTTTCATTCGCTCGCCATAAAAGTCTGTTTGCGGTGATATATTTTCAGTTTCCAGGTGCTCTGCTCTCCATTTAAACCCTAAATACATTTTTTATTGCTTTTGGGTGAACCCTTCCTTTAACACAAGCATTAGAGCGTCACAACACCGGGACCATTTTGCTCTCTTTTCTTTTTAACTGAAAGCAGCTTTTCCCTCAGACACGGACTGTCAGCGTGAATATCTTCATCAGAACTGGTGTTGTCCATGTTTTCTTGTTTTCTTTGTCGGACCGCTCTGTGTTTCTTTCGCCCTCACTGGGGGTCTCATGGGAGTCTGCAGCCGGTGTGACAAAGTGTTTATGACATCCTGCTGCCGCATGCTCTTCCTGTAAAACTGTCAGTGCTGCTGTGTGAAGCCTTTAACCCCCCGACCTGTCTGCATCACTCCGTCGTCGTCTTCTTCATCACTCCATCCGAAGCTCAGTGATACCGTCTGCAAAGATACCGTACTTTTCATGCTTTATCTCTTCCATCTATCCTCTTTTTTTTCCTGCACCTCCATTTTTTTCCTTCCTCCTTCCTCCTCTGTTCCCTTCCTTCCGTCCTTGCTTAGTTTCTCTCTCCCTCTCTTTTCCAGAGAAGTGTCCTGGCTTGCAGCTGTTCCGTGCGCGTCCTACCCGTCAATGTGTGTGTGTGTGTGTGTGTGTGTGTGTGTGTGTGTGTGTGTGTGTGTGTGCGTGTGAGCATGCACTGTAACTTGATCTTGCAGCCTGGAGAAACGGTTTTAAAAACCCTCACGTGTATCAGTGCAGTGTGTCACAGGAACTGCCATATATGGCAGAAAGAAGATCAGGCATCCGTTAAAGTGTGTGTGTGCTTTTGTGTGTGTGTGTGTGTGTGTGTGTGTGTGTGTGTGTGTGTGTGTGAGAGGCTGGCAGACACACAGATACTGAAGGACTTTCCATTCAACGGTCATGAAGATGATCCCCAGCTCCTCCAGGATTTTAAACTAATTTGACTCATAATCATCAACTCTGGAAAATCAACGTTTTTACCAGCCTGCGTTTAATCTCTAATTCATTTATTGTTCTTTGTTCTTTGTTGAAACACTGAACACTGAAGCTTTGTTCTCTCTGAAACATGATGGGGGTGTTTTCAGTCCATTTTAATGTCAGATATCTACTTATACACTTAAGCGTAACATTTTAACATGTGGTCATTTTGACAAAGGTTATAGAAGGGGACTTGTAGTGTTACATAAAACTCACAAAACAACATTTTTAAATTTCATTTTGTTCGGTCTGAGCCGCATGAGACGGACTGATGCGATGCCTCCAGTGTGAAGTTCACTGGATGACACTGAATTCAGTCTTCACTGGGACTCAAACATTCATCTCAGACATTCAAATTGTCATTTTCGTGTGAGCTTCAACAAAGCACGTTACTGATTGAATCTCTTGGCCTTTTCTGTTCCACGTGTACGACAAAGGCGCATGTAACGGCCCCGTAGCTCTTATGAAGCTTTTACTTTTTTTTTTAATTTTTAAATATGGCATCTTTAGATGTTCATTACTGGAGCGCGTATGACAGAGAAACACTCATCAACGCCGGAAGAGGAAGCGTGAGGATTTGATAAAGTGCAGTAGACCGTGAGACGATCGCCAGAAGGACCGAACGCCAAACGAAAGCTGAGTCCCCCGGCCCGGGAGGAGAGGCAGGATGGATGCTAAGCTAACACAGCTAGGACACACGGTTACTCCACCACCCGGTCTCGCAGGAACATAAGACGGATGAAATAAGTGTTCGGGCAACGTGAGGTCGGTTGCCACATCTTTGCAGAGACCTGCCTCCATCGTGGCATCGCAGATCAAGCTGCACTTTATAAGTGGAGCGCGGGACTCATTGTTTACATCAATGATGCACAAACATTGTCGAAGTTGTTGGACAATGTTTCCGTGATGTTAAATATTTGTTAAGTTAGTGGCCGTATTATCTGCCAGATAATTTACCAGTGTTTTTTGTTGCTGCTGTTTATATTCCTCCTGATGCAAATTTTTAAAAAAAAGTTTTTGTTTTGTTTTGTCAGCTTTCTCTTTGTGCAACTAACTGCATTTCGTTGTGCAACCCTGTATTGCAAAATGACAATAAATGATCCTTGAATCCAAGTGTCTGTTTGCAGAGCCTCCTTGCATTTTGGCACCGCTCTGCGATAGTCAAAAAACCTCAGAATCAGTGGCTCCCTGTTTGAGACGCTTGGCCTAAAAGGGCTGGTTCCAGGTGGGGCCGGGGGAGAACGGGAACTCCTCCCTCTGTACAGATGTCTCCATCCATGACCAGCCGGCTCACGTCCACACCTCTAAGATCGCACAATGAAGTGGTCCATGAACTCTTTCTGCGACTCTAAATCTCCTTTTAACAACAGCATAATCTGATTTGACTGCGTCGTAAAGACCGGCCCCCGTGGCAGAAAGCCGTAGCTCGCCACTGTAGACGCCCTGTAATCACCGGCCGCCTCCCTCTGTCGCTCCAACGGTCTCACCCAGCTGAGAAAACCCAGTTGTCAGTGAAGGGAGCGGGGTGATCAACATTGACATCCCAGCTGGAAACATCCCCATGCCGAGTTTTAAAAAAAGGGTCCTCGCATCCGAACCACATGTCTATTACTTTATGTTCGGTCCTCGTGGAGTTGGACCGCTACCATGACAGAGGAAGCTAAGCTGAAACATTCCAGTGTGGATAAAGAAAAGAAACCCAAGATATTCACATACCGAGCTGAAAGTCTTTTACCAAAACCGTTAAACCCCTGAAAGGTGTTTACTTTTACTTCAAAAGAATACATGTCCAATAAAATGTGCCCAATGCTGGAGTTTTGCTTTATTGGGGGAGGCGGGAAGTCAAAAAGTAAGAAATGCGACCTCTGTGCGTTTAGTCAGGGGAAAAACCAGACGTCTGCAAATAATCCCGCGAGTCACATTTACTTAAAAGTCACTTCAAAGGTGCGCGTGATTTACAAATTCACAAATGTGTTTCTCGTTTCAATGTGAAGTCCAGTAGATCAAAGTTGACCAATAGTGCCGTCTCGAAGAATCCAGTGTGGGAAAATGGAGAGGTGAAGAATTCTAGGCATGTCGACACCCTGTTTCTCGGATGTAATAACGGAAAAAATTGAAAAGTTGGAAGTCATGAAGACAAGAGAGATGTATTTGTTCTGGTCAACGCGGTACTCTTCTATTAATTAGACTCTTTACTTGTTGCTGCTTCTGTAACATTTCTATACAACTTGTTAGTTATATGAGAACCTTTTAAAGGTAAAATGATCACCTGATGAAACAAGTACAATTGCATGAAACACTTAAATACAAACGATCATATTTTCATATTTTGGTGACACAAACTATTCCAGAAACTGCCAGAAATATGGAATTATACTCACATTTGTAAAACAAAACCCCTTCTTTCTAATTTGCAGGACCTCTTCCCCTTCTAGTGTAAATACTCTTAACTTTTTATTGATTTATTGATTTCTTCGTGTGGGCCGAAGGCCGAAAACGTGACAGAATCCACTGGTGCTGTTTGAGGTTCTTAGCGTTACGGTACTTCACAAGTACTGCTGAGCATAAAGTTGTGCAACGTCTCAGATAATGAATCGAGCGCATTCCTCACATGAAAGCACTAATAAAGCTGTTCAGTAAATCCTGAGGAGATTAACTGAGATGCAGGTTCCTGCCTGTTAAAACAGACGGAGAAGCACAGAGTTTATGTGCAAACGGTGCATTTGTTCACGTCACAGAGGGAGAAATTGGGAGACAGTTAAGTGAGGTGGAAAGAGACAGCAACAGGTGGAAAGAAAAAAAGGACACAAGAATATGAGAAGATGAGATGAGGATGTTTTGTAGATGTGTCATTGAATGTTTGAGTTATGACATGTTTATAATTGTGTGTGTGGGAGAAGGTTGTGAAATTGATTCCTGATCCCAGAGGATCGTGGGATACGTCCACGCCCGTGTGCTCCATTCCTGACTGACACCTTTAGAACAGATCTACTCCCCCGAGGAGTTCACACACACACACACACACACACACACACACACACACACACACACACACACACACACACACACACACTCACACCAAATTGTTACCTGCTCCCACCAAGCTCCCAATCATAAATACTTAAGTGATTAATCCGTGTGCCATACTGAACTCCCAACATACACACACACACACACACACAATTCAACACAATTATGCATATAATTCCTCGCTGACATATTTCTGTTAAACTGATTTACAATCCTTCCCAAGAAGTCACATAATCTATAAATCTATAGTCTAATCTTTGGTGACGCTTGCAAATGTTGTAGAACCAGAACGTCGTCTTAGGGACTATAGTCGAATGTTGAAGGGACTAGTCAGGAGTGTGAGGAACTAGTCAAAATATAAGGGACTAGTTAAATGTTTGAAGGATTAGTTAAATGTTAGAGGGACTAGTTGATTGTATGGGGGACTAGTCAAATGTGTAAAAATGATTTGCTGTTACTTTGTTTCTACCAAAGTTGATTTATTGAGAATGAAATTTGATGTTTTATCCAAAAAAGGTCAGTGATGGGAGCTGACATTTTGCAAGAACTTTTGAGGATTTGATTCTCTCTCTCTCTCTCTCTCTCTCTCTCTCTCTCTCTCTCTCTCTCTCTCTGAATACCAGAGGAGCTGACTGTGTGATTCACTCCTCTGCTGAAATACTTTCCCATGCTGAACAATGGAAGAGGTATCGCTCTGTCAGTGAATCACACACAAAGAGGTCACAGACGTACGTATGATTCTTTCATTTTAATGTTCCTCATTTTGAAAAACATTTCACCAAAAAAAAGAAAAGTTATGTGTGTGTGTGTGTGTGTGTGTGTGTGTGAGAGAGATACTGTTGCAACAGCTGGTTAAGAGAAAGAGAGATACAAAGAGTTTTCCTAATCAAAGGAGTGTAAAGCAGCAACAGAATGTATCTACAACTTCTGTCCGTGAAGAAAAAGTCACTTTTTTAACGTTACTCTTTAACAACAAGTGGTTTCAGTTCACTGATGACAACGGATTCTATAGTCATTAGTCCACAACTCAGTTTCAAGCTCAATCATTCTGACAGCATTTCTCAGAAGCCGGTGGAGCCTTTAGTCTGGTCATAAATTATTGAACATCACAACTGTGGAGGAAGCGCCACCATTACCGGTCTGACTTACTCCTGATGGCTGCAAGGCTGCAGGTTTCTAGTGAAAGAACAAAGATCACGCCAATACAAAATGTTTATTGTTATATAACTTCAGAAGTTAAAATACATATCTACAGATTTTAAGTATAACACATTTTGCTTCAGGCATTGCTTTCTCAATAACTACACAGCTCACTGATTATTAATTGGTCACTAAACTATCTGCACCGTAATGACAGAAAACTCAACATTTGGGGCATTTACTTCTAAAAGTTTGACTTAACTAAATTTTAACTTGACTTAAAACTTCTGTCAACTAAACATCTTTTGTTCGGATAACTTTACTTTTCCAACTGCTCAACCTTTTCCAATTGTTTTAATCTAAATGCAATGCATGATGGGAAATATTGGCTTATAAAATGACACGGTTTCTGTCCCTCTTTTTTAAGTCCAGTGAATGATCAGTTGGACGTTCAGTCAATCAATCATTTTGAAGGAACAGTGTGTCGGATTTAGTGGCATCTAGTGGCGAGGTTGCAGATTGCATCTAACTGATTAACCCTCCGCTGTCCAGAGCGCGTTTGGTTTGTCCGTTCTGGGCAACTGTAGAAACAACAATTCTTATTTTCAAGGGATTATACACTATTAAAAACATAGTTATGAATATTATTCCCCATTTTCTCTAATAAATCACCCCGAATCCTACACACTGATCAAGACTTGAACTGATGAGTATGACTTATGAAATGGTTCTGAAAGTGATAACTGTAAGAGTCGAACTGATGGAGTTTCATTTTGGTCAATAAAGTATTTAGGCCAAAAAATGAACAAAAATGAAGTTTTACAGTGCCGTGGACACACACACACACACCACATTTCTTTAAAGTAAATTATCACACGCGGTAATATTTTCTTATTATTCACTTTCCATTTTATTGCTGCTTTTCCGTGCAATATCAAAAAACAACAACATTGAATAGACATATAGGTTAAGGACTTACTTACTTATATAAAACCCAAACTGATGACCCTTATTAAAACGGATCATCTGCAAATATTCAAATCAAATTCATTGTTCTCTCTCATTGATCTCTCCCAAATATACAATTCCAACTAAAATGCATCCCTGTGGTGCCTCGTCTACAAAGCTCAAGGAAAAGACATTTATTGTATTATCACTGTGCTTTCAATCAGATGCTTTAAATTAAAGCTGCTAAAAGGTTTTAAGGACAAAAGTCTCAAGGTTTTCATGCAGCCTGAGAGGAGGGTGTGCCTGAGAGGCTGAACTACCATTTTGATTGTATTGTTTTGATAATTTGACGTATCTTCAGCAGCACCAGGAAGCTGGTGTGTGTGAAAGGTGTTATTGATCTGAGCTGTGATAATAACAGCTGGTGAACTGAAGAAACAAAAAAAAACCTTCCAGATCAAAAGCAAAACATTTGAATTTGAATACACAAATGCAGGTGTTGCAGAAGTTTTGGCAACAGTGTAAAGCAGTTTACAGTTTCTTAACTCAACACACACACACATAAGGAAGGCGAGTCCCCACAAAGTGACTGTGTAAACATATTCATGCCCTCACAAGACGGGTAAAACACGCCCACACAGACACACACTTACACCCTCCCCTGATCCGTGTGTATAAGATGTAGAGATGAAAACGTGCCAAAACAAATACACCCACAGACCGATTCCCATGGGGATTCTGCGTTGGACTGTGTGCGTGTGTGTTTGGGCGTTTGTGTGTGTGTGTTTGTGCCTTTGTGTGTGTGTGTTTGTGCCTTTGTGTGTGTTTGGGCTTGTGTGTGTGTGTTTGTGTGGTTGGGCGTGTGTCGGCTCTGAGCACTGTACAGTACAGTGAAAAAAAGAGGAACATTTATAAAAGCTTTTACATGTTGACGGATGGATTTATTGATGGTTAATAAATATTTTACTGATGCAATCAGACATAATTAATACGCCCTAAATTTGAATAACGTTTGTGTTGTCAGGTTGTTAAAAATTCCTTTGGCTGCTGTTGACCCCCCTCCGGTGCTAACCCTCTTAAGAGGGAGTCTGACCTTCTGGTAAAGAGCTGCAGGATATCCAAGCAGAGATCCTTTTGATTTAAGTGGCCGATCAATATTTTTATATATTGATTACACGACCGCTTGCACGTGAAAGGGTCGCAGAGAATTATCAACGACTGTAGTTCCCCTCCGCTCCACGGCTCTTTAGCCACATTCAGCGCTTTATTTTGATTTGTTTTACTTTAGTTTTGTTGGAGTCTCGCAGTTTTTATGAGCGTTGTTTCTCTGATAAACTCATTGAACACAACCTGCAGAACAAGACACACAACGTTAACGAGTAGCCGGTGAAGAAAGAGGAGCATCCAGCAGCTAACGAGCCTGAAGAGTTTCCTCAGGAGCTGGTGGAGACCAAAAACAGCTAAAAGGAGGGTAAACATACGATGTACATTGATCAGACGGACACAAACACGACACTGACTGAATGCTGCTGTTGCTACGACGTAACTGATGGATATCCTAATTTAACGGTTCATAAGATACGTTACGAAAAGTTTCTCCTAATTTTTTAAGTGTTTTCCTACAAAAGCCAGCAACACGTCAATTTCCATTCGTTACGCACATACTGTCTTTTAAAAATAAACTTCTGTCTTCAGATAACAAAACTACTTAAGTTAAGGAAAAGATCGTTGTTTGGGTTAAAATAACTACGGAAGTGCTGTAACTGAAAAATCAACGGACAGCGGCCCCCCCTGGGTGAAAGATCGCTGTTTGTTGGATTAACCACCGTAAATAATAATAATAACAATAATAATTCTAATAAAATCTTCTTCGTCTCAGTCTACTTACAGCACCAGTGCATTCATGCACAGAATTACCTCAGATGGTAAATATACTGTACACTTTGGTAAATGACAGGCGGATAATACCAACCTATATGAAGAGTGGGAGCGCCTTCGCTCCCTCTCACCCGAGTAGACGAATGACTGAACGCAGTAGACACACGGCTTACAGAAATACATCTCGCTGTGTTTTTGTTGAGTTAATCTTTGTTTACACTGGGAACATTTGCTGACAGAAGATGTTCTTTTCTCATGCTCCTCCCTGCTTTACATTACATATCTCACTGTAAAGACTAAGACAGTGTGCTTTGTGCACATCAGCACAGCAAACCCCACACTACTGTTTACCACCAGGCGGCAAACTCCGAGTCTGAAAGGTGAAGCCAATGTTGAAGCCTTCAACTGGCATTCTCTCTAATGTCCACCAGGGGGCGACTCCTCTGGTTGTATAGAAGTCTATGAGAAAATGACTCTACTTCTCTCTTGATTTATTACCTCAGTAAACATTGTAAACATGAGTTTATGGTCTCAATCTCTAGTTTCAAGTCTTCTTCAATACAGCATGATGTTCATTTAGTAAATGATGGTCCATTTAGAGTCACACAGACCATAAAGCAGAGGATGCTTTAGGGCGGGGCTTACTGTGATTGACAGGTGGCTTATACAGTTTTACATGTATACCACTTCTACATCACAATTTACATATACATTTATCCATTTGTCTATATATAAAAATATTATATATTTTGTACAATTTTAATTTCTGCACTATTCTATGTCTTGTCTCTCATTTTGCTTGCTCTGTTTTGCTTTTATACTTTTTGGATTAGCTTTCAAAGCTACTTGGCAGGTGAACAAAATTAGGAGAAAAGCAAAAACAGGTTTTCCATCAAAGAAAAGCCTTCAGCGTCGTTCTTTGCTCTTCTTTTAATATAAAGAAATACTCTCCTCTACGCCAACCTCTTCAGGAGCCGCCATTGTTTTTAACGGAACAGTCTCTGTGTCGTCTCACACGGCTAAACCTCGCCGCTAGCAGCCAGTAGCTCCTCACAAGACGCTGATTGGTCGGAGTCACGGTGGTTCAGACATGAATTAATTCACTTGAAGCCTGACGAGATGGATTTCCATGTGATATTTGATCCCAGCTCCCGCGCGAGGTAAAGTTCCTTCCAGGTCATTGATACGTTCAACGTTCCCATCAGGATGAAATGCAATAACTGTGTTGATCACCGACACTTTTCATCCAGCACCACGAATAAACAAAAAGAAAAGAAAATGCTAGCATGCCAACATGCTACAGTGAGATGGTAAATGTTATACATTGTTACTGTGAGCATGTTAGCATGTTAGCTTGCCTAACCTGTGACTAAGTAAAACCTCACAGAGCTTCTGGCATGACTGTCGACTCTGAGTCTGTATTTCTTAAGATTGGAGAACAACAACAGTGCTGCGTGGTCATACGAATGTTTAACATCTTCTTCTGCATGCATGAGGCAAGAAACTGTAAGCAACACCTTTAGACAAAAACAGAAACAAACTTGCAGACATGATAAAAATAATAAAAGACCTGCAAACACATCACGTTGATACACATATAGAGACAGCTGGTGCACGAGCAGAAACGTACTTCCTGCTGCCTCTTTGTTCTGATGAGAGCGACAGATTTTCTATTTTCCTAGAAGTACTACATCAACTCGGTCCACTTCCTCTCTGACAGGAAACTTCCCTGCAGCTATATTGCCGTATTGGGTGCGATGCAAAAAATAACATCACAGAGAGCACGCTGGAAAGACACAGCTGATGTCTCTGTGTGTGTGTGTGTGTGTGTGTGTGTGTGTGTGTGATCGTTTGTGGAACCGCAGACCGCAAAAAACAGGTGAAGCTGCTCTGTTTCCACAACTTCCTGTCAGTCAAGCAACAAGAAACAAACAGGCCTTGACATCTTACAGAGAGAGAGAGACAAAGAGAGAGAGAGCATGGCTGTTCTTTCTGCATCATCTAAGAAAAGAAAGAGAAGAGTAAAGAGAGAGAAAGACAAATTGTGGACGGGGTGAGAAAGTGGGAACAAAGGACAAAAGAAAAAAAGTGGAAGAAAGAGAAAGTGTGAGATGAAAGAGAGGCGTGGAGAATGAACAGGGGCCTCCAGTCTTCTTATACAGTCAGAGGAAGGAGGAAAGAGAGTATGGGAGAGGGAGAAAGGCTGCTTGAGGAATTCCATTCAGCCATTTTTAAGAAGCCGTGGGAATTTCTGGGAAAAGGCTCCTCTGGAGGGAGCAGTGGTTGAGGATAACACCAGCGGAGGAATGCTTTGAGGGTCATTTCAGCCAAATCATGGAAAAATGTTTTCACACTTACGCCCCAGTTCAGGTTTAGAGTCACGCTGTAGTTTTAACACTCGGACTTCTGCTGCCAGAAGGTTAGGATTTCATTGGTTGTGCTTAAAAACATTGAATGAAACAGCAACTGATCTTTTCAGAGACAATGATTTGTGGTTGACGATCATCAAACTGTTGGCAGTTCTTGGGGGACTGTCTTCTACGATGTCCTGTGATGGAGTTCACATCTGCCGTGTGCCATATGGCGGTGCAAGAAGAGTAACAGGTTTTGCACAAACATCTCATCGAGTGCCTCGGTGTGCCTTAGAAAGTGTGCCAGGTGCCACAATTAGAGCAAATCAAACATCATAGACACAGATCACATAGAGAAGTTCACAAGTAGAAAGGAAAGCTATTTTCTGCAGAAAGAATGTTAAAAATAAAGAACAAAAAAAGGTTTTCAATCCTCTTTAATCTTTAAATATGTTTGTGATGTATGAGCCCCTGAGCTCAAGAGGTTCCCTGTGGAGTTCATTTTCCAAAATTTGAAGCACCTTTGGAGCAAAGTTTTTACGAGAGAGTTCTGTTTTGCATTTTATTTTTGCCGAAGAAGAGAACACATGGAGATGCAAAAGATGAGAACAGGCTTCAAAATGTTTTTCAAATTCAGCTCAGTGAATATTTTATGGGGCAGGAAACGTGTTTCGTGTTTGTTCCTTTATGACTATGTGCGGCTGAACAATCTGGTCACAGAGTGCATTTAGCAGCTGTTCTGGAGCTTTCAATCATATCACATGATCTTGATCTTCGTTTGCCCAGTTGTCATGAAATTGTAAAAAAAATTTCGGTGCACTTTAAGGACCTTTCATTGAAGTTGGCTTAGAAGGATACGATTGAAAAGTTCATTCTTGACCTTGACAACATCAGTTGAAAAAAATAATCCATAATTTCAGTCCATTTAGTAGCTGTTCACGTCACACATTCAGGTTGTGACCTTTGTTTATACACTTGCAATAGCAAACAGACGACGTGACGTCATTAGGAAGACCTCGCATCCTCTTTAAAGCCCCGTTTCATCTCAGTTTAACTCATCTGACAGATTTGAAGACCTCCAATGTTCAAAGTGCTGCTCAACTCATCTCTTTCCCAGAGGTGTTGCATTACTGCAGGGGGTTTCTCAAAATTAGGGGTCAGGACCCGCAAATGGCTCACTGGTACCCCCCCCCCCCCCCCCCCCCACACACACACACACACACACACACACACACACAGACACCCAGCACGGGCCCCCAGCACCCTTCATACAGGCTTGATTTAATGAGCGGAGGGTCCCATATAGGAGAAAGGAAGATATTTCAAATCTGATATCCACAGCGTGAAAAATGAGTGTCTCCACGTGTGTCTCCACGTCTCAAAGAGTTGTCAAAATAACAGGAGGGGAGGGCGGAGAGTGGGAAAGAAAGAAAGAAAGAAACTAACAAAGGATGTGGGTTTTGATTTGAACTGTTTGTTCTTGATATAAAGGTGGAGCTCCCTCAACAACAGGAAATCAGTAAAAAATACCAAAGAATGTAATATTACAATTTTCAACCACATAGAAGACACAAAAAATAAGCACGAAAAAAAAAGTGTCTCAAAACTTTGTACGGCAACATAATGACGACTACACTTTGATAATACAGCGATGCACTAACCAGTTGAACCCTAATGAATCAGCTCCTACACTGTATATATATATACACAGTGGTGTCAGATCTACCAAGCTGACACGCATCATGTGACACACTGAGCACAGACTGTACAACACACAGGAAGCTGGATTCAGTGTGCAGAAGCAAGGATATGCTGATCAATCGAGTCAAGTGTGACACAATTATTTATTTTGTACTGTTGAACGTGTGTGCCGAATTCAACCGCCGTCATGATCCATAGCTTTCCACGTGAATGTGCGTCAACCTGCAGGGTGTTTGTGTTGCCTGGTTTCACGCAGCATTAGTAGCAATACATTATGAAAAATAATGCGCCGTAATTTGTAGATATCGCAAAAATTTTAGTTGTCTGTTGTCCACGTAATCTTGAACGAGGACGAGTAAAGACGGTGAAATCACACAAACGGGTAGGCAGGCGATCGGGGAGGTGGACGGCTCCAACAAACAACGATCTTTGATCGAGAAGTTGATGTTTTTGTCTCGTAACTTACGTACTTCTTAAACAACAACACTTCCGTGGTTATTTTAACCAAAATGACGATCTTTTCCCAAACCTGTCAAGTAGTTTTGGTGCCTAAACCAAACAGAGTTTCCTGTGGAGATGGAAGTATATTTTGAAAAGACTGTAACGAGCGGAAATTGACACGTGTTGCTGGATTTTGTAGGAAAATGACAATTCACTTTTGGTAGGCTATCATATGAACTGTTGTGTGAGGATACGATGGGTTGTTACACGTAAATCAAGCTTCAGCTCGAACCAGAGAGGCCTCAGCTAACGCAAGCTTATTAACCAGCTGGCTTGTGCTAGCTAACCAAGCTAGCCAAGCTGCTTGACAACGTTAACCCCCGTGGCGTATAAATGACACGTGAATAGCAAAAAATGCGTGCTAATTACACGCAGAAATGTCCTTCCTGTGACATCAGGTTGCAGTTGGACACGGAAATCGTCGCAAAGTACTTGAATAATAGCTTCAAACTATATAAAACTATGCAGCAGCGTTTGTTTCTCCGTTTTAGGGAGTCGAGTAGATAGAAGTAGCAAAAGTTATGCGTTTTAAAACAAAAGCGTAGTGGATGTAGTAGCCTCAGAGGCCCGCATCATTGTGTGTGTGTGTCCTCAACACACACACACACACCCCATTACCCCCCCCCCCCCCATACAGTACCACTACACCCTGTGTGGAAAAACAGCAAAAACAGCAGTCTAAGAAAAACAGAGAGGGAGATCGCAGCCACGGAGAGAAAGAGAGAGAGCGTGCTGTGCAAACATTCGTCCTGCAGATGAATGAGACTTCCCCCGGCGTGTTGATCCACTGTTTGGTCTGACGGAGACAGAGAGGATGAATGGATGAGTGTGAGAAAAAAGAGAGAGAGATAATGAATGAGGTAGAGAGAGCAGTGGGAGGGGCTGTCCAGTGGTCCAGTGTTTTTAAAAGTCCTGATTTATTGTTTCTGTTGCTTTTAACAAAAACGATACATTATTTATACCGTATGTTCCGTGAGTGTGCCGATCGATACCCCGATACGTGGGGCGATGTTGGCGGACGGACGGACAGACGGACGTCTGCTCACGGACTGCAGTTACAGACAAACGCACGAGAGGTCACAGGTCAACGGAGAGTTAAAGATCTGCTCACACAAGCACACAGAGTCGCTGCTTTAGAGGAGACACGCAGCGAAGCTGAGGCTCTTGGTGTCTTTGTGTGGGAGTGAATGGAAGTACTGGATTTAAGCCGGGAACACTCTGCTGCTGAAGATTAATCCTTTCTTATCTGTCTTTTTCTTTTTTAAATTCAGTGCTGACATCCAAACCTTCCCGTCCCAATATTCATCACTTGAGTTTTAGCTGTTACACATCGACAAGAGAAAAAAAAAACTCTCCTCCTGATGTTGAAATTAATCATTTCCTAAAACGCTTCAGTCACTAATCTCCAATCTCTAATCTTTATCTGTTTATTTCTACAACTGATTGTCTGACGTGTACCCAAATCTCAGCGTTCGTTCCTGTAATGATTAATGTAATTTGTAGTTTTTCCCGCAAAATCCATTCATGTGTAATCAACATAATCGTGAATCAGGAAGTATACAAATTCAAAAACCCTCGTAGGGCGGTTGGATTAGACATGAAAATGGATCTTTCAGCCTGGAGACAGATTGTAAAATCAGAGATCAACATTGATATATTTGTCAGTTACTTATTTTGTTTTATCTTTTCCTGAACCTAACTAAGTTGTTTCCTGTGAAGACGGGAGTTTATTTTGAAAAGACCGTCTGCATGTGACGAGCGGAAACTGAAAGGTGTTTGCTGGACGTAAGAAAAACAAGTTTTTTCATGAGACATCATACAAAACGTTGTTTGAGGATACGTTAAAACTTCTTCTACACCGTCTCCTGTCAAATGAAGACAAAAAGAAAATAATGGTTAAAAACAACGTGAATGAAAATCAAGTTGGTATAAACTAAAAATATAATTTAAAATGACTTGACATGAAGCTGACAAACCTACATAATTATGTTGAGTTAAGAAGGTTTATTTTACTAAACTGACAAGATTAATTCTCTCTTTTCTTCTCATTGAGTCTAAAATTCACATTTGTTTTCTCAGTAAAGTTTTTCTTTCTCTCACTCCTTCACTTCCTCTTGTCTTCCTCTCCGTCTCTCTCTTCTTTTATTCTCTCCTTAATCTCTTCATGTCTGGATGTCTTTGTTTTGAAATCACATTATCTCCTGGATGACCCTCAGTGACCTTTGGTGAGATGGGGTCACGACCTGCTGAGTGTGTGTGTGTGTGTTTTGGGGGTTGATACAGAGGTCGGAAGGTCGAGCGGCGCTAATGATGCAGCTAATAACTTTGCACGCGTCACACAGCAGTAACAAACAAAGTACAGTATGTCATATGTGAAAAGTTGACCTTTTTAAATGCATTTTTAACATTCAAACATGGTGATAAAGGCAGTGATGTCCTGCAGCACTGTGACAAAGATAACGTTGAGAAAACTCAAAATGTCAATAAATAAACTTCAGTTAAAACTTGCATTAAGTGATTTAAATTAGAAGTTAAATGGTACCTACTCGTAAGGATGGAGTTCAACCGAACGCTGAATGAAGACATTTTTAAGGTGACCAAAATGTTACTATTAACTTCCATGAAGTGAAAACACAAGTTGTAGTTAAAGTTATAATATCACTGTGTAGCCCCGCCATAAAGCATACTCTGTATTATGGTCTGTTTGACTCTAAATGGACCATCATGTACTAAATGAACATCATGCTGTATTGAAGAAGACTTGAAACTAGAGATTGAGACCATAAACTCATGTTTAAGTAGAGTCATTTTCTCATAGACTTCTATACAACCAGAGGAGTCGCCCCCTGGTGGACACTAGAGAGAATGCAGCTTTAATGCCAGACACTTGCAATTGACTTCACTTTCACTAAAACTGGAGGTAGCCACCTTTTATAGTTAAAATCTGTATTCTGTATGCGTTTGTTTCTTCTCTTTCTTTCCCTTCTTCCCTGCATGCTTACTGACACTTCCTTTACTCTAACTTGATCTTTTCCTTTATCCTCTCTAAATCTTTACTTATCCTTTTAAGAAGTCTTTTTTCAGGTTCCTTCTCTTTTCTCCTTTCCTTCCCTATTTCATCTTCTCTTCATGTCTTTTTTTTTCTCACAGCCTACTTCCTTTCCTTTTCCACTTCCCTTCACTATATTTCTTGTTCTATGTATTTATCTTTTCCAACTCTTTCTTTTGCTTTTTTTTCATTTCTTTGTTTCGTCCCACATCTTCCCCTTTATTTTTGTCCTTTAATCTCATCTTCTCTCCTCCCCTTTTTCTCCTCACTGTGCATCTTCTGTCTCTCGTCCACTTCCTCTTCTCTCCTCCTCCTCCTATGTCTCCTTCTCATCCATTATGGTCTCATCTCTTTATTTCTTTCCTTTCTTGTCCCATTTGCTCACTTTCTTTTCTATTACTCTTCATCTTCTCCAACTCTTTCTTTACGTTTTAAGTATCTTTTTTCGATTATCTAGATTCTTTCTACATCCTTTCTCCTCTCTTCTATCCTATATTCTACTTTTTCTTTGAATATTCTTTTTTTCTGTCTCTATTCTTTCTCCTTTACTCTCAAGTGATCTCCTTTCCTTCCTTGTTTCCTTCTTTCATATGTCTCATTTTTGTCCTTTTCTGCTGCTTTGAATCATTTCACATGTTATGTGAAGTGACAGTTGTTGATTATTATTTTTTACTTAACCTTTATTTAACCGGGATTATCACATTGATTTTTAAAATCTCTTTTTCAAGTTTCACCACATAAATACACAGATGACAGAGCAAAAAGTTAAAAACAACATAAACAGTCAAATGATTTTCATTCAGTGTTAGGACGAGTATAGTCAGTGAGGACTATTCCTGTGTCTTCATCCACTTTTTGTCTCTTTGGCACCATGTTTGACCTTTAACTTGACCACATGTGCTTCCTTGTACCTTCCTAGTATTGTGGTTAGAAACACGTGATTTATCTTGCCAATATCCGATGACTCAGTCTGATGTGAGCCCGTTTGTCCTTGAATGAATGAATAAAACTAAACACTGGATGGAGCGGGGGGGGGGGGGGGGATCCGGTTCACCAGCCTTCCCGTAAGTAAATCTTATTTATTTTGTTCATCGCTGGCAGGAGAAGAGGAAGAATCCCATTAGTCACTCTGATATTAAATTACGCAGCAGCTTGAACCTCGTCCAATTCCAGCCAATCACAGCATTCCCATCGCCGCCCACGGAATTCCTCACAGCCAATGAGGAGCGAGCGCTGACTGACACGAACGGTATTTCATTCATTCCTGAGCGCCGAGCGTTAAACGGGTGGTTTGGTGCTTCCTTTTTTTCTCTCTCTCTCTCATCTGTCCGTCCCTCCCTCGCTCTTTCCGTTGTGTGTGTGTGTGTGTGTGTGGGTGTGTGTGTGTGTGGGATGTGGAATGTGCGGTGGGATGTGAGCAACTTCCTGTTTTTACTTGTTAAGTACATCCCTGTGGGGTTGTGTGTGTGTGTGTGTGTGTGAGAGAGAGAGAGAGTAGAAATACGAACAACAGACGGGAAAGAGATGCAACATGTGGCCAAAAGTAAGTGGACACCCGAACATTCCAGCCATATGTGATGTTTGAACGTATCAACAGGCTGCTGTAACAGCCTCCACTCTTCTGGTTTCAGGTTTCTCACCAGATGTTTCTTCCCATTCGGCCTTAGGAGCATCAGTGAAGTCCAACGCTGGTGTTGGGGGATCACAGTCGGTGATCCAGTTAATCTCAGAGGTGTTGGATGGGGGTTGAGGTCGGGTGCTCTTTGCAGACCAGTCACGTTCTTGCACACCAAACTGGGAAAAACAGTGTAAGTTGTAACTATAGCCGCCTTTCCACACAAATTTTAACATCATTTCGAGAAAGTCTGCTCGGTAAAATGAGATTGAATGCTTGTGTGCGTCCACAATCATCATGTGATGATCTGGAGTTGGTTCATCGAGATAATGTAATAAGCGGCACCAAATTCTCCAGTCGAAAAAATTATTAAACCGCTGCAGAAGACGAGTTAACGACGCAATGACATCATTTAAAGAGCACCGGTCGAACCTCAAGATGTGAAACACAGTGTAGAACACGTTTAGTTTCATGTATCGAAGGATCAGTTCACCCCAAAATAAAAAAATAGAAATACTTTATTTCATGTGGAACTGTCAACTTCTGAATAATTCTGTGGCTCATGTTGTAAATTTCAGTAATTTCTAGAAATTTTCAAATGTACTTTTTTGCCGCTTTGAACACCAAAAGCCGAGTGACATTTAGACATTTAGTCCCACAATATAGATATCTCTTTGGGTGATATCTCCAAAACTAGGTAACTCACACTTTTGTCTGTGTGTGTGCGTGTGTGTGTCGGGGGGGGGGGGGGGGGGTTCCTTCGAGGTCTTTACACAGCGTGTTCGTGACAAATACACGCAAATTCTAAATACTCACTTGCGAATATTATGGATCAGGTCTGCACAGGTTGAAAGGAGTAATAACGTTTTACCGTCTCGTTGTTTTATAACCTTTAGAAATCAACTCAACCCGTTTTGCACAACGTGATTGGTTGATGCCTTTATTTGCGACGCAATAGCTGAAAAAAAATCGCCTTATTTGCCGAAAAAACTACAGATTGAGAAAATATATTGGTACATGAAACTCCATAAAATATTAAATGTATTAAACATTACAAGATACTCAAAGACATAATAGCAATGATAATAATGATAATAAAAACCTGGCCTGTGCTTGATGACCTTTGACCTGCACAGGTTGGGTTAATTGAGGCGTTTTACATCAATAATGAAGACTGGGCAGAAGAAGAATAATGAAGCTGCTTCTCTGATGAAGACAGATGAAAGTGTTTACGCCACAATTCAAACAGCCACAGTTTTTCACCGAAGTGGGTCAAAAGTCAAGTTCAGTACCATGGAAGCAAACTCTCCAAAGAGCACATTGAACCGAATGTCAAAGAGAAAGGAAACTCCACAAGAGAGAGTGTAAACATGTGTGTGAAGCACAAACACGCAGCAGACTAAACGTTGAGATGATTATCATGTAAATGATTTCAACACCGCATTCGTCCCCGTCGGCCGGTTAGCTATTAGCACAGAAAGCTAACGGCTGTGTGTGTGTGTGTGAGAGAGAGTGTGTGTTTGTTTTACAGAGGCCATGTATGTAAATACATCCGCTCTGTGTAAATGGCCTGTTAAATGGGTGGTTACACACACACACACACACACACACACAGACTGCTGATCACACTAAAACCCCTCAGGATTCTCAGGGATAATGTTTGTATATGTGAGTGTGTGTTTCTGTGACAATGGCGGAAGTAAAAGTAGCAAAACCACATTGTTGAAATACTACAAGTCAAAGCTGATTGAAAGTTTTACTTACATAAGTAAAATCACAAAAGCATGAACATGTACATTAATGTAACAGTCTCTGTTTAGTCCTGATCCTCTATCAGACCTCCATCAGTCAACAAGACCATCAGAGAGAAGATCTATTTCTATAGAGTTATTCTGGTGAAACCAGATGAAATCATGCAGGTTCACCAAAACCACTCGTTCAGCTCAGACTCCAGCGGGGCCTCCAGCAGAGACCGATCCACCGTGGACAGACCCAGATCCTCCAGCAGAGACCGGTCCACCGTGGACAGACCCAGATCCTGAGCTCCGGAGGGAGGAGGAGAGCTCAGCTCCGGGCAGCAGCAGCGTCTCCTCCTCCTCCTCCAGGAGCAGAGGTTCCAGGACGTATTGCTGGACCCGCCGGAGGGAAGGGAGGCAACGGGAGAACCCGGACTGAGAGGAGCAGATTGTCAGACCCTGCTGCAGTAAAAAAGGAGGTTTTGCAAAAGGACTCACGACCACTTTTGTCCACAGAGACCGCCAAAACTAACACAAAATGAAAGTTCCTCGTAGTAGCTTTAAAGTACAAAAGTACTCATTTTGCAGAAAGGTCCTTTCAGATTTTAGAATAACTTATGTTTTATTATTGGATAATGATTTTAGATGCATTCAAATGTACCTTACTGTTAATGTTGCAGCTGGTAAATGTGGAGCTTATGTTTTAATGTTGCCAGGAATTTCAAAAAGTCTTAATTTCTTCCATAAAAATAATAATAATAATAATAATTTCTTTCATGATTATTCTGAATTTGCAAAGCAACTAAATATGTATAAACATAGTGGAGTAAAAAGTACATTTCCCTCTGAGATAAAGTGGAGGAAGAGTATAAAGTAGCAAGAAACTCAAGTCAAGTGATGCTGCTGCTCGCACTTGTGACTGTTGTGACAGAACGACCGCAGGTTCAAACTCTTGTGACAGATGTGTGTGTGTGTGTGTGTGTGTGTGTGTGTGTGTGTGTGTGTGTGTGTGTGTGTGTGTGTGTGTGTGTGTGTGTGTGTGTGTTATTGCAGGTACAGTCGACTTGGTCTGAGCCGTTCTAGGAACACACAGCGGATCATGTGGTCTGCTCAGGTAAACAGTGGGATCTGATCTCTCCGTCTTTGCTTCGGGTTTGTTTGTTTTGTCTGTTCTGACCACAGCGGACGTCACGCTGAACACAGCTTTGCTTCTGAAGTCGGTGTCAACATGCGCAGGGTTGTCTTTGTTATTGTTCTTCCGATAAAGATATTTACTGCTGTTTTTATTCGAAAGGCTATCTCTAGAGCCGGCGTTTGGTTTGTCTGTTCTGGGGCTACTGTAGAAACATGAAGGACTCCAAGAAGAGGACTCGCTCCCTCAGTAGAAGGGCTGATTCCAAGCTTCCATTATTAAAGCTCAGTAAACACTGATCAACGTATCCTCATACAACGGTTCGTATGATATCTTATGAAAAGTTACTCCTCATCTTTCTTGCGTTTTCCTGTGAAAGTCACAGCAACTCAAATCAATTCTCTCTCGTTACATACATACGGTCTTTTCAAAAATAAACTTCCGTCTTCACAGGAAACAACTCAGTTCAGTTTAGGCAACAAAATGACTTAGTTTGGGTTCAAATAACTACGGAAGTCCCGTTACTGAAGCGCGCAGCTTACGTGACAAATAAATCAACGTTGACTTCTTGTTTTCACGATCTCCTGACTGAAAGATCGGTGTTTGTTGGACCCCTCCACCTCTTTTCCCGGTCTTTATACCGTTTCGTAGAAGGCCGAGAACAAACAGCTTCTGCTACTTCCACGTATGGGAAAAGTAACATAAACGGAATTGTGTGCAGGTTTCTGGAGTACATCAGAGCCTCAAGCCAAAACCTCAACTTGGTCGCAGCGACCTCCGACCTTTCACCTCCTCGCCACCGCCAGTGTTTTGTCATCGAGGGACTGAACCTTGCAGTTCTCTGAAGCAGACACACGCAACTCAAAGAAACGCTTCCAGTCACAGCCTGTTGAGCAGCAGTTCACCGAGTGCAGCATATGTACAGTATACATGTGTGTGTGTGTGTGTGTCCTCTGGCTCTGAGCCCATTCAAACAGAAACCGCAAGTGTGAGGAGTTGGCGCAGCAGATGCCAAGTTTTACTCTGTAAGCGTCTGTCTCTCTCTCTCTCTCTCTCTCTCTCTCTCTGTTGGTTTTATAATGATCCAGGGAGTAACATGTAGTAGACGTATTGTTTCAACTCTAATAAAGCAGCATATTAAATCTCAACTGTTATCCAGAGTGACGTTTAAGAGTGGAAACTGGCTGAATGAAAACATGATATTTGGCCCAATAAGACAACGTGTTTTCTGGATGTTATGTTTGATTGTTCTACTTGAAAGGAGCGAGCATTGGCGTCTATGTTACATTACAGTAAGAGTGTTGCATTATGGGGGCTGGGGTACTCTAATGATGCCGGTCTGTAAGGCTGTTTATTGTGAAACATTTAGAGAACATTTGGTTTAGGACAGCCAGCAGGACTTTCTTGAAGCTCATGTGATGAGTGTTTCTGACACAAAGGAAATAAATGACGTCCTGATGTGTGAAAATGAGTTTAAAGCATCTCCCAACGTCTTTACACAGACCTCTAAGAATCAAAGGTGTCACTGAACGTCATGATGAAAAGCTCAAACAGTCTGAAACATGATAAACCATAGACTGTATAGAAGAAGTGGACGTAGTCATCGGGACGTCACCCGTCGGTTTGTGGACTGATGTTTTGAAGCCTCGAGCTCGATGATTTTGCCGTCGCCATCTTGGATTACGGCCGTCGCCATGTTGTTGTTTTTTTTGCAAACCAATGAACACAAAGTTACTGTATTTGGAATGCCAATCAGCACCACTGATCAAGAGTCGGTGTTTGACGAGTGATTAGATCAGTGTTTACTACTCCTGTCAGCTGTCAGGAACGAAAAGTATACGTTTACGATCAGGTGACACAGAGCAGCTCTTTGTTCTGCTGCCCTGAAGTGAGCAGCTGCTTATCTGATACCAGATCACTTCATCGGGCAAAATGAAAAAAGAAATCATGTAACTTCACTCCTCAGAATGATTTATAGCTCAGTAGGATTCAACGTTGATACTGCAACAACAGATGGATGTCAGCTGTAGGAAAGGAGAGACCAAGTTAACATTTAAGGAAGCTTTTATAGCCTGGAAGACCCAGGTGAACTTAATCAAGCTGACGACCTTCCTGAGTGGGAGGGGCCTCACACACACACACACACACACACACACATAACCACTTTCCCTGGAAAGTTATTAGAGTCCGTACTCAGTAGTCCGAACTCAGACACGTGTGTGTGGTATGTATTCTTAGGAGTGTGTGTGTTGTTATGCAACCCGCTGTGTGTCAGGACACTGTGTTACTGTCTGAACCACAGGCAGCTGGCCTGCAGCCACAACTGCTCAACGCTTTACAGTTTGTACCATTCGGTAGTAGAAGCCAGTGAGTCAGGTTTCACTTCCACGGTAGCAGCAGTGGACGTGAAGACTCTAAGAAGACTGAACACAGAGGTGATCAGGGATGGTAATAAATTAGAGATGTCTGCGTTTTCATAACGTGTTTCATAACACATGTCATGTAAGCAGATCACAGTGTTTCCAGTTTAGAGAAATAACAAGAATATATACAGCTTTAAGCATCACGAACCAAGATAGTTCGATGATAAAAACTACAGAAATACGGTGATCAAGGGTGAATGAGTTTGTGTTCTCTCCGTTTGAGTTACGAGTGCGTCATCAAGTGGAAAAAACTACCTGTTAAACCTCCGTCACCTCACACCCACTTTAGTTAAACCTTCCTATCAACACTTTGAATGTCAGTCGGTCACAACTCAGCTGTTGAGCTGAAGGTGTTTTCTGAAAGCGTCAGTGATCGAAGTAAAAAACAAAACGGACCGAACTGTGACTCAGTCAATTCAAGTGACCTTTTTGCCTCCAGATGTTCTCATAACTTTTTTCGTTAATATGATGACAGCCTGTAAATCATCCTGCATTCAACGGTGACTAATCTCACCATCTTGACAGAGAGATTTGAATGATATTTGCATCCCTTTGAGCCTCTCCTCAGGGTGTGACCCAGCAGAAGACTGCACGCTCTGAAAGCTGGAGGTTCAGGAGGAGAGATCCTGAGGGATAACAATCAAACATTGAAGAGTTTCTACGACTACTTGTGTTAAATTAAAGGTTCACGTAACCTCGACAGAAATCTTTTCCAAAGATGCTCCTGCTCCTTCCTCATGAACTGAAACGGTCTCTTTAATTTCTACTTTCAAACGTTACTTTTCATTCTTTCATGCAACAAGTTTTTCAAGCAATGTATTTTAGCTACTTTGATTAAAAGGCACTTTTATTTTGTAGAACTACCGGACATTTCAGAGGAATCGCTACGTAGCTGCTTAAAGTTCATTTGCAGAAACATTTTAGATTTATTCAAATTTTATTAGCAAAATAAGTAAATATAATAAAATACATATTATGCTGCTACACAGATATGAACTACAAAAACAAAAACACAGATTTTGTCCCCTGGTTTAAAATGATGATCCAGTTTTTGTAACTTTGATCTGAAATTCATTCTTGACCAAAGAAACAAAAAACGTTAGAAACAAACTAATAATCGGTCAAAATGAAACAGAAACTTTGGGGCGAAGGTGGATTAAATGACGATGTTTCCATTGGTGAAAATTTGGGACAAACATGGAGTCTTGAATTCGAAGGATTTTCTAAAAGTCTACTTTCAAATATAAAATCTATCTCGCTGCAATAAGACATATTTCTGTGGTCATTTGGGGAAGTTTTGAACACAACATTGACATCATCCCCTTTAAACTTGACTTGTCAGCAAACAGTTGTTTGCTAAAACATCCAGCTGTTACGTAACAATATTATCGTTCATTTGGCGTTTTGTTTGTGTCCACCTGAGGAACGTGAGTCCAATCTCCAGTTTTTGGTCCCTACCAACTGGTTTGGGGATCAATTTGTATCTTTAGCACCTAAATGCTCCACAATGTTCACCAGCTAGTCTCTCACTGTGTCTCTCACTGTGTCTGTCTGCTGTTTGGTGCTGAGCAGGTAGTGAACAGAGTGGTTTTTAGAGCTGTTGTTGTTGAAATTAGCTGCTGAAAAGCTGCTTCTACCGAAAAGCGATAAGAGTGAACCAAAACAGTGAAGTTGTTGCCAAACAGCTGAACTATGAACTGAGACTCACTATAAAGCTGCGTAAAGCCAAGGAGAGATTAAGATGCATGTGATAATTCTTTGTGGGTTCATAATCATCATCACCAGCGACTCCTGGACTCAACAGTAAGGATTAAAATGCCACCTTGGGATAGCCAAGAATCAAACACAACACTTCTTTCCAGAGCAGATGATAAAAGTACGTAATAACCACTAATAAATCAAATCATTTGTATAAGGGCTAGTAGAAATGTGACTGTAGGCAAGTAGATGTCTGACCACTTGCCCAACCGGACAACAAAAACCCTGCTTTCACGTTGTCATCTGATACGTTGTTTTCATGCTTAACAGTGATTTGAGGAACCTTTACAAGTTTGTCCAGTTGTTGCCTGGGAACTTGTTTTTTTTAAAGCTCTCAGTGAAAGAACCTGCACGATCCCTCTTCTCTGGGTCTTCGCTGTAATGTCATTGACGTCTCGACACGTTCAGCGAAATGCCAGGAAGACACATTAAAATTCGCTGGAAATGCTCGTGAAGGTCGGTATTCAAATTCCCTGTCGCCGCGGGGTCAATCTTTGAAGGGTATTTGCATGCGGGTGGAATCACGGTGCATCGTGGGTTTTTTTTTTCATCTGAGCTGTGAGGCAACCGAGATGTGAGAGAACATTCCTGTCGGGGCAACGCTTATCTGCGGTAACGCCTCTCTGCTGACGGTGTTGACAGGAGGCCTCTGTTCACTTAAACCAGTTCACAATCACATCAGGAATCACTGTCAGCGCTGCAAACCTGCTTTAAATGTACGGGAAGGGACGCAGAAATTTACCGACAAATCACGAGGAAGACAGAAAGTCTTCGTAAGAGTTTCTGCTTTCTGATCCATTATTTTACTGAAGAGCAGTTATGTACCTTTGGGTGTGTCCACTTTGTCTCAACCTGTCTCGTGTATTTAGTGGTGTCCAACATTTTTCCATCATGATTTTCAAACTCAAACTGAAATAGAGGGCTGAAGGTACACTGAACGTACACCAATCATAAGTAAGAAAAACGCATTAAAAATTCACATTGACACTTGATGAGTCAACCAAAAATCCAGTGTGTTGTTCATTTGTCCAGACATGGAAACATTTAAGACACATTTATTGTTTTCTGATATTTTTTGTTTCCAGCGGTGTTTAACAAATACCATTTCCCGTAAACCCCAAAAGAGTGTTGTTGTTTTAAATATCATCAGCTTGACAGAAGTTACAGCTACATTGTTGGAAAGATGGCGTTTGAAGAGAGCGTTGGTGGACGAAATGAGTAAATAAACAGCGGTTACATCGTGCTTTTACAGACAAATCGCTTCACACATACAGCACCACCCCATATGGCAGCAGAGCGGCCAGAGCAAACCTTTCTGCTTGTGATTGCAGGAAAAGCGCCGGTGTAATCGATTACATTAAATACCACAGCGTTACATTTAGCCGAGCTCCTTCCAGCGTCTTGGTATCGTGCATGCTGGGAACTGTAAATCAAGGCTTTTCTCAAAAGCTGCAACAACATTTGTAACATTTTTTTGTGTTATTTTTGTGACACATTGCATTAAACTTAAAACTTTGCAATCCAGCAAAAATATATTTAGGCTGCAGTTGTCACAGTAATTGACAGACTGGGAAAAGCCTTTGGGCTGGTTTTGCAATATTTTTCCGATATTTTAGGACATAAATGGGGCCAATTTGTTCAAACATAGCTTGCTAGGGAATTAGTTGAATGCGTTTTTGTATTTTAAAGGTAACTTTAGTGCTTTGTGTCTGCAATGTGGCACTGCACACGCCAGCAAACTCCATAAACCAAATGGTTGTCAGGGACTGGCTGAATGTCTTATTAAACATGTTCCTGGTTTTCTGCTCTTGTGAAGTCTGGTTATTATAGGATGAGAGAACGGACTGAAATGTTCTTTTTCTTTCACCGTTTTCCTTCAGCAGTTAAAATAACAAGAAGAGAATAATCCATCTTCAGTTACAGGTCTGGACAGAAATGTTCCAGCACCCTGCAATCAGGCCTCTATTTAACGGTTGATTCAGAGTTTAGCTGGAAGGTGTGTTACCTGGCGATCCATCACTTGATTTGAATACAGGTTGTTTGTAGAGCTTCATTACAGTTTGAAGGGGTTTTTACCCGCCTGCGTTTAAGAGAAACTCATCCACAGAGTGTGAGAACAAGGATCACCACAAATGAAAGAGTCGATTTATTATCCGGTGCTGTATTTCTGCACAGGGGTCAATAAAGTTTGATTATTTCTTTTAACATTTTTAGAAATTCAACATTTACTGTCACTTTTCACTAAAATACAAGAACAAATATTTTGAAAAGGAAAAAAACGATTGGATTCACCAAAAATTAACATTGTTTAAGTTCAAATTATTGAGCAACCAATCAGTCACCGGGCCCACTCACCGAGAGGAATCTGATTGGTTGTCAGATGAAGAGGGACCTACACACACACACAACAGACACCGACTTTCAGAATAAATGTAACGGCGTCAATGATTAAACTCAGTCCTCCGACTCACAGACACTTTGTGACTCGGCCCGTCGACTCTCTGCTCATCCTGAGAGACGTAATGACTCAAACACACAAAGACCTGCAGCAGCTGCATTCAGCCTCACAGCAAAAAGAAACGAAAGACAACCACCATTAGCCTCTGCTGCCCATTCAGGGGGGTATTTATGGGACACTACATGAAGAGCAAGTACTTTACATAAAAGACAAGCTTTTTGTTTTTACTGAAAACAGATCATCACTTCAGAATGGTCCAATTATAATATCTTCTACCTTGAACACGTTATGCACTTAAAATAAGCAACATAATCTGGTGCAGCAAGATTAATATGATAGTAATATGATATATATATATATAGTAGATGGAGTGTGTAACGGCTGGTTATGATGTTTTTTATAAATGATCTATTTTAGTGCCGCTTGATTGGCTAATTTTCGTCCCCGTCTGCATGTCGAAGTGTCCCTGAGCGAGACTCTAAACTAGTTAGGATGGGTTGAATACAGAGGTCAGATTTCATTAAGGTACCTGTATGGATATGACATTTCTAACAAATGTGTATTCGCTGCTGAAAATAGTCCCCAAAAAAGCACAGTTTACTCCTGTTTCATCTACATTTGAGGGAAACCATAGAGCCCAGCTGGACTTATGCAGAAATAATGTTTTTAAAGATCCTCAGCAGAAAACAATGAGCTTTGGACTGAGAGCCACAGACAAAGTCTATTATTGTTTTTGATCTTTTCTTGGGATAAGTTGACTATAAGGAAAAAGATCCTTTCAAGTTTTGTCCAAAAAAAACCCCAAATAGACATTAAACACCATCTCCTGTAATAAAAAGTAATGGTGGAAATAATAAGCACCCGAAATACATTTAAATCTACGGTAACATTTCACTCTATTTCCGTACAGTACTGAGGTTGTTGGCAGCATTTTCATATTTCCTTTTTTTATTATCCTATTTTACATTAACCATCAGCTAATTCTTTCCTGCTGAGTAAACCCTTATTTTCTTTGTTTTTAAGTCTGAAAACCTGCTCATTAAAAAAACATTTCCACCAGCCCTGGCTGTATTCATCACCGCCCTCCTTTTTTTATTGTTCGTCAAACAAACGCAAACACAAAGAAATGTGACGTGTTGGTGTTTGAATTTGAAGGAATGTGTTTAGTTCCGTCTACATTCCCTGAGTGAAAATTCAGGGAAATACTCATTTGCTGAGGCTAAAACGCCTGCAGGAGTGTAACATAAAGGTCAGAGAAAGAGTTCACGTCCATCTTTATTGTGTTAGATAAGGTCAAAAATAGTTTTAGCAGAGGTACAGTATTAGGAATACAATGAAAAGTGCATTTCCTGAGATCCAGGATCTATGAAAGCTTCGCGCTCTCTTCGAGGGCGTTCGGGTCCCAGTTTTAATCATGACCTTGAGTCACAGGCATTTCACATCTACTGTCTGAATGACTGAGCTCTCACACTTGTGAAGATAGCGGTATCAGTGTCGGTTAGACAAAGTGTTTCCGTTGTACAGGAATGAGTCACCGAATATTTAACCAGGCTGCGCCAGGAAATGTGCCGCCTGTATTTGTTAGAGAGAGTCTGATAAAAAAGTAGTCATGAACACACACATGAATGCAGTGAAACACACACACACACATACAGCCACTGATTTAGGATTACCATTAAAAGTCCAGGTATCAGGATATCAGAACAGTTTTATGTGTACTGTTGCCATTGTGACCGTTGTAGCTGGCTAACGTCTGTGTAAACTAACAGACCTGAGACAAGGCGCGGACCCACCGAGGAGAGACTTTGCAGCAGACTAACAACTCAAACCAGCAGTGTAGCAGCGTCACGGAGAGAGAGATACCCCCCGAAACTCAGTTCCAAATCAGTATAATCGATGAGGTCCGGGGTCACCGGTTCTGCTATCGGTACTTTATAAGTTACGGAGTGAAACCTCCTCTCTCTGTCTCTTTGGATCTGTTTTGTCGGTGTGTGTGTGTCTCAGTAACGCACAACAAAGATCCAAAGTGTGGATACATTTCACTCCGGTAGAAGCTGAGAACTCTGGTTGTCACAAATGCAATAAAACTATCATTTAACAACGATCCTAAGAATAGTCTGATCAATGAAGCTAACCACTGAGCTAACTGTTTAGCTGCGAATGTATTTTAAAGATGTTGGAACTTCTTTCATCGCTGCTCAAGACTATTCGTTTACAGACAAGAATAAAAAAGCAATATCGATATATTCTTCTTCTTTTTTTTAAATATATAATTGTGACGAATGACACACTAAAAAAAGCTTTTTGTCTAATAAAATACACACTCACATGCAGCATATCTTCCACCTGCCATCACCAGCAAACGTAGCTCCTGTTTGCTAACAATAGCGCCGGCTTCCTGTTTCGAGCCATGAAAAGATCCAGATGTCAGTCTGAAGCAGGTGGATCTATACGGAACACAAACAGCATCAAGAGGGATCGTGTCGGCTCCTGTGGCTCAACATGCAGCACTGTGGTGCAGACAGAAACACAACACATGCAAACAAAGAGCCACAGAGCTGCTGATCACAATTGATAGCGTGAAGCACAAACCAAGATTCCATTACAACAGAAAGAACTTCACTGCATTGTGCTACATTTCCGTGTAATTTGGTGTTTTTGTGTTGAACTTAACTAAATTGAAACATGAGAAGCGGCATCACATGTTAAATATCAAAATAAAATGTCATTGATCTGTATTTTCTTCTTCTCTTTTCTCTATTTGTGTCCCCGAACGCCCTCTCTTTCTCATCAACAGGTATGTTGTTGTTTGTGGTTTCCTGTGTTCATTATCTCGCCTCACCCTCCCTCTGTATGTGAGGCGGGATTCATTTTCTTCTCTGTGGTGGATTTTACTGCATTACAGACAAATTGCAGTGATGATGGGAAGTTCAATTCTGACTCAGAAACATGTAGATTATATGTTAAATAATTGTGAGAATATGACTTAATACAAAATACTTTTTATACATTTTTCAATATATAAACAAATAAGATATTTAGAGCATTAATATAGCAGCAAACAACTATTGTCTGTGTAAAAAGATGTCGTGTGTCAGCACTGTTTGCTGCTAACCGGCGGCTCAGTTGTTGCCATCATGAGGGCAATTCCTCAACCATACGTATGTTTGCTCTGAAGTTAATACGGGGAACCTTTAAGAAGAGTTTCCCACTGATGGGCATCCACTGCAAACCCAGTGAACATTCAAAAAGCCTCGTTATTAATCAGTGATTCGGTAATGACTAGTAAGCACATTCCAGTAAAACCAAAAGAAACTACTTCCTGCTCACTTTAAACACTAGACTGGAGTTGAAACGTCAGACAGGTGTAAAGTTGGAGTTGCCGTGACTGTAAATCAGTCCCACAGACACGCTCGGTTACCTTCCAGGGGGAAAATGTTGCTCTTCAAAAAAAAAAGAGAAGAAAACCCAACTTGAACCCATGAAACACATGCAGATGAGGAAGTGGGTGTTTTGCAGAACAGAGCTTTGTGGCCGTGTGCCGTCACATCATGAAAGTTCCCCTCTAACCCCCTGAGATCATTGTTTGCTGTCAATCTGTCTGATCGGCAGCCAAGAAATGCAACCTTTCAAAGGTTTGTAGTAAAAAGCAGACTAATGCTGCTAAAAATAGCGCCATGTGAGATTTCATATAGTTGATGAAATGTGGACTTTATGCCAAACACAAAGAATCATGAACACAAAGATGATCGGTACGCTCGACGCTAACACTTTTAGCATTCTCATAGCTCATCTCTGGTATCAAGTCCTGCAATCTTCTGGTGGGTTGACATGAATTAAAAGCTATTTGCCAACAAAAAGAATACAAAGCATGAAATGTTTACTAGTAATAATGATGCATTTCATTACTTTTAACTTTTACTTAAGGGGGTTCTAGTTGAGGTTTCTCATCAGGTCAATCTCAAGGCTTCGAGCATTCTAAACGGAACCAGGTTTATTTGCGGATGCAGTGTTTGCCGCATTGATCTATGGTGAGAAACAGATATCGTGTTGGAACATGGCTGCCCATTCGTTCATGTTGTTCAGCGGATGCACACACATATTGGACCCAACTTCGAGGTGCTGAGTCTCCAAATTGAACAACAAGATATGTTGCTTGTCCACATCCTCCAGAAAGACACATAAGCTTTTTTTTGTTTTTTATGATGCGACACCGCTGTGGTTAGGGTTTGGTTAGGGTTTAGGTCACGGTCTGCCAACAGACCCTCAAATATTGCTGGACCTGCTGGAGGGAAGGGAGGTACGGGAGAACCAGGACTGAGAGGGGCAGACTGTCAGACCCTGCTGCAGTAGAATGAGAGGTTTCCTAAAGGGACTCTGGTGCTCAGAGACACGACCACTTTAGTCCACAGGGACCAACAAAACCAACACAAAATTAAAGGTCTTTGAGTAAAAAAAACACACAAACCAGTGCACATCCATAGCCGCTGGATACATAATCACTCATAAAAATAAATATTGACACGTTTTCACAGACTTTTTGAACCTTCCAGACTTTAAATTACTGGGATGTTGATGTCAAACTGAATATTTGTCTCATTTTTTGGGGGCCATTTCTGGTTAAATAGGACGACGTTGCTGATGTACAAGCACCTGAAATGTCACTCAGACATTTAAAAATAAAGCTATTGAGGTTTGTAGAAGCCAGAGGTGTTTCCAGAGCACAGGGGCGTTTGAGAAGAAAATGAAAGTGTGTGTTGAGTCATCCACGAGAGATAATGTGTGTGTGTGTGTCTGGAGGGGAGGAATTATTTTCCCCCCCTGCAGAGTCAGAACAGTGTGTGTGTGTGTGTGTGTGTGTGTGTGTGTTGCAGGGTTTGAATTGCTACATTTCTGCAACTGAACCATCTGTCAATAAACTGTATTAACACAAAGCACAACAAAAGAACAACAAAAGCATTTAAGAGACAAAACCACATCCAGCAAAAAACAAAAGAAAAACAGGAAGGATTTATTTTAAGTGGATTTAACGGAGTTATTCTGGGTTGTTTTGTTGTTGTTTTTGTTTAACAGATAAAATCATCGAAACTTCATTCAAACCACCAGCTGTTTCCGTTGTTGTCCATCTGTTTGCGTGGAGCAGAATGTGAAGGATTCACTTTACAAAAAGAGGAAAACAAGATAATCTGCCTAAATGCTGCTTAAAAAGACAATTCGACGACAATGGGAGTGCGTCTCCGTACCGGCAACTGTTGTCATCGTGCATCTGTTCGGCTTCAAACGCGGCCGAACGTTCAGCAGGAAAAAACGGAAACAAAGGATAAAGATGGAAGGCATCTATCGCCTTATTACTACCCACACGGTGTTAATCAGCTTTGTTCCATTTTGTTAAGCACTTTAACAGACTGTTAATGCTACTTTGTACCAAATAGTGATGTTCACTGAAGTTCGTTAATGAAGCGCATGAAGAGCTGTTTCTTTATTATATCTGTTCTTTTAAACTGCTGATGGACTCGTCAGGGTTATGACTCCCGTCTCATCATCGGAGGAACTTTTTCGCAGGGAAAGAAAGATTGCTGTTCCATCCACTGACCCTCTGCTCTGCATTGTGTTTTTGGCCCCTGCACCTCTGAGTTCCCATCAGAAGCGTATGTTGTTAAAAAGGTTGGTTTCTGGCGTTTAGCCGTTTTCACTCGTTGTCTCTTTGAGTCTTTATGACACATTTTATTTGCGCAACTCTGGCGTTTCGGAGACTAATCCAACGAACAGAGCGTTGAGCATGAACGCCTTTGTGTGTTTTCGTAGTTTAAGCGCCTTAAATCACCTTACTAGCATTGGAGACACTATTGCCTCTGAAGGTCTTGAACAGGACTGGATTATTTATAGATTCAAGCTGCTTTTTTTGTTGTTCTAGTTGCAGGAACACTGAATGATATATTTCATTTTGTCTTGTTCTTTAGTGCTCGCAATTAGAAAACCCGTGACCGTTGGTGCCAGGAATCAAACGAGCGGTTCCCGCGTGATTGATCGGTCTCTAACACTTTGGCTCCGCCCACTTGTGATTAACCTGGACCAAGGAGATTGCAGTATTTCTGCCCCCAGAGCAGCAGTAGCTCAGATAAACGTTTCCAAGACTAAAACTGATATTAATGTAAAGATGATTTATTGATCAAACTATGAGGGAAACTTCACATGTCCGACGTTTGACGGGCTGCAACGAACAAAGTGGGCTGAAACCCAGTGGACCTGAAAACACACACACACACACACACTCTTCATCTGTTTCTGCTTCACCACACCCACACACACACCTCGAGTGTCCGTGAACAATGCGAGAGCACGGAGGCAGAGAAAGTTCCCCCTGCTGTGTTTTCAAGCCTCATTCAGTGACTCACAGACCGAGTGAAGGAAACCACACACACCGTCAGGTCGGGACAGTTTCAGCCTCGCACACGACAGACGGAGAGAATGAATAATCTCGACGTGTGCAGAGGGACCACCGAGCAGAGTGGCAAAACCCCTCGGTGTTTACAGCAGACCGATCGATCGGCCCACAGCAAAGGTCGCGCTGCTTCTGAAGTGGGCCGCCGTAGGTGTTCCGTTCCATTTACTTCCATTTAAATGATCTTTCAGTTTGTATATTTTCAGAAGGTCGACGTTTACCCGAAGGGCTGCTTTCTGTAAACTGTATCTACAGCAATCGCTGGAAATAAACGGGAACATGTAAAGAAACCAAATAACCGATCTGAAGCAATGTTGTCTGCTCAGAATGGAAATAAAACAAAAATGAGATTAAAGGCTGCAGCTCAGTCACTCAACTGAGCTGGACGTTAATTTTAGGGTTGGTGGTTCGTTGTTGAAGAATCGGAATCAACTTTAATGGCCAAGTAAGTGTGTATCGTAAAACAAGTACGTTCCCATACAACACAACTGCAATGTGAAATACGTTTGAAGGTAAACATTTTGTCTCGGTTTGCTTCTGATGTCTCACAATTAAGTTTCAAATGAGTCCGTGGAAGTCCTTGTTCAGGGGAGGTCGAGTAAATAAATACCTCACTACCTTTGTTGCCTAAACATGCCAAAGTACGTTTGTTGTTTTGTTTCGTTTGAATTTCATAATGATAGTTTTGGAGCATTGTTATGTTTCAATCTGCAACGTTAACGTTAAAGTTTCAAACTGCGACCGCAAACCGGGAGAAAATACATTTCTCTCGAAACGTAGCGGATGTTGCAGGTCAGATAAATGAGAATGTAGTTTTGTCACACAGGGAAGACATGCAAGTAATCCGACTACGGTGATCGTTTCGGTGTAGCTCTCGATGTACATACACACAGATACATACGGCTAAAAGCAGGAAGAACAAAGCTACATCAAAGGGAAACATAAACATTTCACAGGTCCTGAAACAAGATGCTGAACCACTAAATTGACCAGCATGGGAAAAATGGCTGCCAAAGGAATGTAACAAAATGAAGAGAAAACCTCAATAAAAAGAAAATATATATAGTTTTAGGGATTTGTGTGTGTATATATATATATATATATATATATATATATGTTTAATATATGCTAATTTCAATGTTTGTTACAACATAGATACTAAAACCTACGTTTCATTGTGCAACCGTGATAAATGACTAATAAATGAACCTTGATAAGTTAAATCCTAAAATGACTGCAGAGTTTCTGCACCGGAGGCTTCAAGTTTCCACATCACACTTGTGCAACTGAACCAAAACTAAAGTCAGTAATTCCTGCTCGTACGAACACGTCTTAGACTTGAGATTTAAGGAGAGTGCAGAGAAACCTTCCCCCTGCAGCAGATGAATGAGAAAACAAACGTTCTCGTGTCAAACTCTGCACGAACATCACTCCGCACTGTGAGGGTCAAACGGAGGAAGAAACGCATTTTTGGAGTCGACTTCAAAAGCTTCTCTACAAGAATGACCATCGTCTGTAGTATTTGTAGTTTGTCCGTCACCGTTCATTCTGCTGAGTCAGAGACACGGAGCTGAACTCTGATTGGCTGCTCAACCAGCCAATCAGTGATTTCTACAACTAATTGCAATTTGTCTTTTTGCAACTTTCCAGTGATGTAAACCCAACTTATGAAGTATTGTGTAGTACATTATGTGTGTGTCAGCTGTATGATGTCGAACATTAAATCCAGGAATTAAGAAAGAAATCAAAGAGTTAGCGATTTAGTATTGTACTTCCAAAGAAGTTGAGGGGCTTCAAGAAACCGATTTAAAAAATGAAAATCAAAGCACAAAAAAGACTTTAAGTCTCGTGTGGGTCATACACAGCCATACATACTTCCCATAATGCAACATGATAACACCTTCCTTCATCAGCCCCTCCCTGCCCGATAAACGCCCACGCCTTAAAAACTGTGTACCTTCAGTTTGTAACGCTCGCTTTCTGTTATGAAAATGTAGTTTCCAAGTTTAAATGTAGAAACTCAAAGAGATGCCACTTGAGTCATTTCCTCAGAAGAACCTCCTCCAGAACCACAGAAGTCTCTCCGAGACCAGTAATCTGACTTTGATGTGTACACTTGGCAGTGGGAGACCCCCCTTTAAGACCGACAGAGGTATGACTTCTTGGTCATGTGGATGCTTTATGATGGTTTTTTTTTTGTGTGTTTCTTTTAAGAAATGAGCAACAACAAAGAGGCAGAGCGGTGCGTTAAGGGATGAACGGAAACATTAGGCGTATTCTAAATCATTACATCAAAAGTCTGACTCAAACTAAAACTGAATTGTTAAAAAAAACGTTGATTGATTGGAAAATTCAGACGCACACAGAAAGAAAAAAACAGCTCTCGCCACATACATTATAATTATTTATTATTTAATGCAAACTTAAATAACAAGTATATAACGGGTAGAGGATAGATGGGGTAAATTGTGGTTTTATGGTCGTCAGCAGTGCACAGAAGCATAAGCTTTGCTTGGGTGGACCTGCTGTCACTCGTGTCTTTAGAGAGGTTTCTTGTTCTGGGCGTGTTCAGACCTTCCAGTAACAGACCTGTGACCCAGTTTGAACCCAGAGCCTTACTTTGAGAAACCGCTGCAGGACAGTTTGGAAGTTTGAGGTTTCTGAATGTGAGAAGAAAAAAAAAACGGTTTACATAGTTTCTGTATGAGTGGACGTGTGTGTGTGTGTGTGTGTGTGTGTGTGTGTGTGTGTGTGTGTGGCTGCGGTTGCTATATGAGGATTTCTAAAGAAGCTCTAACTAGCAAACAGCCGGTAGGTGTGAATGGGTTTGTATTAGTCCTGTGATAGACTGGGAGCCCAGTGCTTGATGGGAAACTCTCCTGAACGTGGCGATCTAGAACGTATGGAAGACTGGAGACGGCAGTGCATGAAAACGACTGAATGAACAGCGGATCAACTGGAATCACATAGACACATGAATATTCAAATGAGTGCATGACGTTGGCTTTTTATTTACATTTCAACATTACAACTATGTTTGTTTATGGTGCATTAGTGTTTGTTTCTTGGTTTACTGTGTGAATACATCACTGAAGTAGCTTGAACACAGAAAACTGTCCAACAGTAATTATTTCTTTTGTATGTTTTAGAAACTAAACTATAAAACCACAACGCGGTGTTGAACGTCATTCTGGTGGTTTAAAATCCTTTTTGCGTGCCCACCACGAAAAAGGATCCTTATGGACTTTCCATTGACATTATTTTCGTCCTGAGCGACACGAAGGAAACAGACAATACGTGTTCATGTTGATGAAACCGATAGTTTGTGACTGATGCTGCCGCGATACTGGGCTGATCTACATCAACGACACAACAACACGGAGGCTCAGTCGTCTGAACCAAGACCGCAAACTTTATTAGTCCTTCCAACATCATCAAAGACAGCGTGGACCAGATCCACTCCTTACCTTTAACAATATTAGCTTAAGACATTTGATATTCGCAGAGTATTTTGCATTTTTTTGTGGCGATTATTCGTCATGCCCCCCTGAGCGTAAAGGCCTTAAAGGCTTTTATTGTGAAAGGTAAGAATGGAAGGAGTGGAATCTGGTGTCCGCTGTCTCTGACAAGATTAAAAAGAACTAATAAAGTTTTGGTTTTAGTTCAGACTACGGAGCCTCCGAGTTGACAGAAATATAAATATAGTTCCGCACAACGTGATTGTTGATGCGATGTGAAAGCTAAAAACAAAACGCGTAATATTCTGTGTGAAAGTATTAATGACAATAAAACTCGCCCTCTGTGTTTAAGGCCTTCAGGCTGATGTATTTTCTCACAAAGGATTTCTTTGTCTGACATTTCTAAAAAGCCGAAAACACGAGAGTGTGATTTTCTTTTCATACCGTGAAACACGAGGCTCTCTCTCGATGAAATCAGCAAAATCAGAACGAATTTCAATTCTGACTCTTGAGGAAATTAAATCCGATAAGTCTAAATAAGCCCTTGGAGGCATTGATGCTCCGGCCCCTCTGCAGTGTGTTCAGACTCATCAGTCATCAGCAGCCAGACTGATGGAAACATCCTGAATTATTTAGAGCTATTTGTCGGCTTTATGAGAGGGGTCTTCCACCCTGAGGGGCGCCGTAAAAGCTGGAAATACTGTGCGGGGCATGTTTGATCTAATTGTGTAAAGCAGGTCGATGACGTGATGGCGGGGAGGGCAGCCTGGAGAGGAAGGAGTCCAGGGTCTCTCTTGACTTTAGTCCCCTGAAAATAAATAAATTAGCTTCCACTCTTGTGAGCGAAGCTTCGTCTGAACCTCGCCGGTTCAGATTAAAGGCGACGTAAAAGTCCGCTGAACCAATTCACAGTTTGCTGTCGGAGCGTTTGTCACTCGTGCAGCTGTGAGATGAAGGAAGATCGGACAAACACACAAACACACAAACAAACAAGCTTTACTGGTGTTGTGGCCCGAAAGGACTTCCTGCAGTGTGAATTTTAACAGCTGAGAGTCCTGTTGATTCATCACACACACACACACACACACACACACACACACACTCACACACACACACACACACACACACACAGACCAACAACAAAAGTGACTGCAACATTATTTCGGTTAATTTTTGGTTTGATCAAGACATTTTTTACAGAAGGCTATTCAACACACACACCCATCTTGAATTGAGTAATGTGTGTGTGTGTGTTTCATTTTGTCACCCTCTGTCACAAACACTCTGTACAGTGTTTCTTGGAAGAGTTCCCATTTTCTGGCTACTCTACGTTCAACAGGTGGTCCCTCTGGCCGGCTTCGTCCATCACAGAATCAGATTTCAGCCGCATTGTGAGCATTTATGCTTCAAACGTCTCGATGTCTTTTCCTCCAGCTGCAACATTTTCCCGGTTCTACAGCGCTTCCCTCCAAAAGGTGCAGCAGCTTTTCCTGCAGAAAGCGTCTGAGCTCAAACTCTAGTACTTGTGTGTTCATTCTATTTTGTAAGCTGGCTGCAGAACACACCATCTGTTTTCTTTGCTCGAGTTTTTAATGTTTTAGTCGCTTCATATAAGAAAAATAAAAGCACAAGTTGCTACGATTTTTTGGGCCAACGACAACCTAGACTTTATATTTGTTTGTGTACAAATAAAACAAATGTGTTGATTTGCAACCAATTAAGAGGCCTTTCTTTTCCGCTGTTTCTTTAATCCAAGCTAACTGGATGCTAGCTTTAGCACCATGCTTACTGCACAGACGAGAAGAACGAGGATGCAAGTAGATGAAAACAGCAACACTTGCGCTTTTTTACGATGGCGACTTGCAGCCCTTGTAAAAGAGAAAATTGAGCAGCCTTCTCTGCAAGTTAAGTGTGTGAGTAACAAGGTTACAACTGGCCCGGTCTCAGTAACAGTTTGTGCCCCTAAAGGTCACGCAAATGAGAACCCTGGGTGGAAACCAGCTGGATTCGTCCTTGAGAATGTGGATTTGTTGGCCCGAATGCAGGTAAACAGGTTTTTAATTGGCTTTTTACGAGCAAGTGCAGGACAAACACTTCAAACGGGGGAAAGTAACAGGGAGCCAGGATGAAAGGAGGGCAGCGCGTCTCGGACTGCACACAGCCCTGCGTTTAAACAAGTCGGGGGGGCTGTTGGTTAAGATACCGGTGAGACGAGGAAATACGAACAAGGAAGTCCAGTCGGAGTAACAGCTGCATGCGCATCAGACTCCCAACACACTGCACAACGTTTACACTCACGGAGATGAATTAACGGACTTGGAAAGTTAAGACGGACAGTAGAAAAACAGCGTTCATGTTACAAAGTTACCTTCCAGGAATGTGCTCCTGCATGTATTTGATCGGCGACTGCGGCGACTTGCTGGACGCTGTTGCGCTGCAGCGAAAATTGGGCCAAGTTGGTTGTTTTGCATTCTGATATTTTAGAATAACTTCATCGGACTCAAACCAACATTAACAGATTGTAGCCTCTAGAAATATTTTTTTAAGTTGCGTTAAAAAAGAAGTTCACTAAGACATTTTCCTACTGGACAAAAAAACAATTACCACCCACTAACAGCTGACCGTTGTCTTCAGTTTGAACGGTAATGAGCTGCAGGTATTTATCAATGTGGACAATTATTATGGTTTACTAATGTACAAAACATACAATTAAGATGCTATCTTCAATGCCACCAACAGTCACTTTACCTCACCGATCATCAAAACTCGACGGAAACAAAGTGAAGTGAAGAGTCTTTTCCACTGTTTCAACAATCACCAACTCTGGTTTGGTCAAAATAAACCCGTAATACACAAAGAAACAGTAGCTTCCGTATTCTCTCCTCAAAGCTACCGGACTCCATTGACAGAAACAGTCATTTTACCTCGTTGATTATTGTAAAACACACTTCATTCAAACTCGACAGAAACAAAATAATACGAGTTAAAACCGTCTTGGTTAGTCGTTCCATTGTTCCAACAATCAGCAACTCTGGTTTGAGAGATTATATCAGTAACATATATATATAAAGAAAGTTACCACAGTAACATTTTCAGTCTATTTTATCGGGTTTTTCCACCTTTACAAACTGTATTTTGGAAGGAAAAGGGTTTAATACAGTTGCAGTTATGGTACATATGTTTGGGAGAAATCTGATGCAGGTGTACAGTAAGCAGGTTCCTGCAGCTTCTGTAAACATTATTATTATTATTCCATATCTTCAAAATCTGTCAAAACACTTAGTTCCTGGGGAGGTGAAGCGTGAATAGTGAAAGAGGGGAAAAAAGGAAAAGAACACGTGCGGAGGGAAAGAAAGAGGAAATCTATTGTCACCCCCCCCCCCCCCCCCCCCCCCTCTCCTGTCAGCCCCATTGTCCTCCATCATAATGGAGGCTGTTTGATCATCTTAAAAACTGCTGATTACCAGTCAGGACGCTTTCAAGGTCCGACCTCAAAACACGGTCAACAATACAGAACAAGAGCGGGAGTTCCTCTGTAATCTGCAGGGGCCCGAACTGTTCCAGAGCCCGTGGATTTACGGTCCCCCCCCCCTCTTTCTCTCTGTACCTTCCCCTAAAAAGCAGCGGTGACGCCGTTCAGCAGGCGATTGTGATACTGAGTGTGTGTGTGTGTGTGTGTGTGTGTGGGGGGGGGGGGGGGGGGGTCGAGGAGTGGGACAAGTACCAGGAAAATATGTCTGCTTCTTGGAAAAAGCAGTAGCACACATGTGTGTGTGTGTGTGTGTGTGGCCCACAAGCTGCTGCTGTATTAATACAAATAGAAGTTTTGGAATCTTTTTCTTTCACACATCACAAGTTGGGATTATTTTTTGAACGTTCAAACCTGGATTGATGGACTGATTAAAATCCTAAAGTTTCTAAAATGCCGGCGCCGTCTCCTCAAAAATTACGTTCCCAAACAACAGAACTGCGCTGTGAATTAGGGTTTAACGGGAGGCGTGTTTAGTCGTGGATCACGTTTCATTTCGATGCATCACAGATGAGCATTTTTGTAGTAAACGCGGCGCTTTGATCCAGGAGACTGCTGATCGTGTCCCACACCGACCGAACAGTTTGTGACACAGACACAAATTACAATCTTATCGGTTTTGTTTACATGGACACAATTCTTTTTTCCGCATCGCTCAGCACAAAAATAATACCAATGGAAAGTCGATTAGGATCTGTTTTCGTGGAGGACGCGTGTATCAATCAAATCCACGCAACTATACAACAGTCAGAGCTCAGACATCGTTAAAGACCACTTCTGATGAGCAGGTGGGTCAAACAAACAGGACTATCAAAGTGTTGTGAAGTGACGTGTTCGTGATGTTTTCCCGAAAATAACTCAAATGTTTTGTTGCCTAAACCCAACTGTACTTAGTTAGGTTTCGGAAAAACGTGGTTAGGGTTTAAATAACTGAAGTGGTTTTGTTGCTTAATGTCGTCCCGATTGATGGATTTAAAAAGTCGTGCCAAGCGACTGATAACCGATACATGAAATGTTGTGACTATTTACTGCCACGAGACGGTGTTGGGTGAGCAAAGTATTCTTCTGTATTTGTGTTTCAAAGCACAATGTTTCATACTAAACCAAACCAAATAGTTTTGTTGCCTGAACCTCCCGATTTATTTTTGTGTTTCAATTTCCAACGTTAAAACTGTGACAATCATACGGAAGAAAATACTATCGTATGGGAAGGTCATTCTGTGGGAGTTGCACATGCTCATGCGTGGGAAGTCTATAGTATTGGTTTGTTTTAGTTCGTGAAACCCGTCAAATTGAGCAAGAAGAAATATTCCTGTTTGAGGAACAGATCTATGAGTTTGAATCAGGCATCAGAACACTGCAAAGGGATTTATGATACTCTACGTCTCGATCCGTTGTCTCGACCATCATGACATTAAAAAAGTAACTGTGGTTAAATCCCAATCTTCTATGGGTCACTACATCTCGTCCGTCTCTCTGACGGCAGAAACACAAATACACTTTTGCCTTTTTAAAGTGTTGCTTCGTAAACAGAAGCTCATTTGAAGCATACTGACCCTTTAAACTGATTTCTTGGTTCAACTCACAGGTGAATGTGGTTCATTGCTGTGTTGCCCGGCCCTGCCCCTCCCCCGTCCCTCCCAGGATCCCATGCTGCTCTCCTCTCCGGGCCCCATTTGGAATAGTTGGGCCTCTTTCATCCTCCGAGTCGCCACACTGATTTGTCCCACCATGAAAACTTTACTGTTGGGACACCATTTAAAATCAGCACAGGAAACCGTCCCCGTTCAGGAACCAGAGGTCACAAAAACACCGTGAGGAACGCCCCCGACAACTGTGGTGTGATTTAAACTAAATTACAGACGACTGTGGGCCACTGAAAAGACATCTTTTTTGTTGTTCTCAGAAGGAATGTTGAAGGAAAAAATCCTCCTCCAGTGATTCCTCAACGACAGAGTTTAGTACGTCGGCTTCTCGCTAATCTCAACCACCTGCTCACCAATCAACACGTTTCTAACTCCTATTTACAGCATTGTAATGATGACCTCTGAGTGCTTATTCTACGACTTATTTGTCAGCTCAGTGTAAAATGTGGCTTCTATGTGAAAAAAGGAGAAAGTCGAAACTATTTTAGACAATCCACGATGATCGGGTCAAACGAAGACTTTCTCCCAGGAGACCGGTGTTCACGTCCCGTGTGAAACCAAGTCATTTAATTTAGCTTATTTATGTTACGTAACTTATGTATTTAACTAACGCTATGTAAGAAATGTGCTTTTTTTTAAATGTTACAAATGTTTTTGGAGCCAAAAGATTTTTAGTTTGTTTTGTTTTGCCTTTAGGAAACACTGGGTGAACGTCTACATGCAGTTCTGACATTGACCACAGGGTGGTGCATTAACGTGAGAGCGAGAATCAGTGTTTGTGATTGGAAGAAAACAGTTTCACCGTGTCGGGTCGTGTAAAGTGTTTGTGTTATGTGCTTGGATCCAATGGTCACTGACTGAAGATGGAACAATGCTGATATCTACATAAGTCTATGGTGAGCACGTCAGCTTGTGAGTGAACGGATCAACGGATCCAAAGATATGCAGCGCACTGGACATTGGTTTGTTTTTAGCCCGAGCATCTGAACAAGTTCTCTCGTTAGCCCCTCGGTGGCTTAAAGATATAACGTTAGATATTTTGATTAAAGTCACTTCAAATGTGTTTTTAAAAAAAAACCCAAACCATGATCTTTTCCTCAACCTAACCAAGTACTTTTGTTGCCTACAACTGACCAAGTAAACCAAAAAACTACACATTCCTGAAGTATATTTAGAAAAGACACAATGCACGAAACGAGTGGAAACTGAAGTCCAAAACTCACGCTAGAGGGGAACCTAGAGCGCCATAGTTTGATAACATAATGTGTTATCAAACTACATGATAGCAGAATAACATGATAACTGTGTTAATATGCTAACATTAGCATCCCATCATGTTCCCTATTTATGGATTTTAGTATAATGAAATAGCCTTCTGTTCATTTCCCGTAAACACACACACTGCCCACAGAAACCCTCTAACTTTACAGGCTCTTGAAGAACATTTGTACACACACACACACACACACACACACACAGTACATTTCTTTCAACCCCTCAGGCGGCCTCTATAATTTTATAGGCAGTTGGCAAAGAGAAGGACGCACTCAAATATGATCCCCCCTCAGTCCTCAAACTATCCCTGTAATTCAATAATGTGATGTTGAATTCTCACACACACACACACACACACACACACACACACACACACACACACACACACACACAATGTAGACCTCAGTGACAAAGGGTCAGAAAGCTCTCCATCTAAACATGTGGGACATAAGGAGTGTCTGTGAATCAGATACTATAGTGTGTGTGTGTGTGTGTGTGTGTGTGTACACTTCTTTCACTTTCCTCTATCAATAGTGCAAGAAGCAGCAATGACAAACATATGTTTTTATCATATTTTATATTCAGTAACATATAATGATTTATCAGACAGACATTATTTTGGCAAAATACAAACATAAACACAAAAATCCAAAGACAGGCAGCCAGTTTTTCCTGGAACAACATCGATCCTCAACACAGACTCACTGACAGAAGCAGATTATCAGCTGATGTGTTTTGATAAACTGGTAATCACTTCATTATCAGCTGGGTGTTATTAGTATGTTTTTAATTAATGTATAATGATATTACTTCACTTCTTAATATTAATTTGCAGCTTTTTCTTGTTCATTTGCAGCAGTGTTGATGCGACACGCCTCCACTCAGATACCAAATAAATGAAAAACTAGAAAGGTGCAGATCTCCATCGGGTGTGTCGGCAACAACCACTGCAGTCCGACTAAATACAAACCACAACCGGCTAACGAACCCCCAATCAAGATACAAAGTGTATCGGGCGTGTTTTCCACCCGCACGTCTCACCCAACAGATAAAGGGCTCGAATAACTCATGAATTAAAACCAAGCTCACTTGTGAGCACCGGTGATGCACTCACCTGTTTGTGAACTGGTACATACATTAGCTGTATTTTCACAAGTATTTTTAATATAATTTCATAAAATATTATATTAGTTTCTAACGAGAGTAGTGAGTGAGGAGTCAGCAGTCACTCAGTTGCAGAATAAAACATGCAATAAAAGGTGTTTTAAGATGTGTGAGTCACAGCAACCATCAGAGGCATGAAGTCGTAAACGAGCACTCAGAACACGATGCATGTCGCTGCAGCAGCGACCGTAGACGGACACAAAGATGCACACGCGCTCGTCAGGGCTCATGATTTCCTGGCGCAGATAATAATAATTAGAATAACAATAAATTGCAACGTGGTGTTTGAGGATTCAGAAGTCATTAATCAAAATCATAGATAAGTCATCTGTGGGGAGAAGTCTGCAAATCTCTGTTCTCTAAAACATGTGAATGCAGCAACAATCTGGTGTCAAAACTCGGTTCTGAATTCTCAGTCATGTGTCTGATGCACATCTGTTGGTTTTCATATGAATGTCAGTTTCCCATTTCCTCTGTGAACCTCGTGACCCCACCCAGAGTGTGAAGTTAAGATATAAAACTAACTTTGTGTCAAACATGTGGGATAAATGTAGATGTTGGGGGATACACCTTTGTCATGTGAACAAGAATCCTCAAGATGAAAAGTGTGACTGATAATGTGGGAAATCCCCTAAAAAGCTTTTTCAGAAATAAAATAAAATAAAAAAAACACTTGTTTGGTTATTAGTGTTAAAAATGTGTCAATATATGCTGATGTTTAATAATATGTTGAGACAGTTGACGGTTTACTCTCCACGTTTCATGAGGAAGGAAATGCTTTCGACACCACTGAGGGAACGATTCTGTAAACCGTCCTGAAGAAGCTTATAAAGGAAATCATTGGTGCAGAATTCACTCGCCTCAATAAAAAGGTTCTTAAATCATTTTACCAAAGCAACACTGGAGAGAAAGCGCACACATACGCCGTTAAGAGGAGCGCTGACGATATTATTGATTCTACGGACTTCATTTACCGTGAACCAGATAAAAGAGACTGAATTTCCCCCTAATGTCAGTCTGTGAGCTAAAGCTCTGAAGAAAATCAGAATCACAACCGTTTAATGCCAAGTACCACGTTACACATACAAGGAATTTGATCTGGTGAATGGTGCATAACAATAAACAATAAACATTAATCATTTTAAAGTAGAGAAATATTGAAATTTACAATAAAATAAACAAACAAACAGATAAACAGTACGTTAAAACAAGAATAATATAAAAGTGGCACGTGTATTTTAATATAGAAAGAAAAAACTATGAATTGTTGATTTGACTGTCATCGTTTTCTGTATTAGAACCTTAAATAGTGTCGTGGCCATTTGTCTAATAAATCTAAATAAAACAAACAGTAATCAAAGGCCACTGGTGCACTGTGGTCGGTATTTTACGCAGGCAGAAAAGAGTAGATTGTCCATCCAGATTCAGATTTTTCTTATTTATTTAATTAAACAAAACAAAGAAAAAGAACAAAGAAAAGTCCGCTCTCACGCCGTGTCTCCTGTGCTGGTAAGAAAGGATCGGCCCAGCCTGGTGCATGCTGGTCCTGCCTACCTGCTCCTATATACAGCCACAGGTGCCCACAGTGTTACCCGAAGAACTAACAAACGAAATGACCCCAAACTATGTATACTTAAACAACAAAAATAATAGAACTAAACAAATGACTATTAAAGAGAAAAAGCAATCTTAATATATCAAACAATCAATCTAACCTAAATAAACAAACATCTAGAGTAATTAAACAATACTACTTATGAGTTAAATAACAAAATACTAACATCAAATAAATAACTCCTACAGTAGAAACGAAAGACAAAATATGAAAACGGGGACGAAGATGAAAGTATGGACTTAAAAATGAACAAAACCAACACAATAAGTGAAACACTGCATGTTCAGAGCCTCTTGAGATGCTCTTAAATGTCTTAGAGATGGTGGGAGGAAACACTTTTATAATCACCTTAAGTCTGAAGATGCTTGTTTTTTAAACGGGGCCCAGATTAATCCTCCCAGAGCGGTGAAAGCTGTTTGGAAAAGCCGTGAACTCTTCTGATTCGCTCGCTCGTCAAAGATTTCACCCTGTTGCAAATTGCATTTTCCACATGACACCAACGTGGAAGACGCCTGCCCCCCCCATTACGTATTTAAAGTCAGAAACTGCGTCTCCACAGGAGGGTTTTATTTGGGGGGGGGGGGGTCGAAGGTCGGTGATCTGCAGCTGAATAGACTGTTCCAGCTCAAATGAAGAACAGGACTCTTTTGTGTCCTGGAAGTGGATCCTCAGAAGACCTTTGACCTGTCAAGGACTTAAGTTCATTAGCTGGTGACCCTCCTCCCATCCCCTCAACACCAAACTCACCCTTTCACCCCCAAATCTGACAACTCTCCTCCCCGATCACGGCCCCCCGGAGACCCCGAGGCCGGCTTAAGTCCCGCCAGAGAAGTGGCTCAGGATGGAGACTGTGTCCGCACCAGATTAGTTAATCATGCAAATCCAATAATGCGATTCTAATGAGACTCATTTCCTTCGAGGAAAAGTCATTTTGTTCTTTGTGACGCAGGAAAAATGCAAATGCTAAATCGTAGAGCCAGTCCTCGTTGTTAAAGAAGACCGAACATGTGTTTTCATCATATTTTATAATGAGTAACTTATAATCATTTATCAAAATATAAAACAATAAAAAACACTGCAGCCAGCTTTTCCTGGAACAATACAGATCCTCAACTGGTTGATTTTGATTAACTGGTAATCACTTCATCATCAGCTGGGTATTGTTCGTGTATTTTTAATGAATGTCTTAAAAACACAATAGTGACGCCAGAAACTCACCAACATTTGGCCAATAAATGCTACGACAGTTTGAGTTGAAATCAGACATTTTCAACGAAGAAGACGGCTGCAGTTTGTTTGACTAAATAACGATATCGCTTCACTTCTTAACATTGATTTGCAGCTTCTTCTTCTTCTTCTTCTTGTTTATTGGCAGCATTGTTGAGTTATTGCGTCCAGACTGAAACAGCATCTTTTCCATCTTTAAAACAGGCTACAGCAGCTGTTTGAGTCCCCGCGTGTGGACGGCATTTGATTTTGTTCAAAGTTGGTCTCGTGTTGTGCTCATTGACAGATGTTGAATCAACAACCTCCAACACAACACAGAACAGTCCACGCACTGTGACATCTTGACAGCACGAAACACGGCGCAACATGCGTCCACTCAAACTAACAAAGTTCAGAAACGTTGACATCAACGTATCCCGAGACGTGCAGAAACAAATGCCATATTTTGATATCCAGCCCGTTCTCTTTCGCAGGGCATCAAATAGAGACGCTCCGTCACGGCATCTGATACCGTCGCACGAGGCAGCCTTGAAGCGTGGTTTGTACTCGTCATAATGAAGCCAGTGTGACGTGTGCATGTCAGAAAATAATAACTCTACTTCTCTCTTGATTCATTACCTCAGTAAACATTGTAAACATGACGTCAGACTCGAGGCTTCATAACATCAGTCACAACCAATGGATGACGTCAGGATGATTACGCTCACTCGTGTGACAACGTAAAGTTTCACTCTCACTTCACAAACAGCTGATTGCTTCCTGTATGTGTTTTAAGTTACATTTAAACTTTAGAATTGTAGAGATTTGAACCCAAAACCATGATGTGTCAGTATGTGATGAGTTTGGATGAGAACGCGTTGTGATGTCAGACTCAATACTGAAGTTGAAAAACGAACGGCTTCCAGTCCGACTATCAGGCTGTAAAGCAGCAGAAAGTGTGAATAAACTCTGCGTCGGGTCCTCTCGGCTTATCATTTATATACGACCCTCTGGTTATCGTGCAGATCCTCTGGGATCGTTATGTAGAGGTTAGAGGTCGGAAAACTCTGGCGAATAAAAAGAGTAATCTACACAGAAGAAGAAATATGTTTAAATTTTCTCACCCTGTCCTCTGTGTCACACACACACACACACACACACACACACCTCTCTTAATTCCACACTCACTCTTTTGTAAGTAAAAGTTATGTGTGCATCTGTCGCCTCCATTTCTCTTGCTGTCAAACAGAAGGATCCCACTGTGCATGTGTGTGATGATACACACACACACACACACACACACACACACACACACACACACACACACACACCTGTTGTCACGCTGTGTTCAATCTAATGGTGCAACGGATCATAAAACTCGCGGATCGGATCACAGATCGGATCAGCACTAAAGAAATAAAGGGAGCAAATATAACTTTCAGAGATCCCGGACACCAGACCCTTCTGATCATTGATGATCCGTATTGGCAGATGCAGATCTCTCTCTGTTGATTGATTGCAGCAGTTGGTCCAAAAAGTCATTTTAAACTCGCTAAAGTTGGTAAACTATAAGGAATTCTAAGTGTTATCTTTTTACTTTGTTATAGTAATGTACCGTGTTTTTTTCTTCATAAAAATACACAAACAAATCTCCATCTCTAGTGTCGAATGATACTAATGTGAAAACATCTTCAAACATCTGGATTTATTGCACTTAATTTTACCAGATTAAAAACGTCAGTAAAGCTTTATTTCACTCTGTGATGGTTAACGTTAAACGTGCGTTTCCAACCGTGAGGGGCGATCGGTGCGGATCACGGATCGACAGCGGTCCTTACACCACCAGTGCAAACACACCAGTCACACACACACCAGTTTAACCTGAACCTTGACCCCTCACCTGTCCTCTGTTTGTGTTGCACAAATCACAGCCAGTCAAACAGATAGATAGATAGATAGATAGATAGATAGATAGATAGATAGATAGATAGATAGATAGATAGATAGATAGATAGATAGATAGATAGATAGATAGATAGATAGATAGTCTATCTGTCCATCTGAATATGTATTTATCTAGCTATCCATCTGAATATCTAACTAAATATCTGTCTGTGTGCATGTCTATCAATCCATCCATCTATTTATCTATCCATCCATCCGTCCAAAAGTCATGAAAGCATGTTTTTGTGTGCATGTGTGTGTGTGTGTGTGTGTGTGTGAGTTGCAGCTGTGCGACCATCATTCATTTCAGCGACCGTTAAAGATTTTACTTTCAGAAGATGAACAAGAGCCATTTGTGTTGTTTGCCATATGGCAGGACGCTAACAGCAGGATGCTAACAGCGAGATGCTATCACAGGTAAGCTAATGTCGGGGCGCTAAGGGCGGCGGGCTAACAGCAGCCTCTGCAAATGGACATTTTGCGAAGAGGCCGACTGAAAAAACACCGCAACCACTTTCAAACTGCCGACACAGCTGTTTCTCTGCTTACTTTGGTCTTGAAGTTAAAGTTGTTTCAAAAGTGACCCTATGGCTTCTATTCAGATAAGCATGAATGTTTGTGATAATTTAACTTTAAATACAATATCACAAACAACAAAATGTGACTTTCAAGGCACAATGTGTGCAGTATTCACTTCAAATCAGAGCAATTGTAAATAGAGCTGCAGTTTTAAAAGATGCATTTAGAAATATGAAACGAGTACGACAGGTCCCGCTCCGTCCTGCAGCTCCCAAATAAGACAAGTGACAGTTTAACAAAATAAGTTCAGTAAAGACACACACACACAACAGGGCTGTTGTGAAAGTAAAAGTTGTCTGTCTCTGCGTGTCCATCTGTCCTCCATACATCTTGCTGTCAGAGATACCCACATACCATGTGTGTGTGTGTGTGTGTGTGTGTGTGTGTGTGTGTGTGTGTGTGTGTGAAAGGGGATGCCATACTAAAGGACTGTGGGTTAGAAGCACACACACACACACACACACACAGGAAATTATACAAACTGGTTTCATGATGGCAGTGATGGTGAGGGTAAGCAGAACATGTGTTGAGGTCATTACAGCGGACACACAACACAAATAAACAGCTCCGTTTTTATTTTTCTCCTTTTTATGTCATGTTGTGGTGTTTTCTAGGGGGGACGGGGAGCCTCAGATTGTTTTTAAACAATCAGAAGTGAACCTTTAGTTTGAGAACCTCTAAAAACGTTAGAAACAATCAGAGGCGAGATTAGAAGATAAAAAGTAAGATGCATTTTTTAGGCTTTTTTTAACAGTGATTTTCAGTGATGTTCAAAAAGGATTCCAGTTTAAAGTCTAACAAATGTTAAAGTCTTAGTAAAAGATCCACGATACAGTCTGAGCTGTTCTCACATATAAAATAATATTAATAGTTGAGTAATAATCGTTTCTCAATAATCAGGACATTGTTGTGTGTTATTGCTGACGTGTAAACCTCTTTCTGCAGAGTCACTCCAGCTGAGCGGTAAAACATCTCTGCTGGAATGCAGTGAGGAAGAGGAGGAGGAGGAGGAGGAGGAGGAGGAGGAGGAGGAGGAGGAGGAGGAGGAGGAGGAGGGTCAGTGTGGTCGAGTGTCGTTTGACATTCAACATGCGCCTTTCATCTTCGAGTGGAGACAAGAGAAGATAAACTGGCTGATTGGGAGGCGTGTTGAATACACACACACACACACACACACACACACACACACACACACACACACACACACACACACTCACTTTAAAGATGGGAGGGAGCAGATAATTGGAGGAATTTATTGAGGTTTAAGGGCCGACGTTTAAAAAAAAAAAAAAAGCCCTTCAGACAAACGACACAATGGCCTTTTGTTGGTGAAGGATCGTACAAGACGCACACATCGACGATAAGAGCGCAATCAGCACGAGACCCCTTTAATTTAATCTGTACCAACAATTACAATACTGTGAGCTGCAGTGACGTCATCACAATGACAATCAAGTTGCACAGATATGCTGATTAATTCATGTGTGATGAATAGTTTTCACACATTCCTTTCAGATAAGGTCGCCTTTAGGGGAGGAATGTGATTGACAGAAACCAGCTGTTTGGTTACCTGTGAAACCTGGTTTCTTGTGTGTGTGTGTGTGTGTGTGTGTGTGTGTGTGTGTGTGTGTGTGTGTGTGTAAATGTGTTCAGTCGGAATAAGTGCTGGATAGGAATTAGGTTTTCTGCTTGCGTCTCTAAAATCCTTAAGTGTGAACAGAGAAAGTATCCGGAGTACATTTTTATTAAATTTCATATTTTATTCCACATTCAAAGTTAGCAGCTCGTACACTAAGATGAATAGTTTTAGTCGTCTTTCTTATATCCGGTATCACCCATCAGCTGCAAAACACGGTTATTTAACTAAGAAATCCATTTTGAATTTGCAAATTGTTTTACATTTTATATTAGATTTGAAAACTTGTGGGGAAACTAATACAGACAACAAACAACAGGCGTCATGTTTACAGCACACAACAAACAGGAAACACAGCACAACAGATAAATAACACCATAAAAAGACATTTAATGAAAACTTAAAGCCCAAGTTTAACGTAAACCAGGTTCATTTGAAATTGCACATTTTTTTCCGTCTACTTTAAGCGTTTTGATTTAGTGATTTAATTTGGTCTGATTTTAGCAATCATGGGCTACTCTTATTTATGAAACCACGACAGCAGATACAGTAAATATCCTCCAGAGGACCAGACAAAGAGGACGTGTGGGTTGTTTGTCTTTAGCAGCTTAAGCCCAGTCTTTGTGTGTCTCCAAAATGCTGCACGCATTGAGAGTAAAACTGGTGATATTCTAATTAAAAGACTCATTTCACCGTGAAGTGTAATCTTTCACACACGTGTTTTTGTTGACACAAGACGATAGCCTCTCTATAAACACACACACACACACACACACACTGCATAGATTTAAATGTGAAGAATCAAATATGAACATATAGCTAAACAGAGATAACAGTGATAGCAGAGCATGAGATTCCAAAATCACGGGCATCAATCTGCTGCTATAGCAGCCTCTGTAGCTCTTCAGGCCGCAGGGATTCGCTAACCGCTCGGCCACACGAGCGTCAGCGAGGTCCGACCTTCTGACCTCCTCCGGGAGGCTTGGTTGGACGGGGTTGAGGTCAGGACTCTCAGGCCAGTCAAGTTCTTCTACACCCAACTGAGTAAAACATGTTTCTAAATGGACCCTTTCTTTGAGCACGGGAGCACCGTAGAGTTTTTTACTAACTGAACATCATGCTGTATTGAAGAAGACTTGAAACTAGAGATTGAGACCATAAACTCATGTTTACAATGTTTACTGAGGTAATAAATCAAGAGAGAAGTAGAGTCATTTTCTCATAGACTTCTATACAACCAGAGGAGTCGGGAGATCTAAAACAAATGCATCAGCAGTTAGCAGCTAACATGCAGCAACCGAGAAGCGTACGCTATTCGTCGTACTAGATGTCGGCGCCGTTTTTTGGATTTAGCGATGCCAGCGTCTTATCTGAAATCTGAAATCACACGTTGAAATCACACCGCATAATGCCGGCGGGTTTGTTTTTTTTCGGTTCACCGTGAAAAGGCAACAGCAGTTTTGGGCCATACTCTGTGTGGGAGGGCCGTTAACACTCACACTACCCCGGACCTCCCCATCCGTTAGTGTGCACTCACCCAGCCCACTGTCGACTTCCTCACACTGGAAGCCCACTTTCACTTCTGCATTTGAGTTCCCATCAGCACATCACTTGTTACAAGAAAAGAGAGAGTGTGTGTGTGTAGGTGTGTGTGATGTAGGTGTGTGTGTGTGTGTGTGTGTGTGTTATGTGAAGGTGTGATGTGGTGTGGGGTCTCTGTCGGGGTCTTCCTGTTTTCACGGAAGACTCTTGCGATTTCTTCTCAGTCTAAAAGAAGACAACTGTCAGTTCACTACAAAGGACCGGAGGCGGAATCAAAAAACGTTTCACACATTAACAAACCTGCAGAAGCAAAGAGAGAGAGACAGAAAAGAAATATCCTCCAAAAAAAACAAGCAAATCATTAACAAGTCAAAGAGGCTTCACTAAGATGGTTTAGAGCTAAATGCTCAAATCTGCATGCACACATGAGCTGTTTCCATTCACGCAAATGTATGCGTATCGCATGAGAAAGGCTGTATGGAAACAGCAAAAACGTCCTAAAAAAGTTTTTATGATCACTTGAGGTGGTTTTTGTCTTTGTTTAGAAAGAGTTGATGCGCTAATTGAGATACGAAAATGCCTTTCTTCACGTTAAATCACATGACAAAACTCGCCTCATTTATTTGAGAAGGTGGGCCGTTCACTTCAAACCAGTTGATGGAATTGAGCCCAATTTCCATTTCTTATTTTTGCAACACTGCAAAAGTTTGCTTAAAATTCGCATGCCAATTAAATGGAAACACAACTAACGACAATGTCGATGTGCGAATAATCAGCAGGTGTAACGTTTACATCTCAGTTTATAAGAAGTGGACGTAGTCATCGTGACGCCACCCATTGATTTGTGCTTCGCCATCTTGGAATACCGCCGTCGCCATGTTGTTGTTTCTTTTGCGACAGATGAACAGAAGTTACCATGTTTGGAATGCTGTTTACGGCTCTGGTAGCGTCAGCGACCTGTCAATCACAGTAAGCCCCGCCCCTAAAGCATACCCTGCTTTATGGTCTATTTGACTCTAAATGGACCATCATTTGCTAAATGTCAGTAGAGAGAATGCAAGTTTTCAGACACTTTTTGCCCTCTGGTATTAGCATGCTAACGCTTTGTAATTTATGCTAAACATAAAGTGACGCTGATGGGGTGTCGTTAGTTTTGCAGGTATTTAATCATAAATCAAAGTATTGGAATGTTGACCTGATGATTGCACCAGATGTAAAGTGAAGAGATCGCGAAAACGTTTACTATTCATGCTGAGGGGGAACATGAACGCTGCTAGCATAAGAGGGTAAACTCAACCATAGTAATGTATCCATAAACTAATCCAAAACTAAGGTAATCCGCCTGCTGAATTAAGACATTTTATGAAAATATGCTCTTCTGTACTGTCGCCTGGTGTCCAACTGCATTACGTTGTGCAACCCTGTGTTTCACAATGACAATAAATGAACCCTGAACATGTCAAGATTCAGTTGTTTGGAAATACCGGTTTGGGGAGAGAAGTCACTAAAGTGGTGGCTTATATAAAAAAAACATAAGGCACGAGTGTTTTGACATGCAACCCGTTGGTGTTGCCATTCACTCTGGGTTTTGAGAAGCTCCGTTTTAACATGTTTCTGCTGTATTTCTTCCACCGTGTAAGTTTTCTTTCTTTAACTGCTGAGTTCTGACTCAAGAAAGATATGTTTTAAAAACAAGGTTTCTTGGACTATATGGACACTTGATGGTAACAGAGAGAATATTTAAGTCAGTTGAAGATTTATTGAAAATTAAATTAATGAATGTAGTTTATTATAAAATAATTTTGTATTACAAATCTAACATGTTATTGTAAAAATCCCACCAACAAAAAGGAATCCAAATAAATATTTCTTTATGAAATGAACATACAAATAATTAGAAAAGAAGTAAATAAATCAACACAGCAATCCGAGACAAACAGTCAGAATAAAGACAGAATTGTGTTTTCAAAGCTCTAACAAAATAAATAAATAAAAAACTCTTAAAAAAAATATATTTTTGTATTTTCATATCAAAATCAGATCATCTTTTCTTCCTGTTAAAGCAGAATATAAAGTGGGCATAAGTAAGCTCCTCACATCAATCAATCAATCTGCAACGTTAAGCGACAACGGCGCTTAACGTTAAGCCCGCCCACATTTCAGCGGTCCAATCAAATGTGAAAAAAGATTTTCAACAAAACTACTTAATAGGTTTTTGGAAAAGATCATAGTTTGGGTTAAAAAAACAACATGTTGTTATTGAAGCATACAAGATTCGTGACAAATAAATCAACACTGATTTCTCGTTTCTTATGCAGAACGAACAGAAGTCATGGATGAAAGATCCTTCGCTCCCTCACGCCGTGTTTGGGCTTCATGGGTCTTCTTCATGATTACGTGGATAATGTAAAAAATCATCTATAAATAACGCCGCACTGTTTATAGTCACGAACACCGGAGAACAGCCTGCCTGAATATATACTTGGATAACAAAAATGTTAAGATGAAATCCTACTTAAAAGATTTAAGTTTTGCAAACAATTACATGATATTGCCTTCGGTTGAATTATATTTGCGTGCAGAGATCATTTCCAAAGCTCTCAGAGTGTCAGGGTGCTGTGATGAAAAATAAATCAATATGTCAAAGAAACGATTATCTCAATCCAGTTTCAAATTGATTTCCATTGCATTAAAATCCTAAATGTTATCCTTCAGAAAGGTAAATGGCAATTGTTCAAAGTTTGTAGTTTACATGCTGATATAGTCAAATGAACATCCAGCCTGTAGGTTCGTCCCCTTAAACCCTCGTTAGGTGATTCACAGCCTGCAGGAAGCACACAGGTATGTAAAGAACGACAAAAATGACGGCAACAGCAGTCCTCCAATCTGAGCTTTTTTTTTTTCGGAGCTTGAAACTCAATGAGAACATCGTAAACGAGGAGGAGGAGGAGGACGATGATGAAAGCCTTTAAAAAGGCATCTTGTTAGCTCTCATTAGAACCAGCTTCTCTTTCATTTGAAGAGATTAAACTGACCGGAGACTGTCTGTTCACCTCCTCACTGTTACTCTTCACTGTGTTTTTAGAAAAGTGGTTTATGGACAAAGTATTGTCTGCTTGAATCGGTGTCGGCTGAGAGTGAGCATGAAGATCGTAACATCTCACAAGGAGTCAGCAAGTCAGTAGATTCGTTAAATACTGTTTTCGGACTAAAGGCTGAGAGCAACTTAACTGCACAAACTTCACTTTATTTACATGTTTTATAGGTCTGTTTATCTTTACCTGGTAGTTATGTCAAGCTGGTCTCATTCAGCATTTGAAGCTATACGTACAAAAAAACAATGCGCTGTTAATCATATATATCCTACAGAACCATTTTGTATCTATTCCACGTAATCATTAACGAGGAAGTAAAAAGATCGCAAAAAAACCCACTCAGGGAGGTGGATGGGTCCAACAAACGGTGATCTTTAAGATCTGTTCATTCAACGCTGAGTATCAGCACTTCCATGGTCACTTTAACCCAAACTACGATCTTTTGCTAAACGTAATCAAGTAGTTTTGTTGCCTAAACCTAACGAAGTTGTTTCCCCTGAAGATGGAAGTTTATTTGTTATGCGTATAACGAGCGAAAATTGACACGTGTTGTCGGCTTTTGTAGAAAAACGCACAAAAAAACGAGCTTTTTGTAAGATATCAAACAAACAGTTGTATGAGGAAAGATCAACCTCAATGATCCAATTCATTGTTTTCTTCTAGCCCCTTTCATGCAGCCCAAAGTTCACACAAACTAAAGATAAGATTGAAAATATGAATGAGATTTAAAATATAAAAAAGCTGTATATATGCTTTGTGTCAGTCATTGTGCAAACCGTCTGTGCAGCACGTTGAGGACGACCACTTAAAGCAGAACAGAAGCTCTTGAACGCTGAGAAACTGTCAAATTCAGGACAATCAGATAAAGGAGCCTCTAATTACAGAAACAATTTGATGCATTTCACCCCTCGTCACATTTGATTGTTTTACTGAAGCGGCGGCTGCTCGTGTCCCCTCGGGGGTGACTGATACCCTGTAACGTTCGGGGGTTTTGAGTAAAATAAAACAAAAGGTCTACAGTTGAGTGGTTGTTGCTTCAGGGTGGAGATAGAGGATGTGATACCAGGGGGGGGACACCCCCTCCCCCGGCGCCAAAAACACAAATCATCTTACAAAACCTACAGAGTTATCCTATTTTAATGGAAACTATCGTACATTTTAGTTGTTAACATATATAAATCACAACGTGAAGGTCCACATTACATCCAAAAGGTGAACAATTGAAATGCAGTGGGCCGCCATTTAATATGCAGAGGAGGCTGAAAGGACACACTGTGCACTCCAGCGTGGTTTCATAATTGTGTAATATATTATTGGCATGTTCAGCATATGATGAATCATCATGCTGGTTCCAAATCAGCTCTTAAAATACTATAAAACTATGACTATAGCATCTTTAATATGTGTTTCTGTGTGGTGACGACATCTCTAAAAAATGAATTTACAGTGAGGAAAAATACTTCCCAAACCAGCAGCTAATCCCACTTAGCAACTCTTTACTACCCTGGATTCTTTTTTCCCCCCTCTGCCTTTGTTTTCTTCTGGATCACCCTGGAAGAACCCCCGCGGCACTAATACAGTGCTCCCATTGAAATGAATGAAGAGCATGGGGGGTTTGTGCTGCAGAGCTATTGTTGGCGTTAAGGAGCCATTAGCTGCTAAGTGCTAATCAGATGTGTTCAGAGAGGAGCTATAGCTGCCAGGAGGAACGCTATACGTTCCTGTTTTTTTCTGACTTCGGTATCTCTTGTTACAGAAACATTTTTTTTGCTTGCATGTTTTCCCAGTTTTCCGCTTCCTGAAGCGCACTAAGTGTTTGACGTCGAGGCCGTCTGTGTGCAGGTAAACGCACAGCTCAAAACCAAACGGAGAACACGTGTGGTAGTCCATCGCTCAATACTGTCTGACTTCTCTACTCTGACTGTAGCTCTCAGGCTCATGCCCATTGATTCCTATTGAAGACTCACAAATATATAGGCTAGGATAAACAAATACTTAGCTTAAAGTTAGCTCAAAGCAATGGATAAATAGCTGAAATAGTGAGCTATCTGAACAGATTCAACAAAGCTCTCACCTCAAGCTTAGCCAGGGGGCGAGGTGGGTAACTTTCCAAACTTAAATTAAGTCATAATCCTTATGCAAGAGAAAGGCTAAATGAGACCAGTTTAACCTGACAATAGAAGACCAGTCTAACGTCACGACTTGTCTGAAACTAAGTGCATACAATTGGCCCCTGGGAGTTGTAGCTTTTGGCAAAAATGTGACTCAAACACGAGGAAATAGTGCCTTTTGTTTGGGACTATTTCCGGCAGCGGATTAATTACCACTAATTTGACCGCACCATGAGCTGTAATGCAATGTAATCCTGGATCTTCCCGCCCACTTTTGTTATTTATTGTGTCTTTGAACTGATGATTCAACCCGAAGGGTTTCATGCATTCATCCAAGTGTTGAACTATTCCAACACACAGTCACCTGACATCGTCTCCTCTTTACTTTCTTCTGTCCTGAGCTGTGTGCTGATGATTCATGTCAGTGAGTCAGACGTTTCATTTATGATCTGCAGGGATTTCCCCCCCAAAACAAACACTGATCTCTCTCTCGTTTGTCCTCTCAGGTGTTACATACAACTTTAATTAACCCCTGATATCTGGGTTTCATTCTCCTTCTATGCTTTAATCTCATTGTGCAACATGTTTTAGTATAACATACAAACACAGTATGTTTGGTATTTAGGTTCATCATTTAGGATCCTCTGGGATCAATGAATGAGGACACCTTTAAGGTAACCAAAACACTGCCGATCCTCCATTTTCCTAAACTCACAGACCAACCAGTTGGCTGTCTTCCGTGACCTTTTCTACCCGGTCACCTGCTGTCTGTGGCCAATCGGGGAGGATCTTTGGAATTAGTGCCACTTTAACCCAGGTGGCATCAATCTCCCTTCATTTGGAGCCAATTGGTGGTAAAAATGCACCTTGACAAAAGATATTAATCAAATGTACCCTCTGAAGAGGCATGAAGACAATATAATGAAGTAGAGAAACTAGTAAATGTTTCCTTCTTTAGAACTGACAAACATTACAGCAGTTAAAATGACCCCCGAAGACATTTTAAAGGGAAAGCGCACTTAAAGGACTTTTTTTATTTACTTCTTTAATTTGTATTAATATTCCTTTTTTGAGTACTTGTGTAAAATGTATACATGTAGGAATATATATGTATGGTGTGACATACACGTATGTATGTGTATGTAGGTGGCTATGCAGAGATAGATGTATATATGTATGTGTATATCTGTGTATATGTGCATGTAAAGGCACATATAAGATTAGACAGGTACTCACTAACAGCCAAACTATTAGTACTGTCATTATATCACTACTTAAACAAATTGACTTTCCAGATCTGTGTGGTATTAGTGAGTGGATATGTATATTAGCAAATGTCCCAATATGTACTGTGGCTCAGGTATATTCATGTTTTTGGAAGAGGAACCTAAAGTACAACGCTACCACCAAAGATGCTGCCTGTTTCTCCGTTTAACAAATGATGTGTTGACTGGTGTTCCTGATTGCTCGTAGCGACGGCAGCTGTTGAAAACACGGACAGAACATGTAGGTGACCTTTTGTAAAAGCCTTTAATCAATTTTAAATACGTACTCATCCGTGGTTACGATCCACGCAGACCGTTAACGCAAGTCACTACAAGCAACCGCGGACGCTTTTCGGCTGAAAGTCGCCTGTTAACACGGTCGCTCGTTAAACTGGAACACCTGTTGCTCTGAAGCGTTTGAGATCCTGTCAGAGTTCAATAGAACCTGAGTCCAATGTTGGAATATTGATTCTGACAACCAGAGATTTTGATGCTGGTAATAAGTTATAATCTAATATGGCTCGGGCAAAACGCCACAAATGGGTTAGTTTGTTTGTGTCAATTTGCACACAAATAACACAAAGAAACCAACCGATCAAGGCAGCGGCAGAACAGCAACGCCCATGTTCTGTGAGACAAAATTACTGTTTTCTTTCAATGGAATCTGGTGGCTTTGACGAGAACATAACATCTTCAATATTACATTTACTAAATATTGTTAACGTAGTGTACACTGACATAGATTTTTCTTTTTTGGTGGTCATTTTTTGAACTATCCCTTTTAAGCATTAAAAAACCAAAACAGCGTTGACGGCGGGGAACAAACAGCTGTGTCACACGTTAAGAGTCTGACGTTTCGTTGACCCGTCCAACCACCTCGACCAACTCCCTACACAGACTTTGTCACTCTGTAATAACGTCACCTGACTTGCTGCTTTACTCCCGTCATAAAGTACTACGGGCGCTAAAGGACTTTGTCGCTTTGGATGTAAACACATGTTTTTTGTGGGACAATAGCACCAATGCTACAGGATGACATCACCATGAGTCAATATGACAAGCAGCTCTCATTCTATTTTAGTAAGCCTCTGTGAACAAATAAAGGTATGACATACAGGTATGAAAGCAGCCTTCCCTATGACGATGTTGAAAAAGTCCACCACATGACTGAACCTTCCACCAAATCTTCCACAAACCTGACTCTTAAAACAAAGCCTTTCTCTCGTCTTTCACTCTCTCACACGTTGTGTATTCAAACCACAGAGGAAACAAGTCAGATGTCAGATGGGGGAATTTTCAAGACTCTGCATTTGTTTTTCCACTCATAGCGACGGAGTGGGACCTCCCCTCGAACTCTCTCATTTACATGCACTCAGTAACCCACCGATTCTGCGAAGAAGCAGATAAAGGTAATCAGCCTGATCAAAGTGCACGGTCAGCAGTACCCTGACCTCAAACACCTGAGTCTGTATGTTTTTTTTGGTTTTTGTGATATTTATCGTCGGAACCCCTCAACTCTCCTCTACCACAGAGTCCATGTTGCCAACACATGATGATGAGGAGCACAGTGTTCCCTTTAAATGAGACTAAACAATCCACTGAAGGCATCATAAAAGATCACAAGCTTTTAGAGTCACAAAGGCGCTTTCACAATCATCAGTCTCCATTCGTTTCAGTACGCTATGAAAATCAACTTGCAGGGACATGAAAGTGCTGCGAATTATCACAAAGAACATAATGTCCCTTTCAAACGGCGTGACCCGGGGCTTGTGGTAAAGTAGAAATAGGTACATTATTTTAAAACTCAAAGTGTGCTTCAAAAAGAAGAGTGATATTATGAGAAAGAAAAGTTGTACAAAGCCTTTTGATGATGTGGAGGGAGCTGCAAAAAGAAGTCAGATTGTATAGAAGTCTATGAGAAAATGACTCTTGATTTATTACCTCAGTAAACATTGTAAACATGAGTTTATGGTCTCAATCTCTAGTTTCAAGTCTTCTTCAATGCAGCATGATGTTTATTTAGTAAGTTATGGTAACTCTTTAGTCAAAGAGACCATAAAGCAGGGGATGCTTTAGGGTGGTTTTACTGTGATTGACAGGTTGCTACCAGAGACGCATACGGCGTCGCTATGTCACTCCTCCTCATTCCAAATATGGTAACTTCAGTTCATCGGCTGCAAAAACAACATGGCATCGACCATAATCCAAGATGGCGACGGCAAAATCGCCGAACTCAAGGCTTCAAAACGGCAGTCCACAAACCCAACGGGTGACGTCACGATGACAACGTCCACTTCTTACATACAGTCTATAGTTCACGCGTGTATTTTTGTAGCTATTTCAATGCTTTTTGGCCTTTCGGGCACACCCAAACGGCACCAACTTCATTCACAGTGTTGAGTTTTTGACTTGCAACGTCCGAGTGGGCGCCGTTATCTCCTTTGTGAGGCGTCGCTCATGTCGCGCAACGGCAGCGTGAATACGTCCATGAACCGCTGATGTGGCCAAATACCCTGCAGAACTTTCTACATGTTTACACATAAATGCACAGTTACACAGTGAGGAACAGAGGCTACTCATCCAATGCAACATCTGTGTTGTTTTTTAAAAACCGTGCTTGTGTGGACCGGCCACTGGCTCTGCTGCGTGATCTTATTATACCCGTCTGCAGGTGTTCATTAGATCACACCGTCTACAGTTGAGGCCTGGGGTTTGAAAACTTCTCTATGATTAAAGATTTTTTTAATTCAAAATAATCCTTTTCCTGTTTTAATTATAAGCAGCAGTGTGAATGTAGTTACGCCCACTCTGATTTCATCTTCAAAGCTGTGCACATGACACCACGTCAGGGCTTTAGGAAGCAGACTCTACGGAGTCTCCTGCGCCTCCACAGCCACGATCCAACGACAGAGCAAAGAGAATGCAAATGTCTAAGAGAGACAGTTAGCCGCTTCCTTTAGCATGCTAATGATGCGTCGATGGTTTGACCGAGACCACTTTCACACGTCAGTAGGACGAAGGGGGGCGGGGGAGGGGGTCAGTGAAGCTGAAGGTGTGACTCAGCCAGTAAACAGTCTCCTAAACTATCGGGTGAAAACCTGCAGCCGCCTCGTCTGGGATCGTATTTGCACATGAACTCAGGGTGACACTGTCACATGAAACCGGTTCACACACACAAACTACTGACATTAATAACAGTACGCCAGAGCTGAGCACACCCTCCCGCTGTTAAGTCATTTAAACCTTGACATCAGATCAGTGAGGACACTAAAGGAGTTCAATGGATACTTCCTGATGTAGAGAAGCAGCAGATAAAAAGTCCAAAATATATTTTGACTTGTCTCAAACAAGCCTTGAACTAGTCCATAACTGGGTGCTAAAAGTACACGACAGGGCCAAAACCACGTGAGCGTTAATCTGCTCTCACTAATAAAATCACTATTAATATGTCTGAAGATGTTACGGAGGTAAATTTGTTTAGAAACAGGAGTTTGTAAAACTCGACATTTGAGTCAATATTTTGCAGCCAAGTCAAATTGTTTACAGGATATTCAACCTTTGTGTCTTCATAATGCATTTAATACTTGACTTCCTTCTTTACAGGGCTCGTACAAAAGGCGATAAAGTAGGCCATGAATATGAGATATGGGCTCACGAAAACAATGCCACAACCAGAGTACAAACAAAGCTTAAGTGAGGTCCAACGATAGACTGTATCCAAGAAGTGCACGTAGTCACCGTGACGTCACCCGTTGGTTTGTGGTCGACCGTTCTGAAGCTCGAGTTCGGCATTTTGGCCGCTGCCATGTTGGTTTTTGGTGTTTTTTGGAACGAGAAGTGACTGGAGAGGGTACACCAAACAACCGAATGCTTTAAGCGGTCCAAAATGTTACAATTAACTTTCATGAACTAAAAATGAACCGTTAAAGTGTTAAAGCTGTAAGATATAAAAACACGGACAACTCCCAGACCGGACAACGCCGTGGTAGCAACCTGTCAATCAAAGATTGGAAAATGCCCTAAAGCATACCCTGTTTTAAGGTCTATTTGACTCTAAATGGACCATCATTTACTAAATGAGTAATTTTTCATAGACTTCTATACAATCAGAGGAGTCGCCCAACGCTGACCCCGCTGGTGATCAGGTCTGGCTCAGGGTCGGTGTTCCAGCTCATCCAAAAAATACATTTTGTGTGTGAAATTGTTGCCTGCAACATGAAAACACACACTGAAGCTCTAAAAAACTGTCCATTGGGAATTGTGAAGTGATCGATCAGCTGGTAATCTTCTAAAGAGCTTCTAACAAACAGCCTTTACACAGAGAGACGATCAATGCTCTCAGTTCAGTTACTGATCAGGTTTGAGGTTAATAATCGGTGAATGTCATCTGTCTTTCTGAATTTTATGTCAGATTTTTGTTTCTCAACTTGCAAATTAACTTATCTTTGATTATTTTTACATGTATATTTTGTCCGTTCTGCACAAATTAATATTTTCTCTTCATTTTTGGCGGTGCACCTACAGCAGAAACGTTCTTACGCACATCAACTTCTGTAGAAAAGTGCCAAATAAGTTTAATAAGTGCAGTCTTTATACATTTGGCTTCGTTTGAATGTGAAACTTTTGTTTTTTTTACCTCAGAACAAGCTGGCAGCAGATGACATACATATTCTCTGCGGGAAACAAGTTTAACAAGGATGACTGCACACAGAGACACAAAGAAAAGCACACTCACAGCAAACAGACACACATTTAAACTTTCTTGGCATCGCTGCAGGCTACGCACACGCGCGCACACACACACACGCGCGCACACACAGTGCAGCCAGCCCGGATCGGGATCTCGTGCTCGTGACGCAGCGCTGATATAATGGCTTCATTATTTTAACGTGACTCTCATAGCAGGTGACGTGCAGACAGGAAGCGGATCGTCAGAGCTGGCTGTCGGCCCTCGGGGGAGCTCCTGGCCAGGCACTAGAGCAAAGGGTTCTGGGTAATGGGTTACAGATGAGGGGAATGTAGGGCAGCTGTGTCAGCCTTGGAAAAAGCTAGAAGGACAGTAGAGTTACCGGCTACTGAGTCACGTCCCGGCTAAATGTGGATTTAAAGTCTCAGCGTGAACACATGATGACGAGGACGATGACTGAGAACAGCTGCCACACACTGGCTTGTCTGAAACTGGCTGTCTTATCATTTAAGACATTTCCACACCGAGTCCGGAAGTCGAGACTGCTGCAGGGATTAAAGTATCTCTGTAAATCAACCAGGAAGTTAGCATCGCGCCGGTTCCCTCGTCAAAAAAAATGTGATTCTTGGATATTTGCAGAAAATAAACTCTCAAAAATAACGTTCATGACACTTAAAAGTTTTGTTCACCAATGAACACAACTTTTATGATTTTTGAAGCGGCAGACGTATTAAGCTAACGTTAGACTATAAACGAACTTCACCGCAGTCGCGTGAGCATAAACACGAGGCAGACTAGTCGGCATGCCGTCTTGTTGACACTTAAAGCTTCAACATTCACGAGAGGTTTATTTACTGACGTATTTTATGTCGTAGGACAAAACGGTAAAATCTCTTTAGCTTGTGTTAACCACAAACCTTTTTTTTCCGGTATCTGAGCAAAATCACATTAAAAAAACACATTGACTCTGAGGCAGAGTGCAAAAACACTGACTCATTTCCTGGTTTTAGGACTCATTCCTGCAGCACTCCATGAGCTTTTTATTGGCTCGATCTTGCTCCCGTCATCCTCCCGATTGTAATATAGAGTCAGAGATATTGTCTTAATATATATGTCAGTGTTCATATCAGCACCCCACTTTTGTGTTGCTGAATGCTCCAAAGTCAACACGAGTTTTTCTTTTTTTAAATAATCATTCTGATGACATGGTGTGAATACAGTTAAGCCCAAAACTAAAGTGTATTCAGCCATATCGTGGCATGTTTTGAAGCACTTCTGTTACACATCTGCATTTACGTAGCTAGTTGGAGCTGAATGCTAACGGGAATCTGTAAACTCTGTATTTAGCCATATTTTGTCATATTCTCTCCCAAAGTTCTGATGTCCTGGAACAAACAGTGCTGATGGACGGTGGATATTTTAAATTGGCCAGTGCAGTGGTTCAAGTGGTTTCTTTGGACATTTGGACAACTTTTGACACCGTTTCTGTGCCACGACTTACTGGAATCCATTTGTAGCTCACTACAGCTGCATTCCTGCGTGAAGGAACAACTGTTTCTGAGCCATCTTTCCGTTTATGACTCGTGTGTGCGTCGTGTTGTGGCTCAGCGTCTGTATTCAGAGTGTGGTTTGGACCGAGTTGTGTTAGAACCTTCTCCCTGGGCTCTGTCATTATTTCCTGCACTGTAGGAAAATAAAAAACTGCTCAACTTCGGCCTCATGGCTCCTCTTTCTCTCTCTTTCTCTTCATGTCCTCTGCTCCTCAATTTTTGTCTCCATCTTTCCTCTCCTTCCTTTCTCATTTGTCTCCCCTCTCTCTTGTATTCTTTTTCCATCTCTCCATTCCTCTCTCTCTCTCTCTCTCTCTCTCTCTCTCTGTCATGATGTGGAGGATCAGAATGAATGAGTCAGAATATTTGGGTTCACTGAACCACATGAGAAGCAAACACAGTCAAGCTACTGTAAAACGCCCACACACACACACACACACACACACAGACTGGTCTTGGTCTGTTAGAGTTTGACTTTATAGTGACACTCCACCCAAAATCTAACTAAATCAAATACTCTGCCTTGCGGCTGTGGCTTTTTTTTTGTAGTTTCCTCCTTCAGAGAGAGCAGCAGCTCAATTTATGTCACTAACAATAAGTGGCAATAAAGTTTTTATGGTAGAAAAAAATGACCAACACAAATAGAAAGTGAAGCCATATATAGCTCTAGGTTGTTTGCATCTTTTAAAAATAAATTTAAATTCTACCCCCCCCCCCCCCTAAAACAGCTGGGCACTGTTGGGGACTATTTTCTACGGCGGATTAATCCACGTGTTGGCGCTCTGGTGAGTATTTGTGGCAGCAGGATGTTGTAAAGTGGGACTGAGTCAAAATTAATAACTCAATGAACTCAATAAAAGTCCTTTTGATGTGGGGTGATAACAATGGTGTCAGTGGGTTCAGTTTCTCTTCGACATTTATGACCTCTGACTGTAATAAAAACCTGTATGATTCAGTGATCAAAACACTTCTTGGAAAGAAGCAATAAGATGATGAAAGGTCAAGACACTTCGAGAGACACATATTCTTTTGATCCCATTTTAATTGTGCCATGAATTCCACATATGTTTGCCAATTGAAAAAAAAAAATGTGCACGTCAAGAAAATCGCAGTTTGTCATAAGTTTATCGTGGTACCATTTAGTTTTGAACTCTCGCACAATATACGTCACCAACTCCAACCACAGGCGTTACCCAGTCTGGCTAGCTCGCCAGCTAAGTTGGCTATATCCACACACAAGAGCAACGTTATCTCACCCGATGTGTTTTATCCAGCGACTGTTTTTATGTGCCGGGAAGCGAAAGAACGAGCAAAACACGTTTGTTTGAGTACATTCTGGTGCGAAGCACACCAAGCACACGTAACGCGTCTTTAGGGTGTGTCGTCTTTCTAATTACAGATTTCCAACAGAATGCGACTTTCTTAACATGCAAAATCATGTTTTACATTGACAAACATTGTATGTGTTATTCACGACACAATTAAAACTACACTTTTTTTGTCTCTTGCCATTGACTTCCGTTCATATTTTTTCAGAAATCTGGTCAAACTTCGCCTCTCTGTAGCCTGTAAATATGAAGCGTAAACACAGATGAACGCCTACAACTGGCGCCAAACTTTTTTACAAAACTAACTTCATGTTGTAACATACTGAGATAAGTGTGTTTGTGTTTTTGTGTATTCAGCACAGTCACTATCAGGCCTCTGCCTTGCACTCTTTCATAAAACAACAAACCTAATCTGTCGCTCGCTGATGAAACGTTCTTTATGACATCCGAAGCGATTCGCTAGCTGCTATCTGAAACACCTGACAGTCCACATCCACTCAGTCGCCTTGACCTACATATCAGAAAACACAGACACGCCTTCCTTTGTACCAAAACAAATTACTAATCATTAAAAAAAAATACGGTGAGACTTAAAGGACTATTACCACATGCTTTTCCCATCTTTTATCTTGCTTGCGTCGCCAGATTGGGCTGGTTTCAGTCCAATTGGGCAACTTCTGATAACATTTTGCTGGAAGATGAAATTTGGGATTCTTTTGTCAACATAGTATTGAAAATATTGTGTGACCAAACATGCTGTTATTTCATGGTTAAAAAAAACCAGAAACAGAATTCAGTAAACTTGTTATTGTTGACTCATTTAATTAGAGAACATATCGTTGTCGTGGATAACGGAGGACCCTTTAACCTTCTAACTCTTTGTGGTTAGCAGTAGCCTTTTTATTTAATATTTTATCTTTGGTAATTTGATGCCGATGTGAATCTTTTGTACGCTTACGATGCCTTTGCTATTGCACATGTACTGGTTTTAGGGGAAATTCACATCTATTGTTGGCAATGTAGGCAGCGGGCAGGTTTTTGGTGGTGGCGCAACCTCCGCCAAGCACCTTGGATAAGTTGATGAGAGCAGCACAGCTGGCATTTTCCACGCCTTTTCTTTTTTTTTCAAGGTTGTAATTTGGGCTGTTTCTTTATTGAATTGGGCTGTTTTTGAGTTGTGAAACAGACAATCTGATCTGGCAACACTGTCTTGTTTTATCCATTTAATGTTCATTCTGAACCTCTTTACCTGAAAGCCAAAATCTTTGGATATCTTTCTCTCGTTTTGTACACTTTTTGGAATGAAAGTTAAATGGAGTGAATGAAGTCAGTGCGTTTTTTTTTACTACTGTCAATCAGAACCCAATCAATATTTCTTTTTCAGTTTACCTTATAAATTGACAGTACCTTTGAAGCTAGATATCCTCTTTAGAACAGTTAAGAAAAAAGATTAAAAAAAGATCAAATCAACTGGAAACAAAGAGAAAATATTTGAACACTGAAGTTCTGGCCGTTGAACTGAACGTTTTTCCAGAAGTGAGTTTAAGAGAAACACTTACGCTGCACAAGAATGAGATAACATAGTTATAACACACACACGCACACACACCACATATCTGGCACATGTTCACATGTTCACCTGCACACATGGACTGAGTTCAGGTTGCACAACTCACCTGCCCGCTGCGGCCTCACACTTTGCCCTGAGAAAACATTCACATATCTCTACACCTGGGAGGGGCGGCGGAGGCTGACAGGTGCGTAAAGTTCTTTTTTTTTTTTGTTGCACAGAACGATGACTGTGGATTTCTCATGTGGTCTGGAGTGAAATGTGTTGAAGTCTCTGAGAAGATGGGATTGGCCTCTCATTCAGAATATCACTATGAGGTATTGGTGTTTCATAACTATATATATATATATATATATATATATTAGGGCTGTGAAATGATTACAAATTTTAATCAAATTAATCACAGGTTTCTGTGGATTAATCATTATTAATCACATATTACCGATTTTTGTCATTATTGTGCGTATTTGCGGTGCTTTGATGCTCGAGTCCCCCGTTGCCACTCGCAAAACTTCCCCTCGTCCTCAACAATATTAATCGGTCTACAGCTTTTTGCAATCCATTTGGCAACTGTGCTCGTCAACTTGTCACAGGCAGACTTAGTGAGGGAACTACGTTGTTCAGTGAGGGTGGTTTGGCGCATTCCACTTAAACTCCCCTCACCGACCAACGCATGCGTCGGGTTGAGATGGTACTTTAGGCTGGTAGTGCTGCGGTGAAACGATAACGTCTTCCCGTTTACGTTTACGCCCCTTTTCCTAGAGGCGGGAATTGCCCCCTCTCTACGGCAACGCTGATGGGACATATCTTCAACACCAGAAAGGACAAACATGAGACAGTCTGTTACATGTGTTTGTTTGGATAGCAGCTAACGTCTAACTGCATTCGAGATGTTTTGATTGAGACCTGTATGCTTTTGCTTCGATTATTGTTGTGTCACCTTCGTGATCTTAATGTTTTGGATATATCCTTCCACTGCATATTGCAGTCCCTTTTGCCTTGATCCGGAGAATATCGCGGAGATATTACTCCAAAAAGTATCACTGACACTGACAGATATAGCGCTGGTCCCCGTCCTCGCCGTGCTTTAGGGTTCACAGTCCTGGGAGTTTTGTCGACGTAGCAACAGTAACTAAGGGGGCGAACGGTCAATTGTGGGATATTGGAAGCTCATTCTGCGCATACGTTAAATGCGTTAAAAAGAAATAACGAATTAATCCTGTAATTTAATCATAACGCGTTATTTTTCACAGCTCTAATATATATATATATATATATATATATATATATAAATAAATAAAGGAGGAGGGGTTCCGTTTGGCTTTAGAAGCTGTATCATTTATAAATTGTAGAATGCTATCGTTAGCCCGCTAGCTCCGACAGTTTATGCTTACAAATCGACTTATTTTATTTCCTGGCCCGCCTGCTTCTGCACCAAGAATCAAGTACTTTTGTTATTTATTTCAATTTCATGGTCATTTTAAGCCGAACTTTGAAGTTTTTTACCAAACCTAAAGACGTAGTGTCATTGCCTAAATTTAGTACCTTTGTTGTGTGTTTGTTATAATCTCGTGTTCATTTCAGGGGGATTTTGTTGCATTTTATTAGTTATTTTTTGTTTCTATATAGTTCCCCCACACTTTTGGATGCAGTTTAGTTGTAGGAGAATATTTTTTGGAAAATATATAATATATACATACACTTATATAAACACTTAAATCCTTATTCATTGTTCTGATTTCATTGATCTTTTCAAGAGATTTGAAAGTGATGTATTAAGAGCTTTACATTTATGTTTCACTTAATAGTTTGAGTTTTAGTAAGTGTATAATTACACTATTAAAATATATAAAACAACTTCCTTTTCTTTGTCACTGTGTACATTCAATGGCTCTGTCTGTGTGTGTGTGTGTGTGTGTGTGTGTGTGTGTGTGTGTGTGTGTGTGTGTGTGTGTGTGTGTGTGTGTGTGTGTGTGTGTGTGTGTGTGTGTGTGTGTGTGTGTGTGTGTGTGTGTGTGTGTGTGTGTGTGTGTGTGTGTGTGTGTGTGTGTGTGTGTGTGTGTGTGTGTGTGTGTGTACACACAATTAAACCACAAAGACTTCCAGCTCTCATTCATTCTTTAATTACATCATTAAAAAAGTGCTGCTTGGTAAAGAATAACATTTCTTTACAATTCTCAAATTCAAAAAAGAAAAATACTAAAATAATTTATGATACAATAACAAAAATATGAACAGATTCTTTAAAAAAAAAAAAAAAAAAAAAAAGTCTGTACAATATGTTAAAAAAAAATTTAAAAACAAAGGTGAGACTGCAGCCAGGTGGAGGTAGGTTTTTCCATGCAAAGAACAAAAATCACCCCTGCTGTCTTGTTAAAACCTCGGACTCTTTACGACTGAAGCTCCACAAAAAACAACAAAAACACACACATTGGGAGACGTTTGGAAGAAAAACCAACAGGAGCTAAAGCTTCTTTATAAAAAACTAAACATTCGGTTTCAACAAGACAGTGACGCTAACAAACAGGAAACAAGAAGTCCTGAACAAGATGCATTTCAAGGCAGAACAGGTTTTTTACCGTTAAAAACACCTCTACTCATTATTCCTACCAACCAGGGTCTGTTCAAGTTCAACATCGGAACCAGGAAGAACTCCATCGGTTAAAAAAACAAAAACCGGATGCTTTTTAAGACATTTGACACCAATAAGCAAATGTTTGTCATTTGCAAATTCCATGACAAACCGCACATTAATGGAGAACATCTGCAATAATTGATATTTAGAGTAAAATGGCTTTCAGTTAAACATTTGAACCCCGTCATCGATATTTAAAATTCTAAATCCAGCCCCAAGTTTGACTAAACGCGTCCCGGTGAACACGAACAGCATTAATTTATATCGTTTAATATATCAGTCGGTGTCACTGGTCACTTCAGCGGCTTACTTTGTGTCCATGTAAAGCAAAAATAATTACAGTTTAATTGGGCACAAAATGGTGCCAGTGAAAGTCGTCCATCTTTAAAAACAAACACGGGGGAATGTTGGTCGGCGGCCCTCGTTCATGCAACACATACATGGCTCAAATCCTATTCTGAAACTTACAATTTTACTTGATAGACTTTTAGAATCATGCGACACATCTGCTTAGAAAGCAAAATCAATCTTTAATTGAATTACAAAATGTTCACGTCAATCCCCGCAATGCGACGGCACTCCGCGGCTTAAACGTTTGATGCCGAGGGACAATTTCACAAACAATCTCGGACCAAAGACGGTCACTGACAAATGAATCACAACATTAAAAGGTCGTCCAATAGTAAAAATTTGCTGACCGTTTTACTTAAATTTGCACTTAAAATGGTTTTAGCAAAAAGGACTTAATGTCACAGTATCGGCCTCCTCCAACGACATCCGTTCAATAAAACGTCAGGACACCAACGCGTGTCCCTCCTTGTTCTGGCAAGAATCTAAACGTTACGCAGAAGTTCTCCCGACTTTGGCTGATTTGCTACGACGGCTCACAGTTCGGTCCACTTTCCAGCTCAAGTCTGCTCTAAACCTGAAATCTGCTTAATATGGCTAGTTTGAACAGTTCCAGACAATTCTTATATTACATGAAGTAATTTCTCAAACTTGACAAAAACACACACACACACTCACACACACGCGCACGCACGCACACACACACGCACACACACACGCACTCCGTCACTACTGAAGTGACTGAGCTGGAGGTGGACTGAGCCGAGGCCCAGCGTTATGTTGTGTATTCAGTTTTAAACCTGGTACGTACAGTACTGTCGGTGACGCACATTAACCTGATAACAGAGTGGTGTCGGGCCCGAGGGGGTCCGCCTGAGGCCAAGAGGGGCTGAAAGCACACTGACGAACCGTTTTTAAAATCCTGATCAAAAACATTCAAAAAGCAATCGGATTTGGAATTTAACTGAAATTGAAAAAAATAAAATAAAGTGCAGTTGACCAAATAACTTTGAAGCCACCACCAGACACCTTGTCAGAGCGGAGGGATCACTGGTTAGTATGGCTATAGAGACGTCCTGAAAACACAATATTCAAGTTTCATTCAACTGATGTGGCTTCAAGTTATTTGGCCGCTGCCATTTGGCATCCCCAAAAAGTAACAAAAATACCCAGATGGGATGAAATAACATCAACAAAAGAGATGGTCTTTCAGTGTGCGTTCAGCCAAACAAAAAATTAAATATATATATCATATATATATATATCATAAATCTACTAGCTCCATCCTTGTTTCAAACTCTACAACAGTCAGCAGTCAAGGCATGAGAATGATCAACTCTGAGGCAACGAGTGTGTTGTTTTCTGTCCATGGCAGCAAGAGAGTCTATACAGTCCAGATCTATTGTCACCAGAAAGTCCTTGAAATGTCAAAACTTTGTGCGCTCTTTTCAGCATGACACGCCGTCCTTTGTCCCGGCCCAACCCTCGTTTTCTTTGTACAAAGTCTCTTCCCTTATCCGCCCCCCCCCCCCCAAACATTGTCTCTTCAAAGAGCTAAAAAAAAAAAAAAAACGAGTCTCTTCTGGATCGATTACTAGCTGCGAAGCTTCTCCAGCCGGGCCTTCAGCTCTTCCTGTTTGGATCGGAGTCTGTCCCTCTTGGACTGCAGCCTGTGGCTCTCGTCCTCCAGGCCGTAGATGCAGTCTCGCGCCTTCTTCAGGATCACCACCTTGGACGCCTTGTCGTTGTGCGACAGCTCCGGCACGTTGTCTCGCAGGTGCACGAAGCAGTTCTTCAGCTCGTTGCGCCGCTGGCGCTCCATCACGTTGTGCGTCCGCCGCCGCTCCTCCTCGTCCTCCGTCTCCGTCGAGTTGTGTTGGTGGTTGTGGTGGTGGTACCGCGACGAGGACGACGAAGACGAGCTGCGAGAGGAGTGGTGAAAGCGAGACGAGCTGTCGCTCCCTCGCGAGCGCTTGCTGGACGAGGACGAAGGTGGCGGCGATGCGGGACACGGCGCCGCGTAGTTGTGTTGCAGGTGGATCTCTAAGTGGTGGCGTTGGAGAGCTCGCTTCTCCTCTTCCTGCTTCTGTTGACGGACAGACAGGTCGGCCAATGAGGGCCGAGGGGAGGGGCTGGAGGAGCAGCGCACCACGGTGACCACGTCAATCTCCTCCTCTGTAAGGGAAGAAGAAGAAACGAGAGATGGTGAGACGAGTCCAACCAATTTGTTTTCTGACCTTCGCGGCGTGACGACATTTCAGAGACACCACAAACAAGAGTGTAGACTGTAAACACACCAGCGTGTACTTGGCACACACACACACACACACACACACACACACACACACACACACACACACACACACACACACACACACACACACACACACACACACACACACACACACACACACACACACACAGTTTTAATGCTTTAAATATTAAATTAAGTATTTTGGGCCAAATTGGTGCATTAAAAGCCATTTGCTGTTAAAATGAAAAAAAAGTGTAATTTTGAAAAGTTAAAAATACAAAAACGTAAAATTTTTTATATTTTCAGAATGAGCGATCCTAAAAATAACATTTCAGTAAACGCCAGTCTGCCCTCTTCCTCTTTGGTTCACAGCCAGAGGATGCCAGAGGGCTCGAGTCGGTAAAATGACGCATTAGGAGTTAATGGATGGAGCCGCAACAGTTACCGCCGAACATGACTCACTCACCCTCCCTCCCTAACTCCCTTTCTCCTCGGTCGATTATCTCTCCTAAAACCTCTCATCTACTCAGCGGCGGGTTGAAGCCCCGCCCAGGCTGCTGAAACAACATCCTCCAGTCGTAAAAAAAAGGCTTCTGCAGATTAAAAAAGGTGGGCGGCCGGCGCCCAGATAAGCCTGAGTGCAAAGAACAATTTGGGCCCTGTGCCACTAAAACTAACTGAATTATCAATGAACTGCCAGCGAGGCTTTTGTGGGGGCGAGGAGTGTTTATACGGATATGCTGCACAATGACACGGTGGGCGTGTCGTAAATTAAAAGCATTAATAAAATACAAAAAATGATGCATTTTTGGTTGAAATAAGATCCTAACGGAACCACTGATTGAAGACTCATAAGAAGTCCAAACAGTCTGGCTAAAGCTCTCAGAAGTGGATATAAAAGGAGGCGTGAACTCACCAGAGTCGCTGGATGTGTAGGTGGACATCTCGCCACCGGTGGACCCGTAGTCCGACGTGACCTCGCTGTGCTCCTGGGTTTCCATCAGGTTCTGGCAGTCGAGCGTGGATCCGGCGATCTCCTCGAAGATGCTGGTGTTGATGTCGGACAGCAGCGGGCTGGAGCCCAGCATGGTGGAGACCAGCTTCTCCTCCAGGGTCTTGTCGCTCGCCAGGCACTGCCACAGGCAGTCCTCGCCGCTCTCCTCCAGCGGGGAGCAGGGCAGGCTGAGCTCGCCGTCCTTCTCGGCGGCGCCGCCACCACCGGAGTGGAAGAAGTCGCAGTTCCAGTTGAGCTGCATGTCGTGGTCCTCCAGCAGGATGTCGGAGACGTAGCTCAGCTGGTCCTCCTTGGACAGGGGCTTGCTGCTGCCTCCCAGCCCGGTCTTCATCGGCGGGGACTGGGGGGGCGTCGGCAGCGACTGGAGGTCCTTCATCAAACTCTGGCAGAACTCGTCGTCAAACAGCAGCGGCTCGGTGTAAAGCCAGTCCTGCGACTGGGAGAAGCTTTGCAACATGTTTGCTTGCAGAATCTGGAGAATAAAACAAACAAAAAACTAAAAATCAGAGATGTAGTGACGTTTAAATCCAGAGAGCAGCTGAGCCGGTAGCAGCTGGTGTCAGTAGTATGCAGTAAATCGCAGCAGCAACACGTGATGTAGTGAAAGTTTAAACCAGTTTCTCCAGACTGACTCTCACCGGCAGTGGGGCGCTTCTTTAATCTGTGTTTACATCACTGCAGCCCCGCCCCCATTGCGCCCCAGGAGGTGCGTAAATCACCCAAAAACTTTTTTATATAAGCACCCTCCCCCCACCCATGACATCATAGGAACAGCTGGGAGAGACGGGGGCAGAAACTTTACACCTTTAATTTACATGTTTTCCTCCTCAACGCCGGTAAGCTGGAGCCCGGCTGCCTGCTGACATGGAAAACAAAAACCCTTAAAAGATAAAGACTGGGCGGCTTTTGTCCCCCCCCCTCTCTTTTTTTTTCAAGGAGTTACTCAACAGTTAAAACTCTCTGCTGCTGTTTCACATACATGACACAGCCCCCTGCAGGACATCTAGACTCTCTCACAGCGCATTTTAAATACTTAAAAGCACAAAGCCGGAGTTACCATTGAAGAAAGTCCCACAGATCTTTAGTGATAACATCAACTAGAACATGCAGAGTTTATTCTGCCTCCAATAAACCCTGAATGCATCATAATAAGAAAAACTTAAATAAATAAATCCTGATTAAAAAATTAAAAAATAAAACCAGTCCTCTGCTTCTAAATAAATACCCTAAACCCGAGCTGAGAAGCAGTCCTAGGAACAGAGGGGGATTCCTGTGCTCCTCCTATGGAGACTTCTGGTATGCGCATGTATAGCAGCCTGTGTGGGAGAACAAAGCAGCAGTGTGCGTGCTGCAGACAGGCTCGGAGTTCTTTTAAAAGCTGCCTTTCTTTAGCACCACCGCCTGGGAAACCGGAGCCAGAACTCAAATACAGACCAGTCTGCGCCAAAAACAATAATTAATAGTATTTATGATGACATTTCCCCCACCACCCCCCCCCCCCCCCCCCCCCTCCTACACACACGCTTAACATAACACTAAACGACTGTTAATCGCATACATGCCATTCACAAGCCCTACCAGCGTAAAGTACACACACTGCGTAAGAGCAGACAAACCGAGGCAGATACAAAACTACACATTTCCCACCGAGGTTGTGAACGCACATTTGACTTCAGCGGGATCCTCTCCGCCGGGTGGCGTTGGCTGCATGCCTTTGCACCAGACTCGGTGGAGCTGAACACGCATTTCTAATTTAACAGCTTTCCGACCACATTTACTGAAAACGTCAAGATGCATGAAACCATGTGTCTACACTAGTTCAGTGTTTCCGTGTGAAACATACGAGACAATGCACAAAAGCAAGCTCCAAAAGACTATAAAAATCCAAACATGTGCAGATTCCAGCTCGTACGCAGTAGGCTACGGGTCATTTAAACCCCGACGTGGCTTCAGCTACGCAGGCTCTCCACGTGAAACCGACAAATGCATTTACAACATGTTAAACCACATGCAACGCCAAATTACAAACCAGCAATACACAAAAAAAAAGACAATTTAACACGCAGCCATGAAATGACTTTTTAAAACGCCACATGCGTAAATTTAACTCCTATTACGCAGCTGCCTTACCTTCAATGGTCTTTTTGGAGACACGCGCAGATGAGAAGAAGAAGAAAATGGCGTAAAACGTCCGAAATATCCGAATACAGTCCACAGGGAGAGAGCGAGGTGTGTAGAGGAAACACCGCGGAGTTATCGGCTCGGGAGAGATTTTCTGCGTGTGAAATTAAAGTTGGAGCAGGGCAGCATGGTGTTTATATCCTGTCAGATTTATTCTTCCCTCCGCTGAGAGCAGACAGAGTGGGTGTGGCCGTCGGGATCGCTCGGTTTATATCCTCGCGTACCAGCCGGTGTCCTTCCGCTGCGGCCCAAAATCGCGCCAAAACGCGAAAACCGGTAAAAAGGCACTAACGGCAATCAAACCCGCTGCCCGTTAACCGTTCCTCGGTCGCCGTTTCGATTGAGTCGTGGCGGAAAAACCGGGGGCGAGGGCGAGTCCGGTTGTTTTCGCGTCGAAGCCGGGGGACTATGCGCCGCGGAGGGATATCTCCAGTTGCAAGGTTGGGATTCCAGGAAAATGATGGCGGGTAAAAAAAGTTACGACAGAAAACACACGTGGATGGAGAGGAGGTGCCGGGTGTCTTACTGCCTGTCTGTCTGTCTGTCTGCCTGTCTGTCTGCCTGTCTGTGTCGCATCAGAGCTGCGCAGATTGGAGACAATTAAAAAATAAAGCTGTTTATAAGATGCATTCAGAAAAAAAAAAGACATGTGTTTGATGAATGTATGATTAAACGCACATATATATATTTTATATATATATATATATTTAAAATATCACTTTTCGTTAGTGTGGAATGTGGTGGGTAAGCCGGTTTGATATTTCCAGGCATGTTAGAGGCACATGATTTACAATCCTGTTTACTCCGCTCTGCGTCTTTACTGGCTGGAGGTGAGAGAGAGTCGGGCAGGTAGACAGGCTGCATGCTTTTAAAGCCACGTTGTCATCCAATTCCAACTCTTGCAGGGGTGTTTCACCATCCGTCCCTCAGCAGCTCCTCCTCCCACTATAGCCCGTTACTACTACTACTACCACAAACTATCTCAAACTGTCATCCACGTAGTTTTGAAGCAGAACGGTTTATTCTTATGCACAATTAAGCTCTCCGGCAACTGGTATAACAGCTTATATAGGCTGCACGTGCATAGGCTATTAATGTATGTTGTGAATAGTTAAAATACATTTTAATAATATTTTATATTGTGCGCACTAATGTTTTTTGCATTTTTGCACAAAAAAAATTAAAACCATGAAAAATGCAAAGCATTACTATACAGTGTGCATGGAAATAAAACAGATACAATGCAAAAATAATAAATACAAATGTTCTAGTAAGTTGTTAAAGGGCATCGGGATGAATGAACTCCCCGCTCTCGGATTCCGCAGCCCTCCCTTTTCCCCGCCCCGTGTAGCTCCTCTCCGGTCGCTGCACGTTACATAACGGACATGGATTCGCCGGTACACGTGCAGGCGGGTCGGCCAATCAGTGCGCGAGCCAGCATCGGTTCACGTGAACTCCTCGGCGAGCTCCGAGGAATCTTGTAACAGGAGCTTCGCAGTCTTCATGCCGACCAAATGCATTCATTTATATCCAGCTCTTTAAATAAACGCACGCGCGTTTTTAATATTGTTCACACGAGGCGGTCCGGTCGGTCGTCATCCGATAATGAACACATATATATATAAAATACGACATACTATACATGACAATTCATTATTTTTGATATATATATATTCTTATAATAACAATCACTGTTAATTTATGGTAAAAGTGGTAAACATTTACATGGAGTCAGGTCCACGCATGACAAAAGGCGGGTAAAGAAAGCTCAAATTGCACCGCTGTGTGTCACCATACATGTAAATAAACTGCTCCTGCATGTTTATTGTTATTCCAGCTTCACAGCCTTGTTGAGAGTCTCTCACATGGAAACTATTTCTCCTGGGAGTATAAATGCTCTCCACATTTCTACAAACAGAGGTGGGGGGGGAAGCAGCGTAATCCAACAAAGAAATAATTATAATTTAAGAAGATAAGCTGCACTTCTTTTTTTTAAAAGTCTGCTGCTCCACATTTGGAGGGTGTGTTTTCTGGTCTGTCTGTCGCAGCTGATGTAGGGCGGAGCACAGCAGCAGAATAGAACATTTTGCACACAAAGAGAGGACCTGGATGTGAATAACTGGGTTAATGTGCCACCTACTGGCAGACTGACTGGCTGGCCTGGTTTCTGCTCTGCATGCTAATCAAGCTCTTGTCTGGCCGAGTGACTCACTGCTTTAACTTCATGACTCACGATGATCAATTCTGGGATTTCAAAAAACCGTTTCACCCAAATCCCACCCAAAGACACATCTGTATCACAACATTCCATTTCATGATTCTAACTTTAGTCAAACCTTCAGTACAGTGCATCGTGAGAGCCGCTGATTTCACTTTTTCTGTATGTTTTAAATTAAGTTAAAAGTTGCTCATCACCACCTTCATTATGAGGTACATGAAGTTCCCAGAAGTTGAGCATTTTATGAGGATATTCTTCAGTTCCGGCATGTGATGTGTTTGGTTATGAAACATTAAACGCCTCTCTATCTTGTGCTGCATCGGATTAGAGTTGTTCCTGCTAAAAAATAAAGGTTTACCGTAATGATGATGATACGCATCCATCTTTATCTTCACACCCTGGAGTCTGAAGTTGCCTCAGATATTATAGAAAGACAGACTTCTTAACGTGCCGTCATTGAACATCATCCAGGTTTCGCAGATCGGTCCAATATCCCAGCTCTTTGGATTTACGTGGTTATTTATACAATAGACTCATTTTATATATATAAACTCATCTGTGTGTTGTTTTTATTGCTGTGAGATGTGTCGTGACAGACGAAGGTTGTTGTTTAAAATAAATAAATAAAGGCAGCTGAAAAATCCGCATAAAGGGACAATAAAAATGAATCTGCTCGTTGCTTTGATGAGACAATTCTCTGAATGTCGGTTTCAACGGTAGAATGTAAACAATCTCAATAGTAATCTCTGTCTGGTAGTATTTTACACAAATCCTGGTAGTCGCTCCCACCTGAGATGCGAGCGGGGAAAAGGCGGCGAGGACAGAGGCGGCGAGGACAGAGGCGGCGAGGACAGAGGCAGCGAGGACAGAGGCATTTTAAGATCTCAGATGAGCATAACAGTGTTCATGACAACGTATATATTTACATTTAATTCAATTCACAACATCGCATAATGTGCAAAAACAGAAAATCAGATCAGTGCACAGCACGCCGGTTCCCAAAGCTGCCTGAGAGAAGCCAGACGATCTCTGCATCGGACGTCACGGCCTTGATCTGCACAGTGTTGTCCTTCTGGTGTGAACTCCGTGTGAGAACACTAAACTCTGCTTCTTCAGTAAATGACCTCTGAACTCCCGACTGGCTGATTTGGTTTAAATGTCCAGTGAAATCTCGCTGTTTGAGTGAAAAGATCAAAATCTTAACTGACTCAGAGTCTGTTGAATCATTGTGAAACTGCAGACTCACTGAACTTGTTAAAATGGTTTCTACTGCAGTGAGTTTAAAGTTACTCTTAACTTCTTCACTGGTAGCTGACCAGTTTAATTTAAGAAGCGGTTCTCATCCAGCATTCATAGCTGTACTTATGAAAAACAATGGTTGGTATCCCACTAAATCATTTCACGTGTTTAACGATCTTTTTCTTAAACCTAACTAAGTATTCTTTGGTGTAAACTAAGTATTTAATGATCTTTTCTTATCCCTATTTAAGTAGTTTCCTGTGAAGACTGAAGCTTATTTTGAAAAGACTGTTTTCGTGTAACAAGCAGAAATTGACACGTGTTGCTGGACTTTCGTAGGAAAACACATGAAAAATGAAAAGTAACTTTTCATAGGATATCATACGAACAGTTGTGTGATGATATCTTGTTTAATTGTGTTATAAAAGGCTCCTCTTGCGCTAATATCCAAATAAACTCTGGGACGGTGGGATTGCTGCTAAACGTCTCTTTCATCAGACGGTGCCGCTGCCTGTTCTCATGAATGCTGTACATTCCTCTGCATAAATGTTGTGAATGTAAAACAGAGTCTTGGTGAAGTGATCAGCCTCCAAACTGAGCTGACGGAGGTCGTCGAAAGAGCAATCTGAAAGACGCCGTCGTGTAGGTGGAGCTGATAAGCTACTCAAATCTGAACAAAGGCTACTGTCATGTGCAAAAGTGGGTCGTTTAATGTGTGATCACACATCCCGGTGGTGCTCACCGTCGTCTAGTTTCTGTTTAAATGGTAAAATTGAAAAAACTGTCGGGGTTAAAGGTCAACTTGCTGACTGACTGACCGACTGACTGGCTGACCGGCCCAGTGAACTAGATGCTAATAGGAAAGCTAATCGGACCCACACACACACAGCCGGAGCCCCGGGGGTGAGAGACAGCCTGGGAATGGGATTACCGCTGTGTGTGTGTGTGTGTGTGTGTGTGCGTGTATGTGTGTGTGTGTGTGTGTGTGTGTGTGTGTGTGTGTGTGCCACCGCTGTGATCTCCTCCTCCTTATTAGGACACCTCATCCTGCAGTGTGTGTCTCTGTGCAGGCAGGCAGACAGCAGCAGCCTGTCTGTCTGCCTGCTTTAATTAGACAGCAGCTACTGAATGAGCTCACACAGACACACACACACACACACACACACATCACTGGAGCGAGTGGTTCTCAAACTCTGGTCGGAGGGCTGGTTCTGGTCCACTGGGGGCTGATGGAGGGACATTTGTGATTTAAATCTTCACAATTCTTGAAAAATGAATAAAAATCATTTTCTGTTGGTATTTAAAGTAAAATTTAAAACAGCTTTCATTTGTAAGGTCTCAGTTCAGATGAACAGGGAGGGAAATAACTTCATATCTCTGGATGGGCAGTCATCTGTACCAACCCAACACACAGCGATCTTTCACCCGACAGACTGCTGCTGGTTCCCGTGTGAAACGAGAAGCCAATGTTGATCTATGTGTGTTACGTAACTTGGTTTAGTTCCGGCACTTCCGTGGTTATTTTAAGCCAAGAAAATCTTTTTTCAAACCTATTTAGCAGTTTCTAAGCATCAACTTAACCAAGTATTTCACAATCTTTTACTAAACCTAATGAAGTAGTTTTGTTCCTTAAACCTAACTGAGTTGTTTCCTGTGAGGACGGAAGTTTATTTTGAAAATACCGAATGCATGTAATAAGCGGAAATAGACGCGTGCTGTTGGCTTTCGTAGGAAAACGCATGAAAAATGAGGAGTCACTTTTTGTAAAATATCATATGAACTCGTGTATGAGGATACGTTGCATTTGTGATATAAAAATAAAAATAAAAAATAAAATTAGTCTTAATTTTAAGTCAAATTAAAAAGCTTTGATTTGACTTCTGCATAAGCTTTTATTTGTACGGTCTAAGTTTAAATGGACAAATGAAAAGTGAGAGAAATAACTTTATGTCTAACAACAATCCAGCAATGATTTGTTCGTACAGGAGTTAAAGGAAAGAAAGAGAACTTCACTAAGAAACATTATCAGTTTCAATAAAGTTTTCCAATTGAAACAACAGGTTCAAAATGTTTTATTTAATTCAAACTATACCATCAAAAAATCCCTTCAGTTCCTTTAATCACATGCCTCTTGTGGCCGAGGGTTAGCGTCTGAACTCATTTGCATCACATTGCATCACTCAATATGAACGTCGGAGTGGTTCACAGCAGGACAATCAACTCGTCATTTCCATTTGTTTCAAATGTAAACACCGTGTCCTGCACGCTCAGCGGGGAGCTGACGAGAACATTAGAGGAGTTTTACTAGTCGTAGACTCGTGTCCTTTCTTAAGAGACTTTGGGGCTGGAAAGCTGTTGTTGTATGTTTTGCATTTTTGGGGCCTTGAGCAGAGTTTCTCACCTCATCTCTCAGATTTTGGGGCATTTTCATGCTTTGAACATTTTGCATTTATAAAAATAAAATAAATCCAAGATGTTTATCGCAGTTCCTAAAAATGTTGACATTTTAGAAGTTGTCACCTGATAACTGTAACTTGTGGTTTACTGGTTGAGTGGCTCCTGGGGGCCGCGGTGAATAGTACGTCCACAGTGTTATTTGTGGGGCTCTGGGCAGTGTGTGTGTGTGTGTGTGTGGGGGGGGGGGGGGGGGGGGGGGGGTTAAGGGCATCTTGCTAAAGGTTACATTCGAGGTCCAAATGAGTAAAGCTTTGTTTGTACTCGCGCTTGGCGCCGTAGCGCGAGCCTCCGCAGACGGCACGTGAGCTCCGAACACGAACCAAACGTTATTCTCCGGAAACGCCAGAGGACAAACAAACTAAATGAAGCGGGAAGAATCAAAATACAGCGAGTGTAACTCACAGACATGCCCGTAGACTGTCGGTTTAACTGGCAAAAAGCCATAAACCAATTGTAATTATGTGTAAACTCATATATCTCACATTCATGGACTATTTTATTGCCTTTGTACAAACCCTGCAAAGAACGAAGTCGAGCATTAAAATCATTTTAAAGAAACAAAGGTTGAACATCCTGTAAATAATTTGATTTGGCTGCAAAATATTGACTCAAATGTAGATTTTGTGACCTTCTGTTTCTAAAGCGTTTAAAGGATGATTGGCCTTCTTTGTGTAATCCTTAGACATGTAAATAGAGCTTTCATCAGTGAACCATTTGCCTCGAGCCGGCTCCCCTACGGAGATTATAAACCGAGCTTCAGTGGTGGAAATGAGGGAGAGGAGCTCAGCGCCAGCTATGCTGATATATATACCCAGAGACAAAAGAGTGAGGAGAGTTTATCTTTGCAGTCTGAATTAAAGTGGCTGAATTCAATATTCAGAGCTTCAACACGGAATGAAACGTCTACTGTCGGTGTGAAGATGTGTTGGAGTAACGTCTACCTGAGCAGAGGATGAAGTCTCCTCCGTGTGTTGTTATCAGAGCTTCTCTTGGCTTTGTTGACTCTGCGCTGCTCTCACACACCACTCACATAGTTATTTTAACCCAAATGACAATCTTTTCCTAAACCTAAGTAGTTTTTTTCCTCCCAAACAAAACTGAGTTCTTTCCTGTGGAGACAGAAGTTTATTTTACAAAGACTGTTGAGCGGAAATTGACTCGTGTTGCTGGACTATCGGAGGAAAATGCACAAAAGATGTCACTTTTCATAAGAAATACGTTGAAATGATATTATTTCATTGCTTCACTTGTTTATAAATATTGTTCAGCTGCCAGGTAACCAATTAGCTTTTAGCTTTATCAGCGCACAATGCATTGAATTGCAAGGTTTATTACCTCCCTGTCAAATAAACTCAAAATATACATATATATATAAAATATAATCTTACTTCCAAAGGACAACGTTCACACCCTCTTTAACCAGCAGCCCGGGAGAAATAGAGTGAAAGTAGAAAGTGAGGGAAGTTTTCTGTCATTATTGCCGGTCACTAAGGTCACACAGAGAAAGAGACTCATCCTCCTCTTCCCTTCATTCCTCTGAAATTACAGCTCTCACAGCATCACCACATGATCTCACCGAACTGTGTAATGACAGACCTGCACACACACACACACACACACACACACACACACAGACCAAGAACGAAATCTCTCTAAATGTCAGTGCTGTTGTGTTATAGAGCTGTATATAAATTTGTCCCGAGAACAATCATCCACGCGCGCACAGGCAGCGATGCCTTTTATGTTTCCTTAACCATCATGGAAAGAAAACAGAGCCGCCTGTCACGATGTTGACTGTAAGAACTGAGCTGAACCGTCACAACCAGCCCCAGAGAGGAGAGAGGGAAGACCACACACACACACACACACACACACACACACACACACACACACACACACACACACAGGAGCTGTGCCTTCAAATATGTGTTGACCTGCAGAAAACGGACACCACGAACCAAAACTTGTTCTACGAAAACGTTCCCTGTGTTTGTGAAGCATGAAGGAGAAGAAAATGTGCCGCAGGGACGTTGTTCTTCTGCAGAAAACAAGCCGGATGTAACCCGACAAAAGCCCGGAGAGAGACGTGCACGAGCCTACGTCACGGCTGGAACAGGTGGCGCAAAAGTTCTCCCTGACGACCTCCTCGGCCTGTCGTCATAGAGACAACGAGCGAGACAGGAAAACAGGTACGTTTAGTTTTTCCACAGTTTGGAGGTGAAGCTGATGAGAATAAACTGTGTTCATTCAGAACATTTCATCCAAGAAATGCAGCCCAAAGCTTTACACATTCAAGCTGGGAAAATAAGATGGAAATGAAAACACACTTGAAAATAAGATAAAATAAACAGGAAATAGAATTCATAACAGAACATGAATCACAGCGAGTGCAATAGATGTGTGTTCAGAATCAGGTTCTCAATGTTGACTTATTTTGACCTTACTTTTGTGACGTAACTTGTGAACTTAAAGTTACTGTGAGGAACTTGTATCTGGTCCTGAACCAGTCTCAGTTTAGTCCTGATCCTCTATCAGACCTCCATCAGTAAAGAGGCCATCAGAGAGAAGATGGTCTGTTTCTATAGAGTTATTCTTGATGCTCGTCATCGGAGCCACCGGGTCAGATTCTGGTGAAATCAGATGAACTCATGCAGGTTCACCAGAACCTCCTTCAGCTCAGACTCCAGCGCCGACACCTGGAGACCCAGGACGTATTTCTGGACCCGCTGGAGGGAAAGTAGGCACGGGAGAACCAGAACCAGGACTGAGAGTGGCAGACTGTCAGACCCTGCTGCAGTAAAATTAGTGGTTTTCTAAAAGGACTCTGGCGCTCAGAGACACTACCACTTTAGTCCACAGGGGGCGCCAAAACCAACACACAGCTAAAGTTCCTTGTTGTAGCTTTAACTAAGGCCAACAAAAGTTCTTCATTAAAGCCAACAAACATAACAAAACGTACTTATTTTAACCCAAACTACAATATTTTCGATCCGATATTTTACTTTGGTGTCTGAACAGGTTATGCGTTCTCCTGCGCAGTTAAAAGGCTAAAATGACTTCATTTCAGATGCAGCTAATGAGATGCCGGGAACAGTGAGTCCCTAAAAGTTCTTTGTTTTCATATGTTCAGTAATTACAGTCAAGCAGTCGTTGATACAAACATTACTTCTCAGGTTTTTTGGAAATGTTACACTGACGGGAGAAGACAAATAAATTGTATGAAATGTGTTCCTTGTGTTGATTTTGACTCTTTGTTCTTTATTCATAAATACATTCAGAAATGTGTTTTTCATCTCAGATGAGGGACAAGAAATAAAACACATAAATTCCACAGTGATTCAAAAAATAAACAGCTTTCATCATAATTTGTGAACGTTGAAACTTGACACCAAATCCCGTCAGTTACATTTTCTGCCGACATATTGGAAATAGCTGGACAATACAACAAAAACAACAAAAAAAGAGCCAAAAATGGGAGGCAGACCACCAGCAGCTGGGTTTTAAAGGGCTTCAGTGGTTTCGGGTGGAGTTTTTCCTTTAAGGAGTTTCATCCGTCAGAACTCACTAAGCTGCTGGAAAGAAAAAAAGGAGGAAGAGTCGCCGTGGGGCATTCTGGGAACAGCCTTCATGTGGCGTGTGTGTGTGTGTGTGTGTGTGTGTGTGTGTGTGTGTGTGTGTGTGTGTGTGTGTGTGTGTGATTGTGTGTGTGGTTCGGCATGCTTGGTGGTAGTCATCAAAGGGAGAAACCACAGCTTTGCCAGGAACATGTAAAAGTGCATCCTGTTGCACTTTCTCCAGGGCTCTGTGTGTGTGTGTGTGTGTGTGCACGCGTGTGTGTGTGTGTGTGTGTTCCTGTACTTATGTCCTTATAAGGACCACATGCCTCTAAAGTTGCATAATAAAAACAGAAAGTGTTGGAAAATAACTCTTAAGTTCTGCAGGACACACATGAAACTGCGGGTGACTTGATTGTCACTGAAAAGCCTCAACAAACAATATTTGTCACTTGCAACTTCAGTGTCTTTTAAAAACTTAAACGATTCATTATTCAAGTTGCAAAACAGTTATTTTATAAATATGTAAAGCAAAGTTGTGGTGTTCCCTCTTATATCATGAGGCACAGAGGAGGTCTGCACACTGTCAGGCACCAAATGGTTTATTTCTCTTTCAAGGCAACATTTTGATCTGTAGAGATTTGTGACACAGAACCATCTGAGACGATGTCGTCGTAAACTGCTTAAAAAGGGCGGGCACAAATAATCAGAACGTGGCAGGTGATTGGATGAACCACCTGTCAATCAAACTCCTGATGCGAGTAGGGAGAAGTAAGTTAACCGTTAACCGAAATACTCTCCAGTTCTGATATAACGGATGATATTGAAGTAATTAAAATGTATTTAAACATTTTACCAACAAGATATATACAAAATGAATATACAGTAAAAATATATTTATAAAATATAAAAAATATACACACATGTATACATATATATAACAGCCTGCTAGTTGATTAAAAGCGTGTGTTTTAGGTGTTTAAGTGAAGGATTGAAGGAAATGTAACTTGAGCTCAGAGTTAGAAATGACTCATTACAATAACTGTATTATATTATTTATTATTTTATTCATGGTAACTGTGTCTGGACACACTGTTCCTTTGTGGATTATAGAAGATGTAATTGATGTCACAGCAGCTTGAAACTGATTAAGGAGGAAATGAACGTCCGTTTGTTTTGAACAGTAGTTGTAGTTTTGTCAAAGTCTTACTGTAATAATGTATTATCAGACAATTAGTAGATTTCTAACCTCATACTTTTGGAGCGTTTCCTACATCTGTGTGCTACCGTTGTGTTTTAGCAGAAGGGAAATCAGTTGCTTGTGTGTGTTTGTGTGTGTGTGTTTGTGTGTGTGTGCGTTTGTGTGTGTGTGTGTGTGTGTGTGTGTGTGTGTAATCAGTTGCCTGCTGTGTCAGGACAGATAAGTGAATCCTGACTGACAATCAATGGAAAACAGAAGCACTGTTCATCCCCAGAGTGCTATCAGAAACAACATGCTGCTGTCCTGATATACACACGCACACACACACACACACACACACACACACATACACAACATACACACACACACACACACACACACAACATACACAAGCTCATTGATAAGAAAGCCGTATAATGCAACATATGAGTATCTGATCACACACAAACATACAGTATCACTTGACTCCACACACACATCTCACTTCCTCCTCCTCACACACACACAGACATGCACACACACAACCAAACACACACAGACACACACACACACACACACACACACACACATAACCTCGCCTGGTATCGGAGTTACTGAAACTCTTGACTTCTGTTTAAGTAGAGAAACGTTGGAGAACGTTTTTCTTCCTCAGAAACACACACCCTCAACGTGAACACACACACATAGACAGACACACACACGCACACACACACACATAGACAGACACACACACACACACACACAGTAACAGCACAGCGCATCAATGAACCTTGTATGACTGGTACATGTGGCCACAGAGTGACCTGCTGTATGTTTGTGTGTGTGTGTGTGTGTGTGTGTGTGTGTGTGTGTGTGTGTGTGTGTGTGTGTGTGTGTGTGTGTGTGTGTGTGTGTGCGCGTGTGTGTATTAGCAGGTAAACACCATCTGCCGTCTCAGCTTCACCTGTAACCATAGTAACCAAGATGGCCGCTGTGGTGTCTGCCTCATGGGACGATCAGTGTGGACGTCTCAAAGGAATAAAAAAAGAAAAAAAATTCAATAATTCAGGCCGCAGACAAACATCAAAGCCTTCACGCCGCTCTGATTCACATCACACTGATGCGTTTTTTGGCAGCCTTGCCGTCGCTAGGCGACGTGTAATCGACCGTCGATAACAATCAGCAGAGGCTGCAGCTCGATCCGGTCCGGAGGGAAACATCTCAACAACTGGAATTACATTTGGTAGAGATATCCACGGCCTCCAGAGGATGAGTCCTACTGACGAACTTTTCTATCTTACAGCTTCTTTTTCCCGCCTGATTGCTAACACGCATTAGTCAGAACTGAAAACAGAAGTCTATGTGGACCAAACTTTGAATTGATTTAGTTTGAAAACATGGATCAAGGAGACAGATTGGTGAGGATAGAAGAGTGGAGACGGAGAATGTGCGGAGGACAAAGGAGAGGAGGACCAAGAGCGGTGGTCTCTGAGAAGATACGGACCACAATTATAGTAAAACACTGTATGCAAGAAAATAAATAAAGGATATTGTAGCAAATTGCTCCATTTCTGATTCATTCTTGTTACATATACCTTAGTACAGCCAAAAAAGTGAAATGTAATTTAAACTTCAAAGATATGACTGGTGAAGCCAGCCAAGTGAAGCCAATGAGGAAGTGTCTTAAAACCTGCATTCTCGCTAATGTCCACCAGGGGGCGACTCCTCTGGTTGTATAGAAGTCTATGAGAAAATGACTCTACTTCTCTCTTGATTTATTACCTCAGTAAACATTGTAAACATGAGTTTATGGTCTCAATCTCTAGTTTCAAGTCTTCTTCAACACAGCATGATGTTCATTTAGTAAATTATGGTCAATTTAGAGTCAAACAGACCATAAAGCAGGGGATGCTTTAGGGCGGGGCTACTGTGATTGACAGGTCGCTGACGCTACCAGAGACGTATATTACTCTACGTCACTCCTCCGCATTCCAAATATGGTAACTTCTGTTCACCAACATGGTGACGGCCGTAATCATCGAACTCGAGGCTTCAAAACATCAGTCCACAAACCAATGAGTGACGTCACGATGACTACGCCCACTTCATGTATACAGTCTGTTTGCTCACTGTGGTCAGTGTTTTTATAACTCAAGTGTGTTTTAAAACTCAATGTTTCCTTTCTGAGTGAGAATTGTTGCCGGCGTTTTGGTCGTACGAGTTTATTTTGAGACATGTACGAAGTGTTTGCGTGAGTTTTGGAGGTGAGATTAACTGCCTGGCCGAGATGCATGTTGGTAACGCAGACTGTATGAAGTGTCTTCAGTGTCGACCGATGCTTGTTAGCAATAACAAAAAAGAACTGCAATAAACCTCAACGGCTAAAAGAGAAGAACAAACCGTCTTGAAGTGAGTCAGGTAATGACTTGTACATTTGTAAACACACACACAGATATGTTCACACTGATACCGTTTGCCAGGAAGGAACTAATTCACATTTGAGCAGAAAAGAGGAAGTCTGACACACCTCGATCTGTGCGACACACCAGAGCGAAAAGGATATTTGACCTTTTTACGTTGAAAATTGGCTTGAATATCATTTTTTGCATGTTATCCCCATCTCTCTCTCTCTCTCTCTCTCTCTCTCTCTCTCTCTCTCTCTCTCTCTCTCTCTCTCTCTCTCTCTCTTCCCTCATTGCCAATCGTTGTTTTTTTACTTCGACTAATGGAGCTGCAACCTAAAAAAACCTTAAAAAGCTCACGGAAACATAACATAGAAAGCAATGACACAAGGATTGAACTGTTTTTCATAATTGCACATAGTTGTTTTGTAAATACTCGATCAGTGCTGGCGTTGAGTCTGTGTTTTGGTGTTTTTTGAAGAGTTAGTGGACGTTGATGTGTCATAATATGTCAGTGTTAGTGGACACTGATGAGGAACAGTGTACGACTTCAGGGCCTCCAGAGAGCGCGCTGTCACTTTAAGAGCTGGGAGGAAGCTGCTGAAGTTAATTTCACTATAAGGCTTTTTGTACACATCAGTTAGATCTTTATCTGCCTTACTTCTACTGAAAATGTATCTATAAATACTACTGTTGCAAAAAAGAAAGGTCGATTACTTTGATGTCAAAGTGAATAGCAGTGGAAGATTGAATGTACCAGTTAATGGCCAGTTAGCTTTAAACAAGAGGTTTTAGCTGGTTCAGAGATTATATTATATATAATATAAGAGGCTGCTGCTAATATATATATATATATATATATATATATTACATTATAATTCCTTACTCTCTTTACAGGGCTTGTATAAAGGCAATAAAGTAGTCTATGAAGATGAGATATGAGTTTACAGTTGATTGCAGTTCCTCCTCAGTATTGAGGAGGTTGGTTTATGGCGTTTTGCTGATTATCCTCGTTGTCTTCTTGCAACTTCACCGTTTCACGTACAGTGCATGCTCACAGCTCGCACGCCGAGCATATACAAAGCTTCGACGATAGCCGGCCAGAACTTTTCTGTAATTGATCCAAACCGTCCAGAAAAACTAGGAACACTAGCAAGTTTCAGTATGATCAGGACCAAGACCGCCTCTGTTATTGAACCAAGGTTCGGCTGTTTAGTCCGGACCGCGGTCTGGATGAGGTTTCACACCTGTAGCTTATCAAACTGAAAGGTCAGAGAGTCCAGACCAAGCGAGGCAGGTGTGAAAGGGCCCGAAGAGTCTACAGCCATGCTAGTGGCCCTGTGCTGAATGCTAACGTCAATAAGCTAACATGCTCATAATTACCATTGAGCTGTTGTTTAGCAGCCATGTTGCTAATTAGCAATAAATGATGATGGGCATGTCATTCGTTTTTTTCAGCTATTTGGTCAATTTAAGATTTGAACAGATTATAATGAAATGGACTTGGATGGTAAATGGCACCGTTCTAGTCTTCCGACCACTCAAAGCGCTTTTACACCACATGTTATCATTCACCCATTCAAATACTGATGGCAGAGGCTACCATGCAAGCTTCCGCCTGCACATCAGGGGCAACTTGGGTGCAACTTATCTGTCTTGCCTAAGGACACTTAGACTTTGACAAAGACCGGAGGAGCCGGGGATCACACCGTCGATCTTCTGTTTGGAAGACGACCTGCTCTGCCTCTGAGCCCCAATTAAATTCAAAGAGATCATCAAAGTCATTAGGATTCATCCTCTGGGCACCATGAATGTGTGTACCAAAGTTCATGCCAATACATCTAACACTTCTTAGGATATTTTTACGGAATAAAAACAAAAAATGTCCTCCTCTTGGTCTGACTGGAATGCAAAGACGAGGGACGACCAAAGTCCGTTAGCTTCGACATTCATTTAATGAATGAATAAAACGCATGAATGACAAGAGATCTGAGGACACAGATAGACAGAGACCACTTCTCCATTCAGTCAGCCAGAAACCTGCTCATTCATGCAACAGGAAAGAGAGGAAGAGGAAGAGGCCTCCATCACCCCTACTACCGCCCTGCTCTCTCTTCCTCTCTTCCTCTTTCTGCCTTAATAATAGAGAGTATAGGACGTTCTGGACGCTCAGTGTCGCAAGTGTTTATAGACCTTGTTGCATGCAGACCGCTTGTCATTTGAGAACACTCTGCTCTCAAGAGAAGTGTGAATAGCAGTTTACAGGAACAATCAGCCGTGTTTTTCCTTTAAGCAAACGTTTCTTCCTCATACAAACTGCGATGTCGCTCTTGTAAATCCTTCACTTGTCTGTGATCGCTACAATTTTTCATGTGTGCCACATGCTGCACAGTTTTGTTAGTTGAGAATACCTTGAGCATTGATGACATATAGGAAGTGGAAGTAGTCACTGTGACGTCACCCGTTTGTTTGTGAACTTCAGTTTTGAAGCCTCAGGTTCTGTATTTTGGCCGTCGCCATCTTGGTTTTTGGAACCAGAAGTGACACAAGAGCTTCGATCTACATACAACCGAACGCTGAGGAAGACATTTTGAGTTACCAACGTGATAAATTAACTTTAATGAACTGAACACAGTGAAACGGTTAAAGTTGTAAGGCGAAAACACGGCAAGGAGGTAGTGACCTGTCAATCACAGTAAGCCCCGCCCCTAAAGCATCCCCTGCTTTATGGTCTGTTTGACTCTAAATGGACCATCATTTACTAAATGAACATCATGCTGTATTGAAGAAGACTTGAAACTAGAGATTGAGACCATAAACTCATGTTTACAATGTTTACTGAGGTAATAAATCAAGAGAGAAGTAGAGTCATTTTCTCATAGACTTCTATACAACCAGAGGAGTCGCCCCCTGGTGGACAGAAGAGAGAATGCAGGTTTTAAGACACTTCCGCATTTGCTTCACTCGGCAGAACCGGAGGTTGCCGCCTGGTTGGTCCTCTGCCTGCACAAATCTAACCTTTCATTGAATAAGTTTTGCAAATGTCGAACAAAATTGGCATCGCTGCAGGTGAATGGTTTTGATGCGAAATATTCACAGGTGAGTATTTCTCATATTTGTGTTGTTTATTTGTCGTCGTGTGTAAAGGCCTTAAGAAAGACAGAGGCCATCAGTGAACCTCGAAACGCCGCCGGCTTAGAGAAGGTCGTCCCTTCCTGTTGAGCCGCCGGTCGTCCCCACTCATGGTACAGTCATACAGTTACACTGCTCTTATTGTCACTCAGCCAATATTGTACACAGACTTAAACAAAACACACTGTCTTCTTCAGCTGAAGTTAATCCTCTGCAGGCCTCTCAACACACAGCCACAGACGCTCCTTTGTGCGATCCAAACAGCCTCGTGGAGACATTTTTTTTTCTGTCTCATCACATGCCTGTTTCTCCGGTTGGTTATTATGTTATTTAGGGAAGAAGCTTGAGGACGTTTTATTGTCTTATTCAGTGAGGGAACATTTTGTCTTTCGCAGATCCGCCGCCCTGTGTTTCACTGAAACCTGGCTTGGTGAGCACATCCTGGACAGCACACTAAGTCTGCCGGGCTTCCGACTCCTCCGAGCGGACCGCGTAACGCCGCTATTGGGAAAAAAACGAGGGGAGGCGGAATCTACTTCTACGTGAAATGAAGGTTGGTGTTCAGATGTCACAGTGTTGAATGAATCATGCCGCCCTCACTTAGAAACCCTCTTCATAGACTGTAAACCACTTTATTCACCGCAGGAGCTTTTACTCATTCGTTCTGGTCGGTGTTTACATCCAGCCTCAGGCCTGTTAGTGAGTGAGGCGCTACGACACCAACATGGAGCACAAACACCCAGACGATCATTGTTCTTTGGGACTTTAACAGAGCAAACCTCAGTAAAATGTCAAAATACAGACAACATATTAAGTATAGCACCAAAAACACACTGGACCACTGCTACACCGTCATAAAGGATGCTTACCGCTCAGTCCCCCCGTGCAGCGTTGGGACTCGCTGGTCATTGTCTGGTTCATCTTCTCAGAAACACTAAAATCTGCGATCCTGTACAACCAGCAGTTTGCCTACAGGTCGGTGAATGATGCAGTCAACATGGGCAGGAAACATCACCGCAGACCCATCACACCCTGCACACAACCTGCTCCAACTCCTCCCCTCTGGTAGGCGCTACAGAGAGCTGTGCGCCAAAACCACCAGACACAGGAACAGCTCCTTTCCGCTGGCCGCCACTCTGATGAACAATTAATCAGTCATAATACACATATTACCTCCATTTCATTGTCATCAATGTTGTTTTTTTATGTTCAAATATATGCTTTTGTATATATATTTATATTTGTACATAGTTAATGTTCTCTGTTCTACTTTGTTGTCCTGGTTTTTTGTTTATTTGTCTATTTCTGTGTTTGTATGTTGAGAGCAACGGAAAAACCAAAGTCAAATTCCTTGCATGCGTACGCATACATGACCAATAAAGCTGATTCTGATTTATAGAATAAATAATGAGAATATTTCATATTTATATAGCACCTTTCTGACAGGTACACTGCTGAGTTTTCATGTAAACTAACAGTTATGTTGACAATAACACTCATTTCAATTCTGTCGTATTCGGATGTGATTTATCACACTTTCATTTACTTACACACACACATATATATATATATATATATATATATACAAAATGCAACAGAATACTAATGATGTTCGGCAAAAACATACAAGAACAAAGACTTTAGAAATAAAATACATATTCTGTACATGAACAGTTCTGCTCCCATATTGAAAACTGATGCTACAATGAACTAAAACAGCTGGAGTCAGGATTTGCTCAAGTTGAGAAGTTGAAGATTATTTATAGAATTAATAATTGGCCACTTGTGGGCAGAGCAACAAGCTGTAAATACAACATTGACATATGTCCGTAGCCAACTTATTAGCAAACAGCTGCTTATTTACACAACAGACACGGAGCAACATTATCATTCAGCATGTTTATGGCCGTCCATCATGTCTAAGTCCAACGTTGACTCTCCTTTTTGCTCTGGTTTGGTCTCCTCCACCTCCTGAGGGAAACATCTTTCTCCTTAGCTGCTACATTTTCCACTTTCATCACCAGCTAACTCACTGGCTGTGTTTGTCTGCTGTGTGGGGCTTCTTCTGTGGAACCAAAAACAGCTGAAAGAAACAAACGCTCTGAATTGCTGAGAAAAGGTGCAGATTTGGGAGAAAATTCTCAGAGAGTTCATCACTTCCTGTCAACTTTTTCGCTTTTCACAGTCATTTGATCTGTTGCGAATGATACGAAAGACGCCACATGATTGGATATAAACCGTGATGCTGTTGAGTGCACACACTGGAAACAGACATGTCCATCACCAGCCAACTTGGTTCAGTGACCCAATCAGAAAGGCAAACGGACGTACAGATGAAGTGCTCGGCAGCAGAGAGTCTCACATGTGGAGAGACATAAAGAACAAGACGTCTGAGACCAACCACAGTTTTTGGAGTTGGCAGCTCGTCGACATTCCCGACGTTCCCTGAAACTTGAACTGTGTAGGATTCTAAGAACTTCAGGAACGAACCAGGAGGAGGAGGAGGAGGAGGAGGAGGTGGAAACAGGGCGGGAGATCAGGGTTAGCGTGGTGGAGTGGTGTAACCAGAGGACTTTATTTTTAGGACTACAAGAAGAAAGAGACAGAGAGAGAGAGAGAGAGAGAGAGAGAGAGAGAGAGAGAGAGAGAGCCAGGCAGAAATAAATTCATTTATCTTCATTGTTTCTAAATATTTATACATCTGATAATTTTAGCAGACTGTTCTGTTAGAGAATGTCCCGATGACGCTCCGCTGTAGCTTCACGCATCACTAGGTCTGTTTCAATCTGCCAGTTTTGATGCACATTTTCAATTTGCACATAAAAAAATACATTTTAAAAAGCCGAAAATTTGTTTTTACTTTTCAAGATTATTTTTTTGGCCTTTCTGCTTCATCTTATAGTGAGAGAGACAGACAGGAAATGCAAAGTGCGATGGAAAGAAATGAAGAAAATGAAATGATGACGTGACTTCAACTGAAGCTTGCGCTCCGCTGAAGAGACAAAACTAAAATAGCCAAAACGTTTCGCACAGATCTGATCCTCATATGTATCAACGTCTTGGGTCTTCCTACAACAGTCCAGCAACACGTGTCAATATACGCTCGTTACATAACGATGGTCTTTTCAAAATAAACCTCCGTCTACACAGGAAACAACTTTTATGAAGCCATTATGAAGCCTCGAGTTCGGGGAATTTGTCGTCGCCATCTTGGTTTTTTTGCAACCCGATGAACAAAAGTTACCATATTTGCAATGCGGAGAAGCGACATAGTATACCAGCCCGTCAATCACAGTAAGCCCCGCCCCTAAAGCATCCCCTGATTTATGGTCTGTTTGACTCTAAATGGACCATCATGTACTAAATGAACATCATGCTGTATTGAAGAAGAATTGAAACTAGAGATTGAGACCATAAACTCATGTTTACAATGTTTACTGAGGTAATAAATCAAGAGAGAAGTAGAGTCATTTTCTCATAGACTTCTATACAGTCACTTCCGGAGGGGCCCGATTAGTGTGATTCTAATTAACTCATCTTTTTACAACCTCTTCTTCTGCAGCGGTATAACGGTTTGCCGTCTGGAGAATTGGCGCCGCCTGCTGCTTATCCCGATGAACCAACTCCTCGCATAGCCGTAGTACATGGAAACAAGCATTCATTCGCAATTTTATGTCGCAGATATTCCTGAAATTCGATTAAAATTTGCACTACGTGTGGATGGAAACCCACTCGTATTAACTTGAGTTTAGTAAGAATAGACGGTGTGGATTTTGTCCTCCATCACTTACAATAGAAGCACTCTTCAGTAAAAGGTTATTTTTATGACCAGTATGAACAGGAGGAACGATTACATCAAGAGTTTTCACGCTCACTATATCCTGAATAACTGCCTTTTAGTCGTCCACAATGTATAAATCAGATGTTTGATCTCTGCCTTGACTTCACATCAGAGGAAACCTTCAGCGAGTCCGCTTCTCTTAGATTTTGTCTCTGGATAAAGGCAGAAAATATGCCCGACATCAGCTGATGCCAATAAAGAACCAGAACACCAGGGCACGCACACACACACACACACACACACACACACGCACACACACACACACTCTCTCATCACCCGCAGTATGAAGGGAACACACTGTCGTCTTTTGGATGCTCGTCTCCTTTGCCATATTTGGCAACCTGTTGCTGCCACACACACACACTCACACACACACGCGCACACACACACACACACACTCCCCTGCTGTTCCCTCTCTCTATGACCGGGACTGAACCCAAGAACCTGATGAACCTCCTCCTCCTCTTCTTTCAGGTTCACTGGGTGATCTTCTGGGAATCAAAAGCAGCAACACTTTTTTTGGACAGCTGGTTGGCGGGAGTTTTTTTTTTTTTCACTTCGGGCAACGTGACGCAGTGTCACTGAGTCACTCCGTATCTGTCAGGTTGAATTTCAACTACGTTGTATCTAAAAACCCAAGAACAAAGATCTTTAAAAATGACTTTTATAAATTCTGGAGGAGCCAAAAAGCATGCAGCGCATTTAAATGTTTAGGATTCTACATTTAACATCAATGTAAAAGTGCTTAAAGTCCAGAGCTCCGGGGTTCATCCCGATCATGTGCTTCAGCAGAGATGGCGCCAACGCAGCCGGTTGGCTGCAGCAGCAGCCCCCCCCCCCCACCAACCACCCACGCGCGCATGTCCTCGCTCGAAAGCGCTCGGTCCGCTCCGAGAATAAATGTGTTACTAGGTCATCACCGCGGGGACTCGATCTGTGTAATGCAGCTGAGCGGGTCAGGCCGCTGAAATCCTACACGCGCTCTATTTCAGGCAGCAATGCCTCGTCGGCTGCAGCAGCTCGACACCCAGAACAATATTGGTCACAGGGTTCGTCACAGGGTTCACACCTGAGCCTGCTCAGATACCCCCCCCCCCCCCCCACCCTCACCTTTCTGCATAAGAGAGCTTCACTGATAAATCAAAAATAGGACGTCTCAGCTTTACTTTCAATTACTCATAACTTCAGTTCCAGTTACCTACAAACTTACGTATTCAAAAAGACTAATTAGGTCATCTGTAGTCGTGACGCAATGAATCCCGAGCACTTCAGATCTCGACTTCTAGTCAAACAGATCTGGATATCTGGATTTTGGGAATAGAACTGTTGTTTTACATACTGAGAGAAACAGCACGGATCTTAAATAGCCACAAATAAACTGTAGATAAAAGTAATGTTCATCCAGCAAAGTTGAAAAGAGGCTGATAAGAAAAATGTAACAAGATAAAACGATAACAAATGAAATTATCTGGGATTTGGTAAACAAAAGGTGAGGGGACGGTCATGAGCAAAGTTCTTTAGCGTAGATGGTGGTTTATATTTTATTTATCTATATTATTTATTTTGATTATCTCAAAATGTTAAGGCCACGGTGTGGTTTACTTTCAAAAGTAATGGTACAAATCGATAAATATCTACATCATAAAAAACTAAATGAAGTAAAATATATTAGAATACATCAAAAAATGTAATTAAATAAGTATAAAAAGACATAGAAGTATGGAGCCTCCATTGATGTATTACCAGCAGTGATTGCTGTCTCTTCACTTGCACATCCTGTCTCTTATCTTTATTCACTTTCATCTTCAACGATACATTTTTTTCTGCATCTTCATTTCTCTTATTGACCCAAAGAAATCCGGTGAGCAGAGTCGATACCTGAAATTCACAGAACTGCAGTTACATGATGCAACTCTTGTTCTCCTCTCGTTGATTGTGACGGATTGAGCCGCTTGCTTTCCCATCGTTCTGTGTTCTGATTAATCACTGCGAAGCCAACACACAATGTGATGATTGATTCATCAACGGCGTCCTCGCTAATGAAATGTGGCCTTTTCTGTGTGTGTGGATCCTCCGATTCTGCCCCGAAGGAATCATGTTACAGCTAATAAAAAACAGGATTATTTTCCCAAGTTGCCGAACACTGTTTGGATTTGATTCCACGGTATTTACTGCGTGAAACCACGGAGGCCGTAAACTGAAAAGAAAAAGCTGAGAGAAGCAGAGCTGAAGAGGCTCTTTGACTGAAGAGTTTACAGAAACGTTAAACTCACATCTGCATCCAAGTCTGATGATGAAGTATTCACTGCTCCCTCACGCTGGAGACGGCCTTATACAGAGCTCTTTAAAACACACACACACACACACAGCTGACGTGGCGTCCAAACAGCACGTGGACTGATGCGTGGAAAGAGGGAAAAAAACTCAAGAGCTCTTCAGTTGGAGGGATTTAAAGAGGTCCAACTCTAGCGCGCGCGCGCGCGCGCGCGCGCGCACACACACACACACACACACACACACACACACACACACCAAGAGGATTGTTGTATTTTTATTTCCGTGGTTGAATTAAACAAATGAGAGATGTACTCAGAGTTCAATTTGCTTTACAGTCAAACTTTTATTGAAAGTTATTTCAATATAAACAAATTACAAAGATTTTTTTTGTAACCGTGCAAATATAAAAAGAGAGAAATAGAAAATTCTGACAAAATCTAAATTACTGATGGTGGAGAACATGATTTCAACACATCAGCGATCAGCCATTAGAAGCAGCAGAGCGGCGAATCACCCCTCTTTCACTAGGAGACAACTACGGTGGCCTTCAGGGCTCATTCTTAGCTCACTACTACAATTCTTAGTTCCATGTGATGATACACCAATGAATACATAGTTATGAATATTATCTCCATTTATACCAACAGATCCCTCTAATTCCCTCACACTGGCCTGCGGCAACTTAAAACGTTGTTCCTGAGAGCTGGATTCTTACTGTAGGATTTAAGGTTAGGTTAGAGGAGATAAGGTGATAGGAAACGACATGAGGTAGACTCTACAAATCCCATAAAGCTTTCTTCTTGAGCGCTTTGATCCGATTGTTGACGTAGTACTTGAGGGACGACCAGCTTCTGTTCCCGAGGGCCTCCGTCTCCAGCATCAGGCACTCCTCGCAGTCGATTTTCGCCGGAACGCGACGGGACGTGATGAAGGACATCATGTGCTTCTCCACGGCGAGGACCTCCTCTTCCCGCCACCGTTGCCGCCATCGCTGCCGGCGACCTGCACAACAATAAACACAAGTCAACAAGCAATCAACCTCGGATGCACAGACAGTAATGAAGTTTGATATCAAATAAGGAATATTTTCTTCAAAACGTCTCTAAAGCGTTACCTCTTATTGCAGACGTCTCACTCTGACTGGATGTGATCTGACTATCTGATAATAAGAAGAAGAAGAAAACAACAGTATTAGTATTAGTCCCACCACAGAAACAGAGACACGTCTCAGGTCAAATCTAGTCTCGTGGAACATATATTTACCTTGTGAGTCGGACTCGACCTCGTTGCCGTTGCCCGTCTGCACATTCTCTGAGTTTAGGAGTGAGGAGAACGACCGTTAGTAAAAACATTCATTTGATTCCAACATGAAGCAGGACGAGCACATGAGATGTAAGAACTGTTCACTTTAGACGAGCTCATCTTTAAGTTACTACGCACCATTGGGGTCGATGCTGATGTCCTCCAGGCATCGGAATCCCGCCGGGCGGCCCCGGTCCAGATCCATTAGGAATTTGCTGATTTTAGCGAGTTGCAGGGTTCCCGCAGGAAGCCTGTAGAACTGCTGGTGCGCTCTCACGCCGGGTCCGAGTAACTCGGCCAACTGACCCAGCTCCGCGTCGCCGAGGTTCAGAACCAGAGACAGGGTTCCGATCTGTCTGCACAGCTTGGTGCAGCTTAAACTAATGGGATTTTTTGCGCCGCAGTCCCTGGTGTAGCTTCGAAGGGCATCGGACCCCCGGTAGCAGCTCATAGTAAACGGTCTCCCAAACAAGTACACGTTTCCCGGAAGAACCTTACAAGCCTGCCGGTAGCTCACCAGCAGATCCAACGCTTGCTGCATGGCCGGGGTCAGAAACACGACAAGTTTTCTTCCCCGTTTCCCCCTCATCGCTACTCGCCTGGTGTTCTGACAGAGCTTCTTCTCGACGAGCGACAGCGCCGCGTCCACGTCTTCCTGGGGTTCTGGCGACATGTACGCCGAGAGGGGCATGTTGGCCACCCCCCGTGTTCTCCGTCGGTTGAACAGCGAGACTTGAGTTAAGGTGACCTTCGCCAGCCGCGCCCACGCCCGGGCGGAGGGCCTACTGCACAGGTCCGTCTGAAAGCTCTGCCGCAGCACGTCCAGGTGACAATGGAGACGCTGGACGTCTTGTGTGAACGCAAGCAGCAGAGGGGCGTTATACTTCTCCATGGTCTCCATGCGCGTTTTCAGCGACGCAGCCGACATCAGTTTGTTCCATCTGTTGGCGTACTCTTTGCGGAAGGCGCGGGCGTCTCGCGCCGCGCTGTGATTGTTCCGTTCGTTCGCGCGGCTTTCGACGAGCCGTGCGATATTTACCAAGGTGTTTCCAAATTTGAGAGCAACGGTCGGGCTCTTGAACGTATTCGTTTCACTGTCGAAGCCCGCCAGGTGTTTCACCGCTTGCACGACGTGCATGAAATTCGCCGGTGTGATGTGGTCGCTCATGGTCCTCATGGGGGAGGTCTTCCTCGAGTAGATCAGAAGCCGCCCCAGCTCTCTCATTTTGTGACGAACGTATTCCCATTTGCCTTCCTTAAATTTAAGCCGGTTGTAAAGATCCTCTCCGTACTCCATAACGCAGGCGTCAGAGTGCACTGCATGATACGCTGCATCTAGAACAACGTCCGCGAACAGCTTCCTAAATTCTCCTTTGACCTCCGGCGGCGGAGATGCACGCGCAGCCTGGACGCGCGTTTTTCCAACATCGGCATTTGCGACGCTGTGCGCAAAGTTGCCTCTACTGATCAAATGTTGCAGACACATCTGTCTTTCTTTGGAGCCCGTTGGGAAGGAAAAGGCCTGCGCAACCTCCGGCTCGTTGTGATGGGCCTGCTCCAAATGCCGTGCCATTTCTCCAACTCCTAACTTACAGAACAAACAATGTTGCTTTGGCTTGTACCTGACGGTTGCACAAAAGGAGCCAGAAGCCTCTCCGGCGTCTGTGAGTGGGGAAGAAGCGCTGTCAGGAAGCTGCTTCAGAGAGCCACTGTTCAGGCACTGGAGCGTGTCCTTCGTCAGGCTGAGGGGCTCAACGTCTTCGCTCGTGTCTGTGCCGTCGGAATCGTCCTCACTAGTATACTGATTATAATCGTCTCCGCTGTCAAAACGCTCGTCGGAGTCAGAATCAATCTCTGACTGAAGACTCTGAAAATGTAAATGAAATTACACTTTACTGCACACAACATGCATAAAATCAATTAAGAACACGTCAAGCACACGCATCAATGTTTCTCTACATGGTGAGTGTTACCGGCATGTTTTGGGTCGAGGCAGAGTCGTGTTCCTCTTCGTCGACGCTGAGCTCAGAGTCAGAACTCAGAGCCCGAGTCTAGAGTGTCCAAAAGAAATGTAGAGAATTTGCATTTGCCCGGTGAACGAAAAGACAAAGAAGATATTTAACTATTATGTTTTCATTGGACGAAGGTGTTCTGGTCCATCTGAGCCCTAAAGAATTTAAAGACATTTTAAAGATGTAATATCGGTGCGATAGCACAACATTTAAACAGCCTCTGCTTCAGTGTCCTGGTGTGAACGTAACTGTACTCAGACTTAAATCTGTCACGATTAAATAGTCAGAGAGTCATTCGTTCATGATTAATAATACGAAAAGCGGTTTCAATGTTTTAGTCGCATTGTTATGTGCAAAGTTCAATAATGAATTCAAAAGTAGTGTATTGTGCACTTTTATTTTGAAAGTACTGCTATATGAACAAAAGGACAATAACATTTGGTTTGCAAACACTTTAAATAAATCAGGTTATTTTTAACAGCAGTATTCTCTTTACACGGTAGCAGATAAAATACAGTTATAATGATTCTGATAATAGATATTCAGCCGGTGTTCACAACTTTATCTTCACGTGTGTAAGATATGCAATTTGAAATATACACTTTGAAAACGGCAAAACTATCTACGTCATGTTTTTATGTTTGTTAAATTATCAGTAGCGATAACTTAACGATATGCTTATTATACATAATCCAAACAAAAACACTTTAAAAACTCTAAAAATAATTTAAATGAATTTATTTTTTTGGTCCGACACATATGCAACGCTGATTACTGTGTAGCATTTGTTATAAATGTACGTTGGTACATAGAGGGTGATAAGAAGCTGTACATGGAGGGACTTAGGACCCAGGAGAATGTAGGGGGAAGAGACGCCACACAAACAGCTGTTCACCGCTCCCTGCCAGGTTCTGGTGTTAAAAATGTCCGCTTAATAATAAATAGAAAAACCGTGTTAACGTGCCATCAAATATTTGACGGCGTTAATTAATTACTGCGTTAACGTGATATTAACGCGTTAACTTGCCCAGCCCTAGTAGGTTTACATAAATATCTTAACAATTATTCAAACAGGAAAGGCTTAAAAACTAACGTATGAACGCATGACTCTAACCCAGATATGCGTACCTTCATCTGATCAGAGCTCTCGGGGGCGGTGATCTGAGGTCCAGTCTGTAGAAGGAGTTCAACATCATATTTAATAAGCTGGTCAGCAGTAAACAATAACTATGAGCTGGTACAATAGACAAAAAGATGAATTTGTGTTTATGGTGTGATATACACATGCATACAGGACCAGTGGATTTATCACATGCAATACATCCATGTACACCACATGTACCGTCTTTAAAACTGACCGACCTTTTTCCTCCAGGGACAGTACGTTCCTCTGTAGTCATACGTGATCTCTTCTCCGGCGCTGATGTCCTTCACGGCGAAGAGAAAGAGGCGTGGCTTCGCCTCCGTTACGACCTTCTTTATCTTGCAGTTTGGATGGTGGTGGTCGTCGTTTACTAGTCTCCCAAGACTGCCATCTTCTAGAGCTGCATCAACACTTCAAAAACGATGACAAGTCACAGATAAAGCGTCATGTAATCATATTATTGATTGTGCTCGTCAGCGGGTAGAAAGATCTGCAAACATAAATATCCGGACTAACACGTGCAACTCAGGCTACATTACTGCTGGTTATAGTTACTATATCAGACTGCTTGAATATCACAAATGTAAATAGTAAACGTGTAAATGTCCTTACCACCATGCTCTCTCTCTGCAGTAGAAATCAAACATGAAGACCGCACATCTACTGTGATAGATCGATCTCCTCCTCTGGGATTCTTCAGAACTGATCAATTCCCCTCTGTACTCCACCACGAAGTCTCCTTTTAGGAAAGGGGCCTTGGCAAACACACCTCGACCTAGTACACACAAACGCACATTTATATGTCGAACACGTAGGAACTATATTCTTTTCATGACACATCAATAACCACGTTGATAAAATGGTGGAAACCCCTAAAAAAGGCACACAAAGAACACTATATAGTCTTGTGAATGAAAGAACACAATGCACCACTATATTATAAGTACTTTCACACTTTGGGGTACTAGTGAGAGTCTACTGAATACTATCACCCCCGTACCTTTGTAGGAGTTGATGTATTTGACTTCCAGCTCTCCCGTCTTGTCGAGGGCCCTGACAGAGTGATCTATCGCATCCCATACAGGAGGCTGTCTGAATCTCCTGGCAGACATTGTTGGTCCTGTGATCACACACACAAAGCACACAAAGATAAAAAAAATAATGCTTTTATTAGACCCGCAGCAGGGACATTTACAGGATTACAGTGTGAATAGTGCAGTAAAACAAGATCAAAACAAGTATTATAAAGAAGAACAAGAATATTAAATAAGTACAAAAATCCAAAAAAACTAAAATATATATACAGAGAGAAAATGTTTAATTAATGTAATCATGTTATACATTACAAATGATAACGGGTTTAATGTTCAATGCATCTGAGCATTAATAAGTGGCCAATCTATCTATTAAAAAGGGTATAATCCACGTACTGACTGACCACCCAGTTTATCTACACAATAACAATAGTTTAAACGTGGTGGACTCGCTCGGCCACGTGCCAAATAAAATGTCCGTCCTCTGTCTGCCTCCCACTTTAACTTTATATGCACTAACCTCACCAACATGCTCGATTATTTTAAACAGACAAATCATCCCTTGAGTCACATTCTTCAAACTGTTGTTTTTTTGTGTTATTGAGTTACAGAAATATAAAAACGATTTGTTAAAACAGGAAGTTGCTGCTACACAACCAGACTAGCCAACTGGCCGCTAGCTTAGTGAGCTAACGCGACCTAGCATAACAGAAATAGATCGTAATGTATTGTAAGTATTTACCTTTTTACTAACACCAGTCTTGATGCCGTTTGCAGAGACCAAGAGGCAGACGTCGAGTGCTTCTTTTCCAATGAACTGTTTTACTTTCGCCGTATGTTGAGTTATGGAGCGCTTGTTTAGGACACTGGGCACGTCCTGTATGCGTTCTTATACAGTTATACCTGTAGAACTTTCTGACTCCACCCACCGGGCGTGTCAACGTGTAACTATCCAGCCAACCCAATCCGTCCGTTTCTCACGACATGAATATTTATTCACAAATAAGAGACACTTATTTATTTCTAAATATAGATTACCAATACTTACCTTAACACATGTACATTATTATTTGTATTATTTATTTTTATATCTGTATTTGTTTTTTCTTTTTCTATGAAGTAAGGATAATAATCAGCTTGTCTTCTCTTAGCCTAGCTAGCTAGTTAGCTGCTAGGAGATTGCTAGCTAAGACTGTGAAACACTAGCTGCAGAACAAACAGTATCGCAGAATCTGTGCAATATAAACACACTGTGCAACACTACAATTATTCTGTCTGTATATATAATATTTTAGTCATTGTGGATTTTTTTTACTGATTTAATATTCTTTACTGTTGTAGTACTTATTTACTTATTCATACCTGCAAACTCATAAGGGGTGAAAAAGGTGACAAGCCCGAAACATCATAAAAGTTATCACCACGAAATCATCCTCATTTTCTACTTTGAGTTAATAAACATCAACCTGCAACCAGATGCGCCGGTGTTCCGGTTTAACGTTAACGAGTGACCGCGTGAACTGAACCGGAACACGGGGGGGGGGGCATGTTTCATCATGTTACGTTTTTTCCTCCTAAATCGCGATAATGACAAACGTTAACAGTCCACAGAGTTCCGCATGCCAGTGTCCGTTAATCTTAACCCAGCAAGTCTGAACGGGAACATAACGTAATTTAAACTTTAACGGAGGGAAAGACGCTGTGTAGACATCTTAACGCTGATTGGCCAAGACTCCACACGTCACATCAAAGATGTTTTATTGTGAAGATCATCACATCGCCGAAAAGTGACAAGTTTGCAGGTATGTTATTAATAATACTTGTTTTGATCTTGTTTTTTTTTACTATATCTTTTGTTTGCACAATCCACTATGCTGCTTTAATCCTGTACATTTCCCCACTACGGGACTAATAAAGCATTATTTTATCTTATGTTATCTTATATTATTTTAAGTGGCTGGCTATGTTTCCGGTGATATCACCACCATGATCTGTGTTTTTGTAATTGTTTGTATGCCGGAGAAAGCTAGTTGGCTATCTACAGAGAGATTTGTTTTTAGCGATGCTATCCAGGCAAAAACAAGACGGCAGTCGTTCAATGCTACTTTGGTTCCGAGGTTGTGGACCCAACCGCTCACGAATTAAGTACACATACTGACAGACACAACTTATTATAAATTTGGATCTTATAAATGCATATTTTATGTGGGAATATTATTATTATGGATATTGTTACTGTACTTACAATAAATCCTACGTTCATATATATTCAGCGCTGACAGCGATTCCTATATACTGTTAATTGATTTATTACCTTATAATTAGCTTAGCGGCTAATCAAGGCCTTAACCTCGATCAAAGTGTGTGTTGAGGCTGTACCATGCTCCACCACTACTGGCCGTTTCTCTTCTAAGCACAAACTGTTGTATGTTTATTGAGGGGAAACCTCTAAAAACTTCACAGTGCATTTCTTTGACCTTGTTTTCACTGAAATTGATGTTGAATTGATGAGGTCCAGATTTTTGGTCCCCACCATATGATTGTGCTTGCATGCTTCAGGCCCCACCATATAATAAACACACACACACACACACTCGTACGGAGGTTCATTGAGTACCCATACATTCATCCAAATCCACAATGGGACAGTCCTGACCCCATCCCCCGTGGCCCCATCCACCAGCTCCAGACCACCAGGTACCCCTCCCCCAGCTCAGCAGGGGCCCATACCTCTCAAACACCTATCCCAGCCCCACTCCCCCACCACAATGACGACTCTCTATTCTGGAGAGAGAGACGTCAACAGGCTGTTTAAAAGTCAGAAACCCCGCAAAGCAGCCGGCCCAGACGCTCCCTCCCCCCTGAAGCCTGTGCTGATAAGCTGTCTCCTGTGTTCACAGATATTTTCAACACCTACCTGGAGACATGTCATTTACCAGCGTGCTTCAAGGCCTCCACCATCACCCCCGTCCCCCAAAAAGCCAGGATCACAGGACTTAATGACTGCAGGCCTTTCGCCCTGACCTCTGTGGTTATGAATTCTTTTGAGCGCCTTGTCCTGTTCCACCTCAAAACCCCCACCGACCCACTCCTGGACCTCCTGCAGTTCGCCTACAGAGCCGTAGACAACGCAGTCAACTTGGCCCTCCGCTTCATCCTTTTAGCATCTGGACTCCTCAGGAACCTACGCCAGGATCCTGTTTGTAGACTTCAGCTCTTCAGGCTGCAATCTGCTGTCCCCCCCACGACTTCAGGACTCTGAGGCGGGCAACAAAGATTATAGTCGACCCCTCTCACCCTGGACACAAACTGTTTGAGTCCCTTCCCTGTGGCAGGGGGCTGGAGGTCCATCAGGATACATCCCCAGGACAATTTCTTACAGTTAACACACCTTTGCACATATTTTCTCTTTGAATATGCACTTGACGCTTTAATAATATACTTGTTTTAACGTGCTGTTATTTGTTTTTTACCAAATTCTATTGTAGATTTCCATATTTTTCTATTTTTAAATTATGTCTCACTGTGTTTATTGCCAGATTCCTTGTATGTGTAACGTACTTTGCAATAAACAGTTCTGATTTCCTGAGATCCGTGTAAAAAATCATCAGGTGAGCACACAACAAACAAAATAGTAGCTGCCCGCCTCCACACACTCATTGGTCCACTGGACTGATTTCAAGAAACTGTGGTTCATGTCACCAGAGTCAGTCAGAGGAGGCAGATTTCACGCCTCTTAAATCTTCATTCACGCTTGTCATTATTTTCTCAACGTTTAATTAACCGTGGCGCTCAGTGAGTTTCCTGTTCTGACCAACACACACACACACACACACGATCACAGAGCTCCTGTTCCAGTAATTAACACTCTAAATACACGTCTCTGTGTTTGTCGGTGAAGTTCATTATAATTAGTGCCTCATAAAAACGTCCACATCCTAAAACATGATACAAGCTGCCGCGAATGAGAAGGCCAAAGGTCAGAGGAGGGAAGAGGAAACGTTCATTCATAAATGTCAGTGTAACTTAGTGTAGATACAACAATGTAGATGATAGTGAAGGTATTTGCTATGGTAGTTATGATCCCAGCTCAAGTTTATAGATATAAAAACTTGATTTAAAGAGTAAATCATAAGCGTAGTCTTTGAAATACCACCTAACACTGACATGAGCTTTTCAAATCAGCAGGCCGGTTAACCGGAGGAGTCGCCCCCTGCTGGTCAGTAGGGAGAACGCACGTTTTTTTACCGTCCTCTAAGGAGGAGTTACCATTTCAAGATTTTTACTCTTGATGCGTGTCCAAATCGTACTAACTTTGAATTGTCCTTGGCACGTCTGTCCTCAGCAACACAGTGTGAAGTAGATCAGATGAACGTTTCTCGAGATATGTGAAGGAAATACAGAAAGAGAGAGAGATTTCTTTCTTTATAGTTAGATATTAATGTGACTTTCCACAGCACTGGCACTCTGTAATAGTTCTTATGTGCTGGTACAGGATGGTAAAGTAAAAGGAGGACAATATATCGGCATTCTCAGCTTTGACACCTTTTCAGTTGATTTTGATGGACAGAGTCAGGCCTGTGGCCAGAGACAAATGTTTAACTGAAGAATAACAACAGCCGCGTGGGTTGCGAAGACATTTTTTTTCAACTTCCTGCTTTCCAGATTAGTAGCTTCCATCTATTATTAAATGCATATTTAATCCGTCTGTATCGTCATCCGTCTCTGCTTCTTCTTTTCTTTCTTTGGCTCTACTCCCTCAAGTATACAAAAGTCAAATACTAGCTAAATATGTCACAGTAACTTGTGATAAATGTGTTAAATTCAACATGTGATTGTAAATATTTAGCCCACTTTAATACTTTCACACAAATAACAATAAAACTAGGGCTGAAGTATTTTTTGATTATTTAATGTGTGATTTGTGCGCACGTCCAAGTGTGCGGTCATTGTACTTTGCAGGAAAACAGTGGCTTTGAAGTGCAGAGTCAGTTGTAATGCGGGCGTTGTACCTGACTGTCTTAATTTACTGGCCGATCTATGTTCCAACAACCCTTCCATCCATGTCCAACTAAGAGGAGACCCCGCGACAAGCAGGGAACACAATAGAGGGATTACCTGCCCAATCTGCGTTGGGATAGCCAATGAGAAGCAAGAGGAGACGGCTGTGCTACCTTGCTGGACCTGGATAAACAGCCCATAATGGATGGATGGAGTAGGGCTTTGATCAAAATAACCCAGTGCCAAGTAGTATGAAAACTTCTACACTCAAACAATACCTGCAATCAATCCTTTGTGTGCCCAGATCTAGAAATAAGTTATGATTTGTATGGTTTTGCTCGAGGCCAATCACGGCAAGCGTTCTCCAATTTAATACGACGTGTGATTGGCCCACTATAGCCCACTATAACAGCCCACAGCTGGGATTACCTGTCTGAACACGGAGATGTCTGAGAAGGCAGCTAGCAGCTAACGGTGCTAACAGCGTCAGAAGCGCCAACAACAGGGTATGTCCTTTGTCTTCTGGAGGGCATCAGGTGGTCCGTGGGCTGGGGTGTTGGTTGTTTTTGGACCTGGTTTATGAAGTAGTAACCCTAACCCGGTTTTGGCTATGTAGCCTATACAACATGTTTTATTTGTATTTGTTGATTTTACTTAGTTTATTTTTATCGTATCGATTGTCTCACTGAGCTTTCTGTTATTGTTATTATTGTCTTGCTTTTGCTGCTTTGTCTGTCAAAGCACTTTGTAAACTCTGTTTTTAAAGGTGCTATATAAATAAAGTTATTACTATTATTATTATTATTATTATCAACAGACTAGCTTACAGAAGGATGTTCAAATGCAGAAGTCATTTAACTCCAATGACTAAAGAGGTGAAAAGTGACTCGGACATGGGTTTGTGTTTGAGACTTTTCAGGAAACACCCTGATGTGCGACAGGGCACAGATTTAAAAAAGCATTTGTCAGCAGTCTGACCACAGCCGGGCAGACACTTATTATATTTAAAGGGTATTGAATGAAGAACTTTGTGAAATGATTTAGATTTGTTTGGTTTTGGAAAAGCCTGAACTTCCCTCCTCAGAGCTGACTCACTGCACTGACTCGTCTGCTGCCTTCAGTTCCTCCAAAAACAAAACAACAAATGAACCGGAGGAATTCATGAGTCAGGAGTGACTCTCAAGTCCTCATCTGTAAATACAAATCAGCTCGCGGTGACATTATGAAGTGAGGCTCAGCGGTCTGCAGATTAGAGTAAAGAGCCGTATGTTTTTATTTGGCTTTGACTTTGAAGTATTTCATAAGTAAACCAGGGATTGTAAACAAAGTCACGTGACTGAGAAGGCAGCTGATCAGCTGGACAGCTACTGGAGAAAGCTTCCACCATTGTTGAACTCAACTGAAGACGGTGTTGCAGAAGTCTGTACTAATAATAAAACAAAAATGCTGTATAAACAGTGACACAATGTCAGACTACAACACTACACAGCAGCCGGCTTTGAATCAAACAGCTGCACAGAAATCAAAGAAAGAGGGAAGCGAAGAGAAACAAACAGTGCCAGTGGAAAGACAATTAGAATCAAAAGTTCAACACATCCCTCTGACGACGACAATGGCCGCTAATAGTGGGTGGATTGGTCCAACAAACACGGGATTTTCAGCCATGAGAATGATGTTCAACACTCTGTGTCCCAAAGTTTTGCTGTGGTTTTGTTTCCTAAACCCAAACATTAGTTTAAAAAGAAAAAAACCCAGACGGTTTGTGATTTCGTGAATGTTTCACAAACGGCCCTGAGACTTTGTCGAATATTCAGCCGGACTTATTCGTGCCAGAGAATATGGCCGAAGATGTGCAGCGGAGAGACGCCGATGCTGTGGCTGCATTAGCCGTGCAAGAAGATGTGGCCAATGGAGACCCTCCGAGCCTCAGAAGCTTGCGTGCAATGCATCCTGGTACATGTAGGCCCTGCCATCGCGGATAACGTCTACATTTAAAGTGAGGAATTTTCCTCTTAAAGATGGCAACCAATCTGGTCTTTGGGACCACTGATTGAGAGTGAAATATTTCAACAGTAGTTGGACTGGATTTGGATGAGTTCAGACATTCATGGTCCCCAAAGGATAAATACCCAATGACTCTTCAGATAGCGCCACCAACATTCAAAATCTATCAGCCCAAGCTGTTCTTGAGGCCTAATGCTATCTTAGCATCTATCTAGCAATTTAGTGTTCTGGTGTGTAAAGAGCATTAGAGCTTAACAGGCATAACACACCAATGCACATTTTCAATTTGCGCATAAAAAGAGTGAACGGCCTAAACGTAGTTCACTTATGAGCCATGTTATCAGAAAATCTAATTCATTAGTCACACAGGAGGTAAGTCAGATCATTTCTTCTGTTAAAGTCTAAAAAAAATGCTCACAACTGCATTAACTTGCAATATGCAATGCCTGGAAGGAGGGAAGGAAGGAAGGAAACCGATCTAAGGACTTATTTATGTTTATAACACTTTGCCAAACCACCACTATGGTCCATTAAGTTTTAAACATTTCTACTGAATCATCCGCTGTGACTCTATGAGCGTACAAAGCAACAACCTCAGTGTGAGTCACTGTCGATCAGAAGCAAAAAAAAATAAATAATGATGGTGGATTTATTTTTTTTTGGTTCATGTTTGATATTTTCCATTTTTCTGCTTCAGACGACACAATGAGTCAAACCCATCTGCCCGTTCTCTGAGGGAAGTACCGTCATAAAACTGTCTGCATCTGGTAGGCAGAGGAAATCAGTACAGGAAGTTAACCGCTGGATCACCACTGGTCCAAAATCCATTCAGAATACTGCTGTTCCCTTTTATTCAGACGCTCACGAGTGTCTGAATAATCTTGGGATCAATTATGTTTTTCCAACAACTCAATGGATGCATCTTGTATATTGTTAATTAAAACGTAGAATTGGAAATCATTGTGGTTTTAGTTGCTATGACTGAAGTCTTAAATATGGAAAGCGGGATATATTAGTGATTCCCTTGCTAACTTTTAGAATAAATGTAAACAAGACTTGCCCTTTTGACAGAGCGAGAATAGCATGTTTTGCTTTGTGCTAAACTAAGCTGAAGACATTAGACCTCTGTGCTGAATGCACAGAGAAGAAACCTATTTATAGAGCTAACAAAGGGCAATATAGGTAAAATCTGTATTGTCTGCTGTGATTTGTACTGTTAGCAACGTTAGCTATGAGCCACCTGCTCAGATGTCGCCATGTTGCGAGCCTTAGAGAGGCAATCAGACTGCTCCTAATCTGGTATATGTTGCACTTTTAGGGAGAAACTGCAACATCATTTTTTGCACTGGGCACATAATCCCAAATATTGTGTTGGTGTATTGTGTTAGAGCAGACATTTATTTTCCAATGATACACATAATGTGTTCAAAAGCCACTTTTGCTGCTCAAAACTAGCTTTTATGCATCTTCCTCAAATTTGAGCTGTGGCTCTTCCATAACTTTCAACCAATACATGTCGGTGGAAACGCTTTACTTTGGTTGTCTCGTAATCTTAAAGTATGTTCTCAGTTTTAGTTCATCTGTAGGTTGGTTAGAGTGTAAAAAGTCACATAAAATAAACAGTATTACATGAAGCATGGTCTCCCAATACTTCTTTAACACTGCATTCTGGGAATTTCTTTGAAAGCTAAACCTCCAGTACACTGGAATGATTTTCTCACCGGGGTCAGACAAGAAACCCTCCCTGTAAGCACTGGCCCGGACATTTTTGCATTCAAACTTTTTTTACCCTCCCCTTACATACAACTGTTGCTCAATAAGATTTAAATCACTACATTTAAATCTGTAGTTAGAAGCTGCTTCACACTGAAATCTCATCATTTAAATTCCAGAGAATCAACCGTTATCTGCATCCTGGACGTCCAGAAAATGTCCACTTTTAAGCTTTTCCTTTTTGTCTAGACGTCTTTGAAGCTTCAAATCACCAAATTGGTGCTTATTTTTGGGCAGTTCACCACCTACTAAACCAGTGAGGGACACACCCAGAGTTTAGACAGAAGATAGAAGAGAAGATGAGGAGAAAATAACTGCTGGCAGAAGAGGAGGGAGATAACAACGTATTTTATATCTGAGTAATGAACCCAGTCACTGTTTAACTTTCCTTCTGATTCACAAACCAACACATCTGGTCAACAGAACCACTGACTACGCCTTTTCCTTTTGTCAAGTTTAGCCAGTGGGTGAGTGTGTGTGTGTGTGTGTGTGAGAGGGGTCCACTGTGTGTGTAAATCCCAAAGCTAACATCCGTAGCTGGTAGATCCCAGCTGATAGAGCAGCGGCTCGCACTGATGGCATCATAATCCAGAGACAGGAAGTAGGTGGATAAGTGTTTGAATACATCGCCAACACACACACGCACACACACACACACACACATAGCTGACATAGAGGGGCCCATTAAACCTCAGGGGGTCATAGGTTTGAATGGGTAAATCCAACTATGACGAACAATACTTACAAGTTACAGTAAGTGGAGATGGTGACGTTATGTTGGCCACACCAGAACGGAAAATAACTTTCATTTAAGATGTCAGACAAACCTCCCTGTGAGTTGGCTAATGAAGACAGATGGTGCACAAAAGCATCAGGGGAAAGTCTGGGGTTCAGTATGCTCAGAAGCTGGAGTTGTTCCACGGTAACATTGGCTCTTATCTCATTTGTTTATGCACTTGTTCCAGGAAGTACGCCAGGAAGGATGCGCCCAGTATGGGGAAATTACTCCAGTCTAACCAAACGATGGCAAGAAATGTAAATGCATATTTTTCAGCTTCATAACTCAGTAGTTTATGTATTAAGAATGTTTACAGGATATTAGAGACTACTGCTATTTACTTTTTTACAAAATATCTGATGTGTGTTTATGTTCTCGTTGAATGTTGCACAACGTTCTGTGTAGTCGTCCAAGGAGCAAATGAGAACGTTGCAGCATTGGGAGTTAGTATTTGGCAAATTGAGAATGGGAGGACACAGTGTGCTCCGTTTTCATTTGGGGCATCAGTGATCTCACTGTTCAACTGTTCAAATGACAAAATAATCTCAAATTATGATGTTCAAATAACTAGCTTTTTTATCTGTCAACATAACACCTGTGTTCAACAGCTACACCTGTTATCCTCATTGTTATAATATCATAGAGCACACATGATGTTTTCAAGTGATCATTTCTCTGAAAAATTTGGTTTTTAATAGAGATGCGAAGTCCCTCCCCTTGTGGTTGACCACCACGGGACCTTATTTTGGAGAAAGAAATATGTACTGCGAGATTTAAATAATGTTTTGATCCTGTTAGAATTGTGCCGTGATTTACACATAAGAATATTACGAGGCTAAAAAGCAACAAACCTTTTTATTAGGAAAAACGGTCAATTTTTTCGTAACGCGAATAAAAGGCATCAACCAATCATGGTGTGTGGAATGGACATATTCAAACTACAGAGAGGCTCCGAGGTCAGAACAAAGACAGCAAAACTTTTATTAATCCTTTCAACCTTAACAAAGCTATATCCACTCCTTCCCTTCTCACCTTTCACAGTAAAAGCCCTAAACATAAACACTGTTTGCCAGAGTGAACTCAAATTCACTCAGAGCATTTCACTAAAAGGAAATTAAAATACCTCACAGCAGCTTAGAATATACAACAGGTTATCTCAGTCAGACGCTGTTCTGGGTCAATAGGACCACAGTAGTTGGTCCTCTACACGTGTGAATCTGTCCTTTTATTGAAAAAGTTCTGCAACTAGATTAGATAGATTCGATGTGAACTATTTGCAGGCAAGAACATAAGTGTGTGTTCATAAATGTGCTTTGTTTTGCTGCCATGTGGGCTAATAATATAGCACACCAGCTAGCTTCTGGTTCCTGTAATCACACAAGGAACTTGGCTCTGGTGTCGATCAACAACACCATCAGCTCCTATAAATGTAACGGGCCGAAGATCAGAAGAAATCACACTTAAACTTCACTTTTACAAGCAAACCGTTTTTTTTTTCCATCATTGAGTCTGAACCTGCAGACAGAAAACTGGCAGAAAGGTTTGTTTTTTTCAAATCATCTCACTTCAGACAGCTGACCGCGACACACGCCTGCCATTAACACAACCACAAAACACCCTGACACACACACACCGAGAAACTGAGTCTGACCCTCATCAGTGTGCGGTGTAACTGCGATCCTGTACTTGTGAGGTCCAGATGTTCTCAAGAATTTCAGCAGAACATTTCTGATTTCTGATAATGTTTAGCCATGGTTAGAGTAAAAATCTGTGTCTGTGAGGCGTCAAAGCCAAAGTGTGTGCGGTAGTGTGTGTGTGTGTGTGTGTGTTGGATTAAAAGGGAGGTTCCTGTTATGATGTGTTCCCAGTTCTGTTGCCGTCCAGTTGTGTAACTCCCACTCAAACAAATAATAAATCAGAAGAGTTTCTGGGGAAACACATTTACAGTATGTGATAGTCTACCTCTGCATGTTGAACTAAAGCCAGAATAAAAGTCAGAACCTCAATACTCTTTTTCTTTTTTTAGGTACTGACTGAAAAGTATCAGAAACCTTCGAGTCCCAAAGGCGGCCATTGAATGTCCTTCTTTGATCACATTGTTCCTGTTTCAAGTAAAACGTGACATTTTGTACAGATGTTTATGTTTAAACATTTGAGAACTTTGGTTTCTTTTATACATCAAGACATTGTTATTTTTGGTATTGGATAATGAAACTCATGCATAGTGTTGGCACCAGCATGTAAAGCGAGACTCCACCACGTGATCTGGATCTGGATCTGTGGTTCCCAACTGTCTCAGCTTGAGGCTTGAGTTTTGGGGAAACACGTTTTGTTGCATGGTTTTCAGATGAGAGGATTGATACCACCCTCATGTGTGTGTGTGTGTGTGTGTGTGTGATTAACATGCAGCATGGTTAGCTTAGCATAAAGACTGGAAAAAGCTAACAGGGCTCCGTCCAAAAGTAACAACATACCAGAACTTCTGAAGCTCAGAAGTGGAGCGTGTGAGAGGGAATGAGGTCTGTTTCATGCACCTGCAGCTGCTCATCGTTCTGATTGTCTTGCAGGTAATCAGGTGGGCGGAGCTCTAACATTAGTGAAACTGTGAGCACCTGAGACCTGCTGCTCAGACTCCATCAGAGCTTCTGCCTCCTCAGCTAACGAGGCTCTCCCAGTGTGCTGTGGTTTGGTTTCTTCATCATTTTGCGCCACATTCCTCCCGTCAACCAGCTTCACTCGTGACCACGTCCCATCTCTTCTGTGCAACTTAATTATATTTGTTCATAAAATACTTATAATAGGATGTTATGTTCTCGTCTATTAAATTATTTGCAACTATCAAGACAAAATGTAATAAGTGAGATAAATTTGCTACGCTGCATAATGACAGACGTCACAACATTTAAGTGCTTCAAGGATTTTCGAACTTTAGGAATTTCACCTTGAGACATTATGCTCCAAACTATATACAAAGCAAACCTCAACGACCTCAAAGTCTTCACTTGAACCATAAGCCAAAGTCTAAATCGTGCACCCTCTAAATAAACCTCAATCCTAAACGTCAAATTAAATCTCAACCCTTAACTCTATAGACCGAACGCATTTACAACCAAAAACCCTGGAAATAAATACAGAAACCTCTAAACCCAACTCCAAACTACAGAGCTTCACTCACCAAAAACCCATTAACCTGACCCTCCAAGTCCAAAAAATAGACCCTTAAAACCCGACCAAACCACAAATTTAACCTAAACAACACACAGCGAATACAGAAACTCTTCTTCTTCTTCTTCTTCTATATATTTTTTTCCTCATGTTCTCCCGTAGTTCTCCACCTCCTCCCACCCTGAGCCGGCCCTGATACTGCTCAGCTTCCTGTCTTTGAGATTAAACTATCAGGTCACACAAGATTGTATTTCTCATAATTATGTTGTAGGTTACTTACAACCTTCCCCAATGAATTTAAGATGGGAGTAAATTACTTTATCTCTAGCTAGTTATCAAATTAGCGAATCTTCCGATTGCCTGAAGTAAGCTAGTAGCACTCTGCTCAAAGATTTCTTAGACAGAGGTTTGTATGACGCCTTACGAAAAAGCGACTCCTGATTTTTCGTGTCTTTTCAAACTAAACTCCTTCACAGGAAACTACTCAGTTAGGCCGAGGAACAGCCAATCGTGTCTCTGATGGTCTGGTTTACTGATGTAGATCATATAGAGGCACCGGTATTAAATGGATACTGTTTCATGACCAGTTAGAAAAGTTCCTCACAGTAACTTTAAGTAAAATATGTAGATTCTGCCTCCACAACTATCAGTGAGTCAGTGTCAGATCAACCTGATGATGTCTTTCTGCTCCTGTGAGGACTTTAAATGTGCATGTGATGGATTTTTAATATGATACAGAGCCCAACGCACCACGCAGATAATTATGTTTCCAGTATCAAACTATTCTCAGAGGACTGTAACGCTGGACTGCTCAGCCTTGCGTGGCCCTGACACACACACACACACACACACACACACACACAGGAAGTTACTCAAGCCGGCTGTAATTTTAATCAGATGTTCTGTGTGTGTGTGTGTGTGTGTGTGTGTGTGTGTGTGTGTGTGTGTATGTGTCTGTGTGTGGTACCACGGTTTGAACAGTAAGAACGAGGACAGTTCGAGGAACACGGTCGCCATCGAGTGGCCGACAGATGTAACTGCAGGACATTTAAATGATAGAAGGGATTTGTATGAAGGAGAAACTTTGATTTCAGCAGGAAAGAACAATTAGATCAAATATAATATTTAAGAAAAGCAAGTTATAGCATTTAATAGGTTCCCATTTAGTTTAACTTGAAAAGATGCAATGTGTTTTTCTAGAGATGTCCGAGGTCAGCGATGAGCCACATATATCTATAAATATGTCCATATATATATATATATATATACATACATATATTTTATTTCTCACTACACATGTACATCTACTACATTCCTGTTTACATTACAGTTGATACATTTTGCATTTACTGTGCACCCGTCTACCACAAATATGTTATTCTATTTCATATATTTTGTCTTCCATCTTCGGATTTTCATTTTTACGTGCAGTTTTCTTTATTTTTGTCATATTTATTGAGCATTGTTGGAGGGAGCCTGAGATCTAAGAACGTTATAGCAAACGACTATCAAAGCGTTAAATCTATCTTAAACATTGCACCTTTTTAAAGTGTAAAGCCATCAAATGTGTGAGATTGAATATAAATAATGAAACCAAAGTAAAGACATTCAGACAGGTGAAGCTGGTGTATTCAACATTTATTTTCTGTCATTTTAAAAACGGTTTGAGGACAATCAAAATATAAATACGTTTCTCTCTCACACTCATCCGATCTCACTCACACACACACACACACACACACACACACACACACACACACACACACACACACACACACACACACACACACACACACACACACACACACACACACACACACACACACACACACACACACACACACACACACACACACACACACACACACACACACGACCCCTGCCTCTGATTTAGATGTTTCAAAAGGTGCAACAACTCTTCTTCATGATCAAACTTCACCGTCCAGATTTCAGAAGCTACTTAAAACACAGAGAGGAAACATTTCAAACTTGAGTTCATCAAAGTGTCTCTTTACAGCCGTAATACTCTGCTTGATATTCTTCACGTGACTTTCCACAGTCACATCACACAAGCTTCACTCCTGCTGTTACATTTCGTCCGTCAGCGTAGTGACTCTAGAGAATAAGTTGACAGAGTGGTTTAAATCTGAAGGTCCGGCTCCAAGCAACAAGACATATTTGAAAAAAAATGAATAAAATGTACATCTCTACCGGGACAAAGTCCTCCAGCAGGCGGGGAGCGATTCATTTTAAAGGTTCTAGTTTTGTTAGTGACGGATAGAAACAGGAGATCTCCACCACACGTCACAGTCCCGCTGACTTTGATTCAATCACAGCTGATTAGTGGCGAGTGTGGATTCTAGTTTGATTTATTTTAATACAACTTTTTTTTTTTTTTTAAGAAGCCCCGAACTCAGATTTAAAAAAATTCAAGAGTGAAGAATTTGTTGCCTTTAATTTATGTGTAAAAGCATGTACGATATTTAACACCTTCATGGTGTTGCATTCAAGAACAGTAGAACATATGAGAGATGAGTGACAGCGGCGTTGGAAGAGATCCAACGCAGTAAGCAGACATGGACGTCCTGTAAAGACTGACTTCAGGTTCTTTAACAAGTTCAAAGACGTTTTGATCGACACTAAAACTGACCAACAGACCGCTGCTTTGGTGCAGATCATCTTAAAACAGACTTTTAAGAAGTGTGCAGACGCTTGCGATTGTCGTGGATAGCCAATCAGAGCGGAGCGACGTCGAATGAATCAACGACTATATTGATAATTAACACTTTTTCCTTCTCTTGGTTCAACCGTCGCTAGAAGAAATTGTTGCCATTTGTACGTTTTTTTAACCAAAAATACATTTCAGCCTCGTGTCACGTTCGCAGAAATGCCACATCACGAATGCCGTGAAATGATTTAAGTTTAGGCAACAAAACTACGGTTAAGGTTAGAAAAAAACAATAGTTTGTGTTTCAGTAAATGCGTAACAAAGGAACTTGCATAAATAAAAAAAACAGCTGCACTTAGCAGATGTTAAGCAAGAAGCTTCAAGTCAACTCTGACTTTGGTTTCAGACGTTCTCCTGGGTGAAAGTCGTGTGTTTGTTTCTTCCTTGTTATGCTCGTTATTTCACCTCCTAACTTTGAATAACTGTCACTCGACACACTCCGTCTCTTGCTCTGCGCTTCGCTCGCTGTTCTCCGTCACTTTCTCGTTCCAGCGACTTTCTTAAATGTCGATTTTGAAATCATTGTAAACTGAAGATCTTTGGAGTTTTTTCGTCTGTTGGTCAGACAAAACAAACAGGAAGGTGTCTCTGAAATTTGGGATTAGTGAACATGAAGGAGAAAAAGAGCATCAAGGTGAATAACTGTTTGTTACAGTTTCCGTCTGTAAAGTGACTTTTCTTTACATATAGAAATAAAAATGGTCGGCCGCGACATAAACTCTGATTTGAAGTTAATACACAAAAAAAATAAAAAATGCAAAACCACCAGTGTGCTCTTTTCAGGAAAACAAAACCCCAAAACCTTTTAACCAACAATATGACCACACTGAGAATAAACACAGAGAGGCGAACGTCAACATCTGGGCCTCATCTGGCGGCTCGACACGCGAGTCAGAAATAAAGTGAGAATCAAACCGACGTCTACGTTTACATCTTTCTCGTGGTCTGCAGCTTCCTGTCAGACCGGTCATTAAACCACAGCTTTCAGATGAGAAGAACATTTTTGGAAAGATCGTCATCTGAAAGCAACTTGGTTACGTTGTGACCCATAAACATTCCCAACTGCCACAGACCAAAAGAAAAGAGATATTAAACAGAATAGAGAAACGTACGGCAGTCTAACAGGGCAAATGGTACTGTGTCCCATGGAATGAAAGAATAGAAGCAACGAAGGATAGAAGCAGCCCTTTTCCCCGATATCACAAAAAAACAAACACTTTTTAACACTTTGACTCAGTGCTGCGCTCGACGTGGTGGGATTCACAAAGCGTTTAGCCGTTTCCTTCCGTTCTCTGAGGCAGTGGCGGATGCGTCTGTACAATATTTACACTCCTGAATACGAAACAAAAAGAGGTGCAAATCACAAAGAGAGTGAATGATCAAATCGCTGCATGAGTGACCAAAAAAAAAACTAAATTGGGGGAAAAAAAGGATAATTTAGTCAACCAGGGAGGTACGACGGCCTAAAACAGAGCCGGGGTTAAATGACTTCACGGTGCAGCTGAGGACGGACGTGGACGAGAGGGCAGTCTGACAGAAATCACAGGAAGCTACTGTGAGTTTACAGTTGAAACTAAACGGAGACGCGTGCTGCACATGTTGGCCGCGGCGGCTCATTTGATTTTTGCTTCAACAAAACTGACGGCTTGTCTCCGTTCACGCTCCTAAACGTCTGACGGTTCACTCTCGTTGTGTTAAAGCCACTATGTGCAGGATCTGAAGACGCTGTGGCAGACTCACATTGGGCCTGGGTCCAGATCTCACACATATTTTTTTTTTTTTCTGCAATTTAAAATAAGACGTGGCTCACCGGTCAGCCAATCAGAGCTTCGCTCGTCACGATTAGGAACGTGGACGTCGTCGTCTTCCCGGGTCTCACAATGACAGCGGGAAAAATTGGCACGAAAAACAGAGTGTTGTGAAAATCGACGTGAATTCAAATCAAGATAAATGTCGCGTTAACTTCTCCGATCAACCGCTTCTCTGTTAACTGAACACGTTGTGATATGGACGTTATTTTTTTATACAGTGGAAGAGCCTCACGTGAACAAGGAGACCGTCCTCCATCCAGACAGTATCTCTTCTTTCTCACACCTTATAAAATCCTACTCGTGGTGGCTTTGATGCGAGAGAGGACTGACATCGACCTCGTGTTCATCTCGTCTTTAAGGGAACACGTCACCCAAAATGTTTCAACCGCTCACAGCTTGAGCAGCGGATGCTTCTGTTCTCACGGTCACAGGGAAACAGAGCTCTAACCGGTGGAAGAGGCGTTTCGTCTTCTGCTTTCACACTGCTCTCGCCTCTGAACACAATGAGTGTGTGTGTGTGTGTGTGTGTGTGTGGAGACGGTGATATTCTGTATTTTTCTGCTTTGTCAACAAATCCCATGAAAAGACGAGAACCAACAAAGACGAGGTAGTCGGCCCCCGGCTCTCTGGTTCCTACTGAAGGCGGATCTTAAACGCTCAAACAGGAATAATGGCGCATTTGTTCGGGACTATTTTCAGCGGCGGATTAATCCACGTGTGGTGCTCTAGTGAGCGGCAGCAGGACGGTGTGTGTGTGTGTGTGTGTGATTGAGTCAGAATAAACTACAGTGTGTGTGTGTTCACAAGGAAGGAAAATGTCCCCCAGTGCAACAGCGAGACTCATTGGTGTGTTTTTAATAAGATGTTGGACAATAATGGAGCGCTATGACACAGGAATAAGATATGTAGCACGATACGTTTTGTTTACCTCATGGGATTTGTTGACAATAAAAAGTAAAGTATAAAATATGACCAACTTATCCTTAAAGGCGTCTCCATATGTTTGTTGTATTGAGAGATCTTTGCACGTCTGTGATTCTGCTGAAAGATGTTCGCACAGACCAGGTTGTATGATTTTGGGCGACGTATTCCATTAAAGTCGCTCATCCTCGCTCCTCCGGATCCTCTAACGGACATTCAGTGTGGCGGTCGTTAAGCAGGAAGTGAACAGGAAGTGGAGGGGAAGGAGGTTTCCTCTTTTCCCCACCGAGGAGCTTCTGGAGGCGGACGAGGCGTCGTCCGCTCGGATTCTGAACTCGTCGGCGGCGTCGAAATTAAAACCGCGGAGAGCAAAAAAAAAAAAAGTCCCAGAAGTTCCTCTCCAGTGCTTTAGAACCTCCCTCTCTGTCTTCTGTCACTCAATCTGACAGAAGACAGAGAGACAAGCTGCTTCTGTCTCCGTCTGTCTGTCTCTCTTCTGTCCGTTGTCTCGGTCCGCTTTGCACCGTGGAGGCCGGCGGGGGGGTCGGTGGTGAGAGGGGGGGGGGGGGGGGGGGGGGGCGTTAGGACGCCTTGCCCAACTCTATCTTCTTCTGGATGACCCGAGCCGAGTGGTAGATGAGCGAGTCGATCAGACCGGCCACTGCAGGAGTCGAGAAGAAGAAGAAGAAGAAGAGACATTTACATTTCTACTCACGCTCACGTGTTAGTCTGCGGTGCGTTATGATGTCACACAGACGCACTGACCTGTAAATACACCTCCAATGATGGCACAAACTCCCGTCAAGAAGTGTGTGAACGATCTGAACAGAGAGAGAGAGAGAGAGAGAGAGAGAGAGAGAGAGAGAGAGAGAGAGAGAGAGAGATGCATTTAGTAAGAACATTTAAACAGATTGGCAATTCAAACTTATCTGTTAAATCTTGTTATTAATGTCACTTCAAACTATTTCCTCTTTAAAAAGGCACATTGCAGCTCAAGAGGACACTTTGTTATTCTAATCTTAACGGCAACTTAATCCTGCACCACATGTCCTACATTGAAGTGCTGTTTTCATTTTAACAGAATGAATAAAGTACTTTAAGATGTTTGTATTGACATCATGTTATAGCATCAACATCCAATTAAGTTAACGGTGATGTCGTCAGTCTGTATGAATAAAATAAGTATATTATAATGAGAATTGGAGAATAAACCAGGATGATGTTATGAAGTGTAATTTATAGGTTTTTAAGACTCACAATTGCCTCGAAGTAATGAAATAAACTTTGTACATCAGCGGATTAACTGCACATGACTCCAGCATTGTGTTTGTATCGAAGAGAAAATCTAAAATGTAATAAAAGTTCTGCTGAATCACTCGTACAGCTCACTTAAGAACAAATCTGCTCGTATGAGTTGTTCTTGCACGAGGCCCACTGAGCGGTACTTTCCTTAAAAAAAACGTCTAAATCTGGATCTGCAGAGACTCCGCCCTCTCGTGTAGAATTATATTTTCTGGTTTTCGTCTCGTTTTACTTTCATCGAGACGTTTCCGGGCTGAATAAAAACGAAGCGACCAGCTGCCACAACATGAGCTCGTATCCCAGAGGAAGCTCCCAAAATGTTACTCATTGTGCCTTTAAAGTTCCTCTTTAATAGCGTTATTCATTCAGTCTCTGGTTTTAGGAGTTTAAATAAATCTGGACTCTACTCGAGTCAAGAGGCAGTTTTCCCGATTTCAACGAGAGGCGAACGGAAGTCTTCACAGATCTCTGACGGCCCTTTGCTCCCGTGGTCTCCTACCTGTGTTTCTCTGTGAATTTAACCATCATGGGTGACAGCTCGTATAAAACAAACACGCCCGGCAGGCCCTGGTCTCCTATCAGCCCGTTGGCCACTTTCTCGTGTCTGGTGACCGAGAACTGGTTCGTTTTTACCACCTGCAGAAAATAAAGAGACAACAAAACAGGTTAGATGGGGTGAGACGACTTAAAGTAAAGTCGAAGTAAACACGATGAAAAGAAAAGGATTTACCAGCACCAAGCGTTCATAAAAAGATTAAACGCAACACTTCCTTCTAAATGTGCCACTTTAACATTTCGGAGTGACATGAAAGAGGACATTTAAAAGGTGAACTCACCTCTCCATCAGTTTTCACGTAGATGGTGGGAACAATCTTCACAAAATACTGGTACATCATGGATGCTGTGGGAAGAGAAAGGAAGCCCTTGTTAAAACTCAAATACATGTTTTTGTTGGTTTGTTTTTATTTGTCTGTTTAAATATTTGTTTGTGTGTTGTCATGAATGATTGTTCTCGTTTTTGATTATGCATTCACTTTAAAATGTTCAAACTGTGAATTCTAAGGGCTAACACTGTGTGCCTCACAGCTGGAGGGACCAGGGTTCGATACCCGGACTGCACAGCGTGGTCTTCCTCCCACAGTCCAAAGACACGTTTATCTCTACTTGACCCTTTCAAATAATTAAAATCTAAATATAAGCATTACTAAAATAAACCACTGGGTGGCGCTGCTTGTTTTTCCTCATGTTACTCCTCCGGGCTCATTTCTCCTCTTTATCCTCCTCCTCCATCTTTCTCTCTTTCCGGTGATGGAGTTCTGCTAGAAAGACATTTAAACGCAGCTGAGCTCTAAAACTACGAGAATCCTCCACAATTAGGAACCATAATAAGCCAAACTTATTTTAAAACACTCACTTCAAGGTAAGGTAGCATTTACATAATAAGTTGATCCAAAATAAACAATGTTGTCGGTGAAAACGTTCCGTGTTTATCTGTCAAGGCCACAGGTTAACGTTACATAGCGTTAGCACGTCATCTAGCATGCTAAGCTAGCACGTCAGTTAGCATGCCAAGCTAGCACAACAAACGTATCTGGTGCATTTTACAGAATTAACATTAGTAACTATAATGCGGTATTGTATAGTTACCGTGTAAAAACTACAGTGACGCAAGCGGCTGGGTTTTCTTACACAACTGTGCTAGGCTAACGTTAGCCTAGCTCGCGAACGTTAGCCTAGCTCACCGATTAATTTAAAATCACATATTTAAGCAACACAACTTCATCATTAACCAGCAGCTTAACTACCACATGTCTTTATTCAAAGTCAACGTTAGTGGTTAATGTAGATTACCAGCTTAGTAACCACTAAATGGACTACCGCGACTGGTTAGTTAGTATAATAAATGACTAGTATAGCAGGCTAGATACAAAGGTCAAATGTCCGACTTTTTGTCCGTCTCCTGAAGCAACATTGCTACTGTTATTGTCTTCTAGTGATGAAGCTACAGCATGAATAATGTAATCAAGGGTCTGGGCGTTGCTGCTACACATACTGTTTTAGTAACGGTCACATTGGTCTCGCTCAGCAACCTTCAGACCGGTTCAGTATTTTAGTTCCTGATACAGATCAGAACTGTATCTCACGTCTTGTCTCATCTCTATTCTTCTGCTCCTGGTCCAGATGCCCGTGGCTGTAGGTCCGTATGGACAGACCCAGCCCAGCTGTTTTGACCGGGTCAAGATGGGCTTCATGATGGGGTTTGCAGTGGGGATGGCTGCTGGCGCCATGTTCGGCACCTTCTCCTGTCTCAGGTGAGTCTGCACTTAAAAGAGTGCACCCAATATATTCTGCTTGAGAATGTGGACCTGGTCTCTAGTAAGACCAGCTGTTATGTCATTATAACCCTTCACTTTGCTCTAAACTGTCAGCTCACTTTGGCAGTTGAATTATTTTCCATTTTCTGCCAAATCAGAAACCACCTCTCTTTGCCTCCCAGTGACTTTTACTGTAAAAACTGGAGCTTTAACGCCTCACAGCAGCCACCTGCTCTGAGTTAGAGGCTCAGTGTGGTTGGGGGTTCGATTCCCGCAGGAGTCTGTTAGTTTCCTACTAATGATCATAAATGGTATTGTCATGTAGTCCGCTGTATTACAGCCAGCGATGGATGTTTGTTTAGTGAGTGTGCAGCGTACAATTCGTGGGTGATAATCTCTAATTGTCTATAAATAATCTCAAATGACAAAGTACATTAGCTTCATATGTTGTACTTAATTTAGTGCAATAATGTGGCAAATGGATCTGAAGAGTAATTAAAAAGTTTCAATAATCGGTCATCGTCATTTTTCAGGTTGTTTTGTTTCCCTGGTTTTAAAATCAGAGCTTTGTAGGCTGACTGACGTGAAACAAACATGTTCAGTCGACACTAAACTAAAACCGTCTCCTCTGCCTCAAGGATCGGCATGCGCGGCAGGGAGCTGATGGGAGGAGTGGGGAAGACCATGATGCAGAGCGGCGGGACGTTCGGCACCTTCATGTCCATCGGGATGGGCATCCGCTGCTGAGGAGGAGGAGGAGGAGGAGGAGGAGGGCCGACCTCCTACACACGGTCACTCAGCTATGAGACTTTTCCAGTAACTACAACTACAGCCGTCTGTCCGCTCGACGCCGTCACGCTCTCAACCCGCCGTCTAGTTTTGTCAATAAATGTTCATATTCGTCAAAATGGTTTTCAGAGTGGATGTGTTACTTTGTGATGTGGTCAGAGTTTCTCTGCTTAGTTTGTGTAATTCTACAGGAGAACTTTGGTCTCTTACGATACAGCTTCTCTCTGATTGTTGTAAGTTGATGCAAAACGCAGCGATAGAAAGAATCTCTCACGAGGGTCTGACAAGAAAAACCTCAAGTTTAGTCCAAATGTAGGAAACTGGTGGAGTCAAACCAGAAGGAGGATTATTGTCACATCTCTTCTATTTGGGTTAAATTCAGCGTTTCAGTAGTTTTCAGGATCCGGTGCAGAAGGACATCAGAGAAAAGCTCTTTGCTCTTCACGTGTGCAGTAGTTTGGGAGGGAAATGTACACATTTTGGGTAATGCACGGTCGTCCACGCAGATGAAGCCTTAGAAAAACTGAACGAAGCACCGACCTGATAAAGCTCAGAAGCATTCTCTTTGATAAAGAACTCGTTCAGTTTGAACACTGAACGTTGGCGCTACACTGCAGCTTATTTCACTTTTATATAGAAAACATTTAAGACGGTGACCGACCTTGTGGCGCCGTGACGTCCGTCTCGTCCAGAGGGTTCACGATGCCGGGGTAATCTTTACCAAACGACAGGTGTTTGATCAGATGGGTCATGTTTATCTGCAGGACGACGGACAAGAGGAGTACACGTCAACCCTTCATAGCAGTCAGCATCACGTAAACTATGGAGTATTAAAATATAATGTACCAAACAATATTTAAACAAGCAAAGAAAACACATTTGTTACAACATCATCGTTTTAGAAACACAAGCTAGCATCAGTTGAAATACTTACGTTGTCTAAGCCGAAACTCTGCAGGTCGTGAACTGCAAACAGAAAACATTTCACATCACTTCACTCGTTGATTCCAGAAGCTTTACACACATTTAGTAAAGAAAAGGGAGTGTGAGTGTCTGAAGCTACAGATCGGTCAGATTTGTGAGTTATTGATCAGTTTGTGATTCAGTTCATGTGCAGATATGACAGACAGCCAGTAAAGCCGAAGCCGACAGCTTCATGTCGGTGTTAGTCGCTGCATGCCACGTCTCGGGTGCTTTTCATTATGCTAACGTGTCTCCTCACTTCCTTCCTTCCTTCCTCCCGGCGAGGATGGAGGAGACGTCCTCGGTTCTATGGCGTCAGGACGCTTCAAACTTTGTGCCACGTGTGGAGGCATTTATACGTCACGTCAAATCTGTAAAAGACTTCCACGTAGGATGCGTTTCCTCGCCGCCACAATCTCAGAGTAACGGGAGGAACGTGGACGCGAGGAAGCAACGGTTAGCATTATGAAAAGCACCCGCCGGTGTCCGCTGGCTGAGGCTCTGACCTCCCGACCTCCAGTGTTTTGAGGCAGTTTTAGACTTATCTTGTTAGGACTCATCACGCTCATTAAGCTCAGACGTAACCCACAGAACTAATAACAAATATGTTTCTAAAAACACACAAAAAATGGCCAAATAACACATTCTCAGAGATCAGATTTGCTGTCAGACGTAATGAGACTGAAGTGATTTGAGACCGTACAGTCGTGTGGGGTAAGCGTGCCCTTCCACAGGTCTGCTAAGGAGGATTGAACAACACTCAATATTACAGCAGCTTCAGTCTAATGTTTTTTTAAAAGGAAAACAAACTGGATTCTCAAAATCGACCATCATCATGTAGTTAAATTCAGTATTTGTGAAAGTTGTCCTTTACTAGATATTTGTATACTAGCAGAACCTTTTCCATGTGTCATAAACAGGCAACTACAGCAATGAGCCGTCAGTGACGTTTCTATGTGTTTATAGGATTTAAGAAAGAACTGCAAAGAAAGATGGACTTACTTTCCACAGCGTGCACTGCAGAAAGAAGAGAGAAGAGTCACTATAATGATGCAGGTAGACAACAAACCACGTTATGTTAATGTGTATGAGGGGCTGCACAACTCTGACAAAACATTAGTTTTCTTTATATTTCATGTTTTTATAAAACCTCGCTTTTTAAAAACTTACCTCAGGCTTTTTGTGCTCACCATTTGGTTGGTTTCAAAGTATTAAAAGTTGATTTACAAGCTAGAGATTTTACACAACGCCAGATATTACAGTGTGGAGGATTATGTTTTATTCTGTGGCAAAGAAAGTGAGCTTTTGAAAACATGTATGGTCTGTCAGGGAGGTCGTGCAGCCCCCAAACACATGACACTTTAAGGTCAGTCCAGAGACCATGAAGGGAGTTTGGGACCAGAATGAGGCGGATTTATTTCGGTTTACTGTCAAATCCTTCAGCGCGAGTGATTCTTGTCTCTTGTTTCGGCGGCTACGCGTTCAAATATAAGACCAGACGAGATCGATGTAACACATTCAACCAGATTGATGTTTAAGTACCTGAAGACTTCTCAAACTCAGTGGCCAAGTTCTCCGTTTTAGCAGCCAGCTGCAGGTTAGTTCAGATTAGAAGAAGCTTGTAAATTTGTGGCTCTTCTCCCGCCGAAGGGGCCGAGAGAGAAGATTTATTTGAGCATTTGTTAGTTTTCTTGCTCTGGTTTAATGTGCAGGTGAGGGGAACTTTAGCAAGCAGGTGAGACGGGACGGTCAAGATAATAATAAAGAACAATGATGGCAGGAAGGAAAACGTCGGCAACCGCAGTCAAAGGAAAGGAAGCAAAGAGCAGAGGAAAGGAAAGTGTATCTGATGTATCCGGTGAGAACGTTCGTGCCGGTCAGAGCAGATGCATTTGATTTGTTAGATTCTGTTTGGTTTTGGGTGTTGAGTCAAAGAGCTCCGTCCCGGCATTAATGAGGCTTCTTTCACTCAAAACAGAAACTTCATTATTCCTTAAAATGAGGGAAAAAACAAACGACTCATTTCAGCAACACAAGTCCTGATTTGGATCATTTGTGACTCGACCGGGACTCGAACATCGAGGACTAAGACTTGAGCTTTGACTTAAAATGTGAACGGGATCACCTGAAGAGTTAACAGAAGGTTTAAAACGTATCAAACAACACAAGCTTCAGCAGAATGAAGGGACCCATGTGTGAGCTGCAGCGCTGCACTAACGTCCAACATCTTCATGATCAGACCGCGACTAACACACTGAAACGTGTTCAAACAGAAATCACGCTGACTCAGCGGGGAATCAGACCGGATAGTGTTTAACACCCTGAGTTGTGATTAACGAATGATTCGTGAATGAGTGTGTGGATGATGAATGGATGAGAGAACAGAGACTAAAGATAAAAGCACTTAGTAGTCAAACGTTTCTGAACACCTTTCATTTGAGCATTTTGGGGTTTAAGCAATGACCTCGTTGTCTATAAGTGTGCTCCGAACGATCGGCCGATGTTTCGTCCTGAATAGTTCGATCGGTGGTTTCTGTGAGAGCTACAGGAGGCTTCAAACAGACCCTGTAATCGGCCGATACTGCTTCAGGGATCGGTCCCGATATCCCGATCAGAGCACCGACGTCTGTAGAAGCCCTTAACTTGGAATAAAGAAACCGAGTAATGAATCTGATCAGAAAGAGGTCTGAAGACGTGACCTTCCATAAATCTCTTATTTCACAATCTTTACTGTAACTTGAATGCGACTACCCCGGACTGCTGCGCCTGACCTCAGGCCCAGGTTCTTGTGTGTGGAGCATCAAAGACTGAAATATTTTTAGTTTGTGATTTAAAGTGTAAACTTCACCGTGTATACGTTAGGAAACATGTACAAAGTGCTGCAGTTTGACCATAGAACAAATATCTGGACGTCATCTGACACGTGGGTGTTCAAAAGCCTTCGGCTGGTTCTGTGTGTGAGCGGAGAGGACGAGGTCTTACCGTGGACATGAGACTGCTGGAAACTTTTTCCCGGAGCAAAGTGGAAGTTTCCGGCCACCTGAGACACAAAGGAGGAGGAGAAGGTAAATAAAACATAATCAATATAGTATAAAGAACAGTATGAGAAGGCTGTTGTGTTCTAAAACACAAACTTCCCTCTGACCTCCTCCTCCTCCTCCGTCTGTCATCACACAAATGTGGCATTGTGGGAAACGATCAAACAGCTTTTTCGTGATGTTCTGCTTTGTTTCACTGTGAAAACTGTTCTCTAGGAACGATTAAACAACATCTCACGTGCACTACAAACAAACACCAAAGAATCCTTCAAAAGTTCATGACATGATGAGCAGTTTCAGAAACTAAAATCATTTCATTTTGTATCATCGTCAACCGAGTTCTTCTTGTTCCTGAATTTTCATATTCCCACTTCTTAAAACTTCCGCATGTTCTTCTGAACATTTCTCCCGGACGTCCTCCAGTCGTCTCACCTTGTTGACCTCCAGGAAGCCGTAGACCTGGCAGCCTTCGTTCTTCTGCTCCTGCATCTTCTGGGAGAAGCCCTCCCTCTTACACTGCTCGATGGTGTCGGCGTTCTTGAACGCCCAGCCTCGCCGCCGGTACGCCTCGCGCACGTCGTCGCAGGTGTTACAGCATCTGCACACAAACGCATAATAAAAAAAGGATAAATAAATAAATATTTGCGTGTCTTTTCTTTCTGACACTTGTTTTCGTGTCTTACTTGAGGTCTTCGGTCTCGGCTCCGTAGCAGCTCTCACATCTGTTTGGGTCCAGTGAACTGGGGTCAAACACTTCACCGTCGTCAGCCATGCCGAGGTCTACGCACCACAACGCAAAACCAGGATTTAGTTTAACTTAAAAAAAACACTTAAACTGCATTACAATCGTTGTTGACATACATGACATTTGACTCTTGAATCCCTAAAACCTGAGAATGAGTCAGAACGTTTGCACATGTGGCTCCCTGGATGTGTTTTTTGAACGTGTTTTTGACGTTAGATGTTTGAATCAGGTCTGTGGTTAACACAAGCTGAAGAGATTCTCTTGTGAATTCTGAAGCTATTCGTGTCGTCAAAAAGGCGGCTGAATGGGACCACAACACTCGGACTAATCCGCCTTCACAGCCTTGTTTGTGTTTATACTCGCCCTCATGCGGCCGCGGTGTAGCCCGCTTACAGCCCAACGTTTATCTTATTTTTATCGGTTTATCTTATTTCTTTCAGCCGTGCCTTCCAGCGTCGTCTGTTAAAGTGCCGCGCTGTCAAACCAAACATACGCAGCTGAACTTTCCAGCTCGACCACCTCGCTGTGTGTCGCTTCTAGCGTTCCGTTAACTCCTCTGTTTACCAAAGGAAGAGGAGCAAACACTCACACCGGCCTTCCTAAAATCGTGCTTCTACTTCTCACATGTGCCTGTAGCCATCTGACCACGTCAGTGTATCACCTGTCGACCCTCGATGAGAGTCGGGAGCTCAGACGTCAGAGTAAAGTCAAAGTGTACCGTGTTTGTCTGCCTCGAGGGTCACAGCTTTCAGGTCCGTGTCCAGCCGCTGTTTGAACAGATTGTGTTCCACGTCCAGCTGCTGCTCGCCGGCCACGTCCATCGCATCTATACTGAGATCTGAAGGGAAGAAGAGCGGGAGAGGGTTGTTTTGTGAGTGACACGTATTGTCGTTAGCGTGCAGCTGAAGCAGCGAGGTTAACAGCGGTGCTACTTACAGGCGCAGGGCATGTGAGGGAAGATGACGTCGATGTTGATTTTCAGTTTGTCTCCTCGCGACGTGTCGACGTAGAGCTCGGGGTGAACCTGCAGCGAACAAACAGCGAACAAGCTATTTAATCCAGTCGCAACACAAACATGTCCACGCTGATGCATTCCGCATTCACGCTGATGCTTTTCCTGGAGAATTATAAAATCATTTTCCAGGACAAGACAACATTTTCCAGGATAATTGACGTGTTTCTCTAATTTTCCAGGTTTTCAAAAAGGCTCCTGGGAACCTTAAAGTGCTTCCTGAAGACTGAAAGCTGGTTTACGTTAACCCCAGCCTGCCTTTATTATAAAATATATCCATAATAATCATATTATAATGTACACGATCTGTGCCTTTCGTCGCCTTGATTTTTGGAAATAGTTACGACGACATGTTGACTTTTCTGGACGCATTCGGGACTTTCAAGTTCAACATCTGAACATCTGCAGCTCCACGATAACGGAGACAACTCTGCCAATGAAGACCGTGTGATGTGGTCTAAAGCTTTGAGAACATCGAGCTGAGATAGTTTTGTCAAACCGGGGCTCCTGCAGCTAAGACATTTTACCATCAAAGAGAAATAGAAACCTTTGTGACAGAATGAGCTTCCTCTCTGATGGACTTTGATCTGGATAACCACACACGGGTTACTGTGTCACATTTAATTCCACCCGGAGAATCCTTCCCAGTAAAGGACGTGTGCGTGTAACAATCACGTGCTGCGTGATGAACTCACCTCTTTGGTGAGATAGTACTGCAGCTCAGAGATGAACAGGATCAACATGATGACTCCGCTGATGACCGTCACTGCACAGACACAGAGAGGAAGTGTGAGTGTTACAGATGAGACCAGACGTGATTTAATGATCATATTCCATCTGTTATTAATCTGAACGTACTTGTAGATGTCCTATAGCTTATAACGTAGCAACATATTGAAATGCTCAAGTAGTTAAAGTACGTTAAGATAGTACAATGAAGTAGAGTACTTGAGTAAATGTACTTGATTACTTTCCACCGCTATGTTAGTGAGCCGGTCTCTGTGCTGCTGGGACATGAACATTTCCCTCTGAGGATCAATAAAGTCTTAAATATAACAAATATAACGTCACCTCCAGCAGCATCAGTGAAGTTAAATGTTCATGGTTTGTAAAAACAAAAAGGGTTAAAACATGCACCACCACTGCTATCAGCCTGTACAGGAAGTATGCGGTGTAAACGCCTGAAAGTAAGTTGATATCACAAAAGTATATTTTAAATACATCTTAAGTCTATATTTGCATTTGTAATCATTAGCCTAGTTGACACGTGGCTCTATATATTGAATTAAAACAGTTTAATGTGTCTATTCTGCCCAGTGTTAAATAAATACAACGTTATAACTGTAAGTTAATAATAATAATACATTTTATTTGTATAGCGCTTTAAGACAGGTACTCAAAGACACTTGACATGGTAAAAACAGAAACAATAGAAGTAATTAAAATAAAAACTAAACGGATGACATCATAACAGTAAGGAACAACGCGCGTGTTTAAAATATCTTTATGGTCTGTTTGCAGGAGGAATGATTGAGTTAGCCTTGTTGTTAGCCGCAGCAGCAGCTAACATGCCGCTCTGACAGATTAGATAAATCTAATTAAAACAGTTTGAAGCGGCTCACCGGTCGCTCCTCCCCACGTCTTCACTCGGAAATCCTCCAGAGTTTTGGGATAAGCGTCAAACTGTTTCAGCTTATTTAACGTGTCCATTTTCTAAGCCACAGAACCACCGCTGAGCCACAAATGTTCACCGACAGATTCCTGCAGACACACACATCAATCCTCCGCTTTCACTTCCGGGTCAGTCACGTGGCGCGGCTCAGCCAATCACAGCCGGCCGCGTAATTTAGATCCTTTTCTTTCTTTTGTTTGACGAAATAACAAATTTAAATACACCTCAAAAATAATAAAAGAGGGAGAAAGAAAACCTCGTCAGAATGGAAGTGGATGAAGCAGTACTTTGATATTGTACTTTAGTAAAAGTAGTAATACCACACACTGTAAATACTTTGTTACAACATGCATTAAAAGTAGTAAAGTATTACCATCAAAATATACTTAAAGTACCAAATTAAAGTATTCACCGTGAAGAATTGCATGGAAGATTATAAATGAATACGGAATAAGTCCAGTATTTTAATTCATGTTATTCTGAAATAGATCATTCTGCATAATGAGTACTTTTACTTTTTAGTGAAGTATATTTTGATACTTTTCTGCTTTTACTTAATTAAGTACAACTTTTAATGCAGGACTTTTACTTGTAACAGAGTATTTTTTAAATGTAATATTGCTACTTTTACCTTAGTAAAAGATCTGAATACTAAACTTAACTTAAAAAGATAAAAGTAGAGTTAAGCTAAAAGTCCAATATTTGCCTCTGAAATGTAGAGTAGAAGTATAAAGTAGCAGAAAATGGAAACACTATTATAATACTGTCTGTACAGTTGTCATGTCTTTTTCAAACATTATTTGATTAAAAACAATCAATAAATACAAATAAAAAAGTTTAAAACATAAACAATACATTATATTGAGAGCCTGCTTCTCTGAAACTGTTTGTATTTTAAAAACAAAAGTACAGAATGTAAATAACTAAAGACTATAGTGAAGTAATGCAAAGGACAGACATGAGATTGAAATACTTTAATTCATTAGACTTTGTACAGGTTAGAGAACAGAAACTTATTCACATATTCAGACACTTAACATTACAAACGGATGCAGAGCAGATCTCAGAACAAACGTCCTCAGTACGGTGGATATGACATTTGGGAGGAAGGAAGAATAAAGACAGAAGCTGGTAGATAGTGATGGATAAATGTCCACAGTTCATCAGCGTCACTCCTCCTCTTCCTCCACCTCAAGCTGCCGACGGGAGGCGAGCTCCGGCTCACCTCGGCCTTCACTCGCCTTCACTCGACCTCTGACCCCGAGGTCGGCCACGGCCGTCTGAACCAGCTGCAGACGGGTTTCTCTGAGGGAACGTCTCAGCTTGGCCCGCCGGTTCTGAAACCAGATCTGAGAGAGAGAGAGAGAGAGAGAGAGAGAGAGAGAGAGAGAGAGAGAGAGAGAGAGGAAAATGAACGTGGCTCAGATCACAGGAGAAGAAGCTTTAAGAACGTTTTATGTGGCCATTTATTCTCACCTGCTTCTTAATTTTATACGCTCACAATTGTTCCCACTTGAGTATCTCATATTTAAAGTGTGATAAGCTAAAATAAATGATCGTGTGAGAGACTCAAACATGAATCTCATTGTGTTACTGGTTTTATAGAGCACTGTCCTCTGTACCTTTTTTACACCCATTTACTTGTATTAGAGTATTATTAAAGCTACAACAAGGAACTTTAGCTGTGTGTTGGTTTTGGCGCCCCCTGTGGACTAAAGTGGTCGTGTCTCTGAGCACCAGAGTCCCTTTAGGAAACCTCTCATTCTACTGCAGCAGGGTCTGACAGTCTGCCCCTCTCAGTCCTGGTTCTCCCGTGCCTCCCTTCCCTCCAGCGGGTCCAGCAATACGTCCTGGGTCTCCAGCAGCGTGATGTCGCTGTTGGCTCCCAGAGAGGAGAAGCTCTGCTCCTGGAGGAGGAGGAGGAGGAGGAGGAGGAGGAGAAGGAGGAGGAGACGCTGCTGCTGCTGCCGGGAGCTGAGCTCTCCTCCTCCCTCTGGAGCTCCGACTGCAGAACAAGGGGCGGTCGAGGCCAGAATCCGACCCGGTGGCACCGATGACGAGCATCAAGAATAACTCTATAGAAATAGACCATCTTCTCTCTGATGGTCTCTTTACTGATGGAGGTCTGATAGATGCATTAGTATTAACCTGAGACTCTTTCATAACCAGACACAAGTTCCTCACAGCAACTTTAAAATGCTTAAAAATTAAAGACTCAATTGAAATATTTAATGGGAATTCATTAAGCTTGTCGACACTAATTTGGCTTTTAATTAAGCCAAAACCTGCAACACGGCCTCGGTGGGTTTCTCTTTTAAACAAGAAATGTGTCCTGCTAGTAAAGTACGTTTATGTACCATTACGCTGATTGAAACAGTTTGTAATGACTTTGCACCGTGGGGCTACGTGAGGTTTAAGAAGCAGCGCAGAGCTATCGTCATTCCAGGGTTGAACTCTCATCGTGTGCTGTATGAACCTGTATTCTGTCCTCGTCCAGGTCCAGCCTCCCTGCCAGCTGCTCCCTCAGCTGGATACCCGGATAACAGTTCACCTGAAACACCGTCTCCAGCACGTTCACCTGCACAGCAGAGAGATCAACAGACGGGTCCTCAACTTCATGGCATAACGAAACTCAGTGTTGAATGAGGATCTGTTTGTTCGACGGACAGACTGATTGATTGGTTGATTGACTGATTGATTGGTTGATTGATTGATTGATTGGTTGATTGATTGGTTGATTGATTGGTTGATTGATTGATTGATTGATTGATTGATTACCTGGCTGTTGGTGAAGGCGGTGCGCGGTCTGCGTCCGATGTACCAGTTTGATGTCGGTCTGGGAGAGTTCAGCTGATGATGATGATGATGATGATGATGCTGCTGTTGTTGAGAACACGTACCGTTTCCTCTGAGCTCCTTCTCGGCTCCGATCTCTGGATATAAACACAATTAAAATACATTTTAATGGGTTGTTATTTTGCCTTGACCACCTTACAGTGAACCATTTATTATGTATTCACAAAATATAACAGAACATTTTACATGACTTCTTTGGAATGATTACCTATTACGTGCTTCAATAAACACTGATATTTAGTTTCATTTAGTTTGCAGTTCAGTTGAGTTTCATTTCATAATGAGACAATCCTGTGATCCATCAATAGAGAGACGAGAGAGGCTCAATGAGAAAACGTGTGGTGAAGAGTCTGTCGTCCCAGAACAGCGTCTGGTTAAAGCACTTTGTAAACTCTGTTTTTAAAGGTGCTGTATAAATAAACTTATTATTATTATTATTATTTCAGAGAAGCTGCAGCAGAGCTACATTTTCAACGGCCACGGGTTGAATTGGTTTGTCCAAAAACTAAATGTTGATTGAAATATTTTCAGGCAAAGGGAAATATTGGAAAACTGAAAATGACTGAATAAATATATCACACATTTTATGGAAATTAAGGACAATATAAATAAGGATACTGCGCTCAGAAGTCATATAATTACACAAATGAAACACGGATCACATTTTTGTATTTATAGAAAAGCAACTTTTCACCTCTTTTTAAACTAAGTGTAGAAAGTAGATTTGTACATCCCACTTTTACCGTTATAATCATTTACAGGATATTGTGGTGCACTGTGTAATATATTTGTGTCAAACTAAAATGTGTTTGCAATAATAATTTAATTTAATAATTAAATAACTTTATATACCTCAGCTGTGATTCCCCACGTCAGGAAACGAGTAACTTAAATATTATAAATGTGTGAGCCGAGACAAAATGGAACTAATGGGTCAATTCAATAGTTCTACAATTGTATAACTAAGCAATACATTAAAAATACACTAAAATACCAGATTGGTGCTTCATCAATAAGAACAACTCTGTGCTCCTCACCTGCCCAGGGTCGGTGGAGTTTCAGGCCGTTTCCGGGTCTTTCCAGCTCCAAACCCAGAATCCGATCGATGGAGAACGCCGGCCTGCTTTCTGCCGTCATGGAGGCCAGAGTGGACGTCATCGTGATGGATCCGACTAACGGATCAATGAACCGCCCCGAGAGCAGAGAGCCCCCAAGCCTGCTAACAAAACTACTGGCAACAACCAAAACAACAAAAAGAAATAGTCCCATAAGTGGAGTTTCTTTCAGTGTGAAACCTGGATGATGCTCTGGGTTCTCCGCTGTGGACCTGTGCTCTCCAGTCAACTGAACGGGCTGAATGGATGGAAGTCTGAGCTACATGTGAAGCAGCAGGAAGACAAACCGCTGACTGCTGCTTTAAACGGGAGTGGAGGATTTACACCGGCCACCAATTAGAATTAAGAAGTGCTTTTTCCATGTGAATGAGGTTCCCTGAGGTTCCATACAGCGGCTAATCTCTGCTGTGTGTGTGTGTGTGTGTGTGTGTGTGTGTGTGTCACTGAGAGACAGCGTATTTACATTTTTAGTTTACTTCATTCAACAACTCTGCAAAATTAGCAAACTTTGCAGGACACAAAAAACCCATCTTGTGTGTGTGTGTTTGTGTTTTCCCTCATGTGAATCAATGTCGAGAGTGTTTGTGCGATTAGCGTAAGAAGCCTGTTTTTAAAAACTGTCACACAAACACAAAGACTAATTCCATCCTTTTCTTCTGAATTACCAAAGTAGAAAATCAGTTTAGTTTTCACGGGAAAAAAATTACGTCCGTCCTTCTGTTACAAGTCTGTGACGGAGCTTTAACCTAATAATAATAATAATAATAATAATAATGATAATGATAATGAGGGCAATAATAATGATCCGGGGAGATCCACTAATACCATTAGCCTAATCTGTGTGTGTTGTGATGCAGAAGAAGCTCGTAGCGACTGAATGCAGGTTGAAGCAGCGGGGAGGGAAACCTTTTCAGAACCAGATTAGCTCCTGAGGAAGGCCCGAAGCAGCTTTAAACCAACCGCACACTTGTTGATTTATCTCACAATGAACGGCGGGATGAATGTAAGGATGTGATGATTACAGGCAGGGGGGAGGGGGGAGGGGGGGGGGGGGTGACGTGTGGAATAGGGAGACCGGGGGTGTATCTGTCTGTATTTTAGAGATCTTTTAAACCAAAATGTGATACAAACTAGTTCTATGTGTCTGCTATCAAATGCTGTCAATCTCTCCAACGTTAGTCCCTTCTACTGCTGCTCTATTTCTATGGTTGTAACATTATGAAATACAAATTATGATTTAAGATAATGAGAGCTTTTTATTCAACAATATTAGTTTGTGTGTTTGTGTGGCCCACAGAGTTCAGGTCTGACACTAAATTAGTTTTTGGGGTCAGGTTGTAACATTTCTCTCATATGTTGGTACAACAACTCGCTGTAGATGTCATGTCATTATGTCATTTTATTAATTCAGCATTGTACACACAGAATGTGATAGAATAGAATAGTTTGCGCAGCTGACAACACGATGTGTTGATTTTTTGATGAATTGTAAATACTAAAATGATCTTGCTGTAATCTCGACCTGATGGCTGTGAGAGCTCATGAGCTCCGCCTTTCTCATAAAAGCAGAACAAGGGTCAGCGGTCGAGACGTCTTAGCTCCACGGAGTACGAACAAGACGACGTTCAGCTGGAACAAGCCGTTCAGTCTGTGTGAAGCAAATAAGACTCCGCTTCGAAAAACGTTGACTCAGTTGTGACGCCTCCAGTTTTACTTTACTTTATAAATGAACAGCTTTACCAGCAGTTGTTCTATCTTTATTAAATTGGTTGAATGCATTGTGAATGTTAGATGAAGGCTGTTCTGTGTCAAACTTTGTTGAAAAACAATAAAAAGCGATCAGCTGATTTGTGACCGAATTATTTTTCTGTACACTTTGTGAAATACAGACGGGAAGCAGAGCGATCGGATTCATCTCTAACACTTTCAGAAGGGATTAGCAACGTTCCGTTCTGGAAGTGAACAAATAACCTCATAAGAAAGATTGTTCATTCACCAGTTTATTAAATATTTACATGACAAAGCGTAGAAGCAGATTCAACGAGTCAAGACAGGAATGATCAGGACGACACGCAGCATTAAAAAACAAAAAGTGTGTTTGTGTGCAACGTCTGCTAGAAAGAGAAGAACACCACACGGAACATTTCCTTTAAGATAATTTATTTTTGTACAGTAAAACAGAGGCTGCATTGCATCCACCGAGTGGCTTTGCGGAGAGGACAGGGGAGGATGTCACAAACTTTGGTGCAACCATTTTCTCGGCGCCTGTGTGATTATTTAGCATCTTACAAAGACGGGCAGTCAAAGCAACTCAGTCGGCTTGTGACAAAGAGGCTGATACGAGATGTCAAGACCTCAACTGCTGCCAGATAAAACAAACAAAACTTTTGTGGAGGGTGCGTTCAAGAACGCCACAACTCTCTGACACACAAACTTGCACCAAAGTATTCCAGATGCAGGAACAATCTGTCACACTACTGGTTCTAGCACACCCAACGACTAAAAACAAGCGCTCTCTAGGAATAAACATATATATTCTCATTTCTCCACCTCCTCTTAGAAAGGCATGTGTGTGTTCGTCAGCTGTTCTGGGTTTTTTTTGTCCGTATGATAGTTATGAGGTGAGCGTTGTGGGGTCGTTGAACGCGGCCCCTCTCTGGTAGGATTTAGGCCCGGGTCAGGGGGGAGTTTGTTCTCCCGTTTACTTGGGAGGCCTGTAGGCGATCTTCCTGCTCTTCAGCACGGACCACCTGTGTCTCTTCATGTAGTAGAGCAGAGGGATGACGATGCCGGCGCCCATCAGCAGCTGGAGAGGAGGAGGAGAAGGAGGACGGAGAGATTAAGACACACATTGAGCTCCACGTTAACCTGTTTCTTCTTGTTCAGAACACACGCTACAGATTCCTTCATCAACACTGGAAATGTGCGTACGTATAGTACGTATAGTACGTATAATGCGTATCTTATATGGCAACTTGTGTATTCAAGATTTGAAAACTTTGAGGAGTTTATACACGTTTCTCTATAAAAAAGCCTTTTTCATTTAACAAAAGAAGCCACAAAGTATTGAAATAAAAGTCATGTTTTATGTACCCAGCTAGTATCGGTACATTTCAGTTTCAGATGCAGTCCAGGGTATGTGTGTGTGTGTGTGTGTGTGTGTGTGTGTCGTACCTTCAGTCCCATGCGTTTACGTTGGTCGTGCTCTGGCTCGGCGGCCCACCTCAAGAACGTACACACGTCTTTAGCGACCTGGCTCATGGTGGCCGGGGTTCCTGTGGAATCAGAGAGTGAGTTAACGCAACGCTCTCCTACACACGGGGTGGATGAAACAGTTCAATCTAGTATTTCTACAAACAAATAGCAATTGATTGTGATGTATTAATTCTGTATATATTTAAATAGAATGGAAAGTCTGTTTTTTTAATCTAGTGTATTTAATACCTAAAAAAAAACATTATTTTCTAGTGTTCTAGGGTCTAGTTTTTCTAGTGACGCAACCTCATCTTTTAATTTAGTTTTTTACTGTAAAAAGTTGGTTCTTCCATCTTTGGACGAACTGAAAATATGATTGATAGATAGATAGATATCTATATCTATATATATATATAGATATATATATATATATATATATATATATATATATATCTATATATATAGATATATATATATATGACAAAGACATACATTTCCTGGGATACGAGAAGCGCTCCCTCAAAATATATTGATGTCGATGCATTTTCAGCTCTGACATCATCTGTGCGACAGGTCTGAGCACACATACGCATCTGCATCTTCACGTACCGTCGTCATACTCCAGCACCTCGTTGTAGATGGGCGGGGCCATGCCGATGGCCTGGCCAACGAAGTACGGGTTGTAGTAGAGTCCCTCCCTCACCTCCACTCCTGCCGGGGGTTCGCAGTATCCCGTCAGCAGGCTGAACACGTAGTCTTCTCCTCCGTGTCTGAGGGGAGCAGCGGGACAAGTGAACATCGAGGATATGTGGATTTTTCCAGGTTGATTTCATGGCTGTCGGACTAAACCGTGCAGGTTTTCTGTCTTTCGGTCGTTACCTGGCGTTGACGATGTAGCTGAGATCTGGAGGCAGGGCTCCGTTGTTGGCGTTGCGGGCCGCCTCAGGGTTGGAGTAGGGCTTTGGGAAGTAGTCCGACAGCTTTCCCGGCCGGGTGAACATCTCTCCGCTCTCGTCGGGACCGTCCACGACCTCCACCTGAACACAAGGAACCTTTTAAGTATGGCTGAAAACCAAGACTATAACCGCAGATTAAGAAAATAACCAAAATAACATTCATCAAAAACGTGTAAACTGTGAAATACTAAGACAGTGAGGGATCAATTTAAAACCGCACCACCATGGACTCCCACACACACACACAGCCTCACCTCCTCTGCGATGGTCTTAACCTCGGCCTCTGTGTGCGACACTCCCACCAGGTTTCTGAAGGCCAGGTACTCCATACTGTGGCAGGCCGAACACACCTGCTTATACACCTGGTAGCCACGACGAATACTGCAGAAAGAGCGAGACAGGAAGACAAAGTCAGACTATAAAAAGGGCCAAAACGAATGCAGACACTGGAGGACGCGTGTGTGTCCATCCATCCATCCTACCTAGCGTGGTCCAGAGAGGACAGAGGTCCAGCGTGGCTCCAGGGGTAATTGGGGGGGTGGAGCTCCAGGTCAGAGGCTTTGACGGACTGGTGCAGCATCAGGGCGAGCCCCGCCCCCCCGGCTGTGACCACGCCCATCGTGGTCAGGGCAACCTTCTTGCTCCGGGGCAAACTGGCGAATGACATTTTGGCCTACGAGAAACAAAGAACACAAGATTCCAGTTAAGTCTTCCACTAAAAAATCATCCAACTGCAATAACATACACGTGATTATTAAAAACCTCCAAAGACTTCATATTCTGTTTTAAGACTGACTGACACCACGAATGAAACAAATGATTAATCTGTTAGTTCTTCGAGTCATTTTGAGAGAAAATGGAAAGAATTCACTGGTTCTTGCAAACCAGACGCGAGTATTGTTGTTTTTTTGGACAAAACACCTGAAAATAGACACTAATGAAATGGTAAGACCAAAGTAATAATGTAGAGATCAGCAGCCCCAATCTTGTTGATGTGAAGTCTTAAAACCCTGTTTCTATTCTAAAATCATAAAGATGTTAACACTAACTTTCAGACGCGGTTTCCAACCATCAGATTGGTCGACGAAACCGAAAATATTGTTGCCATTTCTAGTCACCTTATATTTTGAGCAACTAAGACACTATGAAGTTATACGTCAGCTTAATAATGGAAATATGACAAAACAATCAAAGCTTTACTACAGTAACCAAACACAAGTCTTTGTACTGAGTGTTTATCTGATATAGATAATTTGAATTTTAAAGTCCAAGAAAGTCCTCTTGTTGTGGTTTAAATAGATTGTTAGCAAGTGGGACAGCAACTAACCATTATTCTATATCATATACCAATTAGTCTGCTGAGTAATTTCTCGATAAAAAATGCTTTTGTCTATAAAACATGTAAATAAAATTGAAAATCCCAATTTGTGGAGAATCAGTGACACATCTGCACCTTGCTGGTTTTGTCCCACCAACAGTCTAAAGCCAAAGAGATTCTGATTACATCACCAGAGACAAAGAAAAGCAGCAAACCCTCACATCTCAGAGGTTGGAGCAACGAGGAACTGCTCGGCATTTTTTACTTGAAACATGATCCAAAGATGATCAAAACAGATGCTTAATTACTACCGTCTGTCAACTAATCGATTCAGCTCTAGTAAGTATTAAGTTCCCCTCCAGTCACAATATTGATACTATTTTGAAGTGCAGTTCATCATAACGCCCTTGCTTGTAGCACGTACGCTGGTCGTACTCATGAAACTGCCCTTCACTTCTGTAACGAGGCATCACATGACAGCACCCCTGTATCAGGACAGACACACAGCCACATACAGACACACACACACACCTCCAGCCTAAAACCAAGCTACACAGGAAAAGCGCATATTTACAAATTTGGGACTTGAAATGGTGAAGTGGTGTCTGCTAGTGGACAAGTGACACACCATTTAAAAGTTCCAAATAATGGAACACATAGTGGACTAGTAGTTTATCTATCTATCTATCCATCCACCTACCCATCTGTCTGTCTGTCTGTATGTCTGTCTATCAATCAATCTATATCTGTCTATATATCTGTCTGTCTACCTAACATATCTATATATCTATCATCTATCTATCCATCCATCACACCAAAAAACGGCTAAAGACTGCTTTGATTACCGGAAGTCCTTTCAGTCCTTGAAATGCTAACTCGTTAGCGTGCCGGTTAGCTACTTTAGCCGTTGCAGTTTATGCCGAAAACATCTTTACAACGTGAAACATGTCAATATCAAAACAGTTACAAACACTAACAACACATAACGTGGCGTCCGGATCCGTATCCCTGTACCTTATGGTACAAGTTTAAGTTGAGCTAACTTTTTAAATTTTGCCGGGTAGTTTGACACGACTTCATGATCTAGCTAGCGTTAGCTAACCGGTCAGCTTGCTCCGTGTAGCCACCAACGTTTTCTAGATCTTTTGCGTTTGTTGTCGCAGTAATTGACGCCATGTCGATCTCTCTGCTTACAGAGTGCCAACATATAAGAGTAGCTGGTGTCACGGTTAATGCTGAGAGCCTACAAATGTGTGAGAACACGAGTGACCTTGTCTCAACCAGGCTAACATGTAGCTACTTGGCTAACAGTAGGACACCTCACAGCAGTACATTTATATTAAATATGTTGTTCTAAAGACACTCCGTCCTGGGTGATAAACATAATACTCCATCAATCGACCTACCACGGGGGTCTTGATAGTTTTCGGTGTGAGGAGGAGACACACTCTCCCACACCCCGATAGCACCGAGACTCGTAGCGCCGCCATCTTCTTCTCTGTGGTTCCGAGTTGACACTGACAGAGAAGCGTACCGGACTGAGGCGAAGACAAGAAACATACTATTTCCGGACTGAACCTTCAAAATAAATACAGTTTGAGCAAAGTCAACTGTTATCACGTAGCTCACATCTGTCAGAATAAAACCACTGAGAGCCATAACTTCCATTATGTATGAAAAAACTAAAAGAATTAATGGAATGAAATAATATACACATAAATATACTCATAGGCAATTACCAATATGTGCATACATGTAGAGAAAACATGTCTTGCTGGTTACTATTGAAGGTTAGAGTCGCACAACTACAACCCAGAGCAGTACACAATATTTATAACATAAGAGCCTCATAATGCTGATGGAAAACCTGTAGATAATCATACAGGTGGACTTTATTTTTCATCCGTAACACTTTGTACTTGTGTGTGATTTGAAATCTAATGTTTAATTGTCTAATCTAACATTAAACATGACATTTAAACATTATCTCCAAAGAGGAATGAGGATCTTCTCCCCTCACTGTGTGTACAGCTTTGGCTACAGTATGCTGATTAATCAGTATCACTAATTAAAACCACACAACTTTGTGAAATAATGCTCACATTAAATCATATTGTTTTGATGTATGTCAAAATATATATAAATTACCAACACCTGTCTGTCACAAATATCTTGTATGTTTGCTCCATTTCCTCTTTGGAGATAAATGAGAATGTCTCTTGAATGATGTACAGTTTGTATTTTTCTTTGCTCAGTGTTCCTCATTGCCCTCTCAGTGTTTTCTGCTTTTATTTTGAAGGTAGCCCTCACTGACAGACCGGAAACACTTATCAGGGCTGATTCGGGCATGACCTGATTTAAACTTACACAACGTGGATTTACACAACCATTTTTTCGCATTGTTTAGTAACAACTTACAAAATGAAAAAAATATTTAAAAGAAATGAAGTGTTCATTTTAATGATCAGTTTGTAAAGAATCCGACGTGAAGGTGATTGTGTGGCAGTAATGTAAGTCTCCTCACTGCTCTTCACAGCGTTTGACCGCCTACATTGTGAAGTTTGTGTGAGACTGTAACTCAACGAACACGATCTTAGTTATGACAGAAACCATTTTGCATATCCCCTTTGAGTTTATTTAAGTGGTTTATTATTTAAGCCGAGGGGATATGAGGATAAGTATAGTGCATGAGTCCGCCCCCACTGACCCCAAATGACTTTAGAAGGAGAAACTTTATTGACAACATGCCCCTTTCACAGTGGAATCAACACGTGGTTTTCTTTATTATTTCTTGTTCGTTGTTACTGAAAACAAGTACACATTTCGATAACATATTTGACTTATCTTTACTTGAGGGTAGATTAAAAAAAAAAAAATCAAAGCCCTTTAATAAATAGCTCACGTTCTTTATCGTCATATCCACATCAGAGCAGTCATTGGTAATTGAATTCTTGGATCTCAGACTCCCTCTAACAGTGCTCATACAAATAGGCCTTTATATTTATAGTTGTGTGAATAAAATCTAAGACAGAATAGAGCTGCAGCTAAAATATAGCAATAAACTATAATACCTAATGAAATATAATGCTGCAGGTAAAAGTAAAATGTGTGTATATATGTATCTATATATATATATATACATACAGTATATATGTATACTATATATCTGATATTTTAGCTGCAGCTCTATATTTTCTTCATGTTTTTTCTTCATTATTTAATTGTATTATTTTATTCATGATCAAATCAAACCTTCCATAATTACTGTGTTTTTTTGACCGATGTTATTACCCAGACAGGGTTTCCATGGTGATATGTGGTAACGGGCAATACACAGAAGAAATTGACTAAAAAAACGTGTAACTTTGGAAGACACTCACTTCATAGGTCTGATGTAGACTAGAGAGCCCTCACATTAGCCTCATGGAGTGGATTTTGCCATGTTGTCCCTCATCTCTTCCATGTTGAGAGCCTTTGGATGGTAAGAACAGCACAACAAAAAACAAGATGCAGCGGTTGTACTTGTGTCCTCCAGAAGATGGAGGCACAGCGTCAAAAAATGAAACAAACAGGGACACAAACTATAAAGCCTAATAAAAACGTAAAAACTGCTGTGGGGGTTAAACCCCACTCACGCATACAAATGGTTACACATTACATTTAAAAGTTTGGCATCACCTGCCAAAAAATCTTGATTCATATGAGTCAGATGGCTGAGATGACGACTCTATATTTTTAATGGTCTTTCATGCACGATTGCACAATAATGCACCCGATAACAAGCTGGAATATGTACAGCTGTGTTGCTTAAAGGTCTGTGTAGAATTAAAACTTCTCCCGTGTGCCAAACGAAAGGCCTTATCTCGAGCCAGTTGTTGTGAGAGTGACATAGTTCGTATAGAGAAGAGCAAAGCCAGTGTGTGTTGGGCTAACACTATTGGAATACCAGCTGAACATACCACGGACTGATGAATCACAGTTTAAACCTCTTCAATCCAACCACTGAGCAGACTGCAGAGGATCCAAAGAAAACCCTGGAGATCTTTTGATTGCCGGCATCTAGTGGCCACTACTGGTACTGCACCCCAAAGGAGATCAAAACATAAAGAAAAGGTGTTACTGCGACAAAAACTTTGAATCTCACCATGTATATTTATATACATATACACACACACATATATATATATATATATATATATATATATCAGACGCTGAACAACAACTGAAAAGCAGGATGTTGTTGTTTGTATTAACGTGGAGTAATTTGTGCTTGTAAAAGATGGAATTAATCACCTGAATCCAGTATTTTAACATCTAAATGGTGCAAAAATACTTTATTAAGTGAAACCTATAACTTTTCAGACAAATGTTTTGCTAAGTTGACCTCCTTCAGAGACACGAGATGGAGACGGAAGATATAATCTAAATAATGAAAAGGACAAACATCTAGCCTGAAATATTAAGATACATAAAAACACCCAGCTTGTTTGAATGAGCTGAAGTTGATTGTGAGTGGAGCCGCAGATGGATGTTTGGTGTTTTGACAGCAGGTGGGTAATAAACTATTCATCAGCCCCAGCAGTGTCTGTCATCGCCTGTCATGTTTGCTTGACAGGAGGCCTTCCCTGTGACGCCGCCGCCAGGTACGTGCTGTGCATGCGACGCGCTCCAAATGCACAGCGAGATGACAACCGCTACGGCTTGATAATAGACTCAAACCAAAAGTTCAGCAGAAATTACACAGGAGCAGCAATTAGGAACCTAGAGCCTCACTTTGTTCACCGTAATGTCGGAAAACCACAAGAAACGTTCTCAAAACCGCAGCCGTTTGGATAAAGTAAGTTTTACATGCAGCTAATGCGAATTGTGTGTAGGATACCATGAAACGTTATTCCGGTCTTGTTTTTGTCGTTTTTTTTCCATCTTTCCTCTCAATAATAATAACAAAGATGTGGGAACAAAGTGACATCACTACAAGAAGTCTGATTGGTAAAAGACCAACATATCTAACCTCAGTGCGTCAAAGACGCTCTAGGTAAACCCTCTAGGACGCTCTGGGTAAACCCTCTAGGACGCTCTGGGTAAACCCTCTAGGACGCTCTAGGTAAACCCTCTAGGACGCTCTGGGTAAACCCATAGGATGCTCTAGGTAAACCCTCTAGGACGCTCTAGGTAAACCCTCTAGGACGCTCTGGGTAAACCCTCTAGGACGCTCTAGGTAAACCCATAGGACACTCTGGTAAACCCTCTAGGACGCTCTAGGTAAACCCATAGGACGCTCTAGGTAAACCCTCTAGGACGCTCTAGGTAAACCCTCTAGGATGCTCTAGGTAAACCCTCTAGGAGGCTCTAGGTATACCCTCTAGGATGCTCTAGGTAAACCCTCTAAGACGCTCTAGGTAAACCCTCTAGCGGGAGTTTTGTCAGGGACGGCTTGTCCTCTTTACAGTGTCTTTTCAAAATAAACTTCTGTCTTCACAGGACGTTAGGTTTAGACAACAAAACCACTCAGTCAGGTTGACGGCGGTGGTTCGTTATCAACATTACTATTGAGAGCAGTTGAACTCGTGGATTCTGTGCAGCTGTAGCCCCGAGAGACCGAAGTTAAGCTTCTCAATCGGCATTAACATTGTTGTTGTTTTTTGTGCTGATCAGTAAAGAGTTGAGATCTGGGTAATTAAAACGAGACCAGATTAGCATTCACACACTGACAGCTGAAGTAGTTCATATACTTCATGATTTCATGGTTTTATGTTGCGCGTCAGGAGACAAAAGTTTGGCTTTTCAATCAGCATGAAAAGTTTGTTCTGCCACAACTTTGCATGTTTTCACAGTGTAGTCGCTGAATGCGTTGATTATAATGGAGTCATAAAGAAAGATTTGTATTTAAATGTATTATTTTAATGTGGAACAGATCAACCTTCACACGCTGGTGAGCAGATCTGACATCTGAAGTTATTGTCTCAGATCTTTTTAATGGCTGCCGTGGAAGCATGCTGTGTAATTATAGACATGTTAGCTGTCATGAAGATTATGGGCTGTACATCAGTCTCTGCACGAGCGTGTGTTGTTGAGACGTGTGTAATTTGAAGTGCAAGTGGCTGCGACATTGAAGAATAGTGAGAATAGTGTATGTGTGTGTACCTGTGTGCGTGTGTGTGTGTGTGCGCGTGTGTGTGTCGATGCTCGTCACTCGTGTCGTGTCAGACGTTTAAATCACAGTGAGCGGCTCTTTGACAGCCAAATGTATCTGCGTTCCGAGTCTGTGACATTAATTATACCGGCGTGTGTGCAGATAAACAGGCTGCAGGTGTGGCTGCACTCGAGCAGGCGGATGATTTAACTGCTATCCTTTTAAAAGAGGCAATAATTGATCCTTCTTTGACTTTAAGACACTATGGATTGTCACAAAGCGATACAAAAAAAGTAACAGGGTTAGGATGCAAATGCACATGAAGCAGACGGACAGGATCAGCTCAGTGATTCATTTAAAAAGGTATAGAGTATTTAGGTCAACAGGCAAACGCCTGCACCAACCAGTCAAGTTGTCAAGATGTCCATCCAAAATGTCACTTCATCATTTTATCCTCTTAGACATTTGTGTTCATGATGTTCATTTAGTAAATTATGGTCCATTTAGAGTCAAACAGACCATAAAGCAGGGTATGCTTTAGGGCGGGGCTTACTGTGATTGACAGGTCGCTGCCAGATTCCTGTTGTTAGCCATAAAATATGAATGTTGTCTGTACCTCGTGCTTCTGTAGATTGATAAATGTTGTTCATGTCAGATTGACTTTTCATCCGGACTGTAATATCTCCCTCTGGATCCTGGTGTGCAAACTTATAAATAACTGCCACATGTAAAGCACATAATGGGGCACGAGCACCAAATGTACGGTGCTCCTCCGAGGCCGTCGTATCCTCAGCGATGTCCTCTGCTTGAAGTGGCCCTGTGTTGTTTTTGTCCCTGTTATTTGGATCAAAGACGGAGATCACCAAGCAGCATTAGCGCATCATTATTGTGATGCATTAGCTCTTATGTGACATTTCCTTTCCCCATCTTTGTTCACTCGTAGGCTCTTTTCAAGTTTCTCTCTCTTCACTGAGCCACGTCTCCTCACCTCCGCTCAGCCGAGCAAAGCAAAGCAAAACAAAACAGGCTTTTCTGCTCGGAGGCTTCAAAAAATGTATTCTGAATATTTATTAATGCAGCTTTTTAAGTCGTTACCGGTTGTTTTATTGAGAAACCGTATGTGAGTTATGGATTCAAAGGCACGGTCGGTAATATTTTCTAAAACATTTTTCGATACTTTTGATGAAATTCTCTTTAAATCCTGACAGCAATCAATGAATCAAAGGCTCTGACAAATTGATCCTGTTCACCCCCTTTCCAGATAATTCATAAAACTACTCGCTGGAAGATACCAAACACTTGTTAAACACTGACACCACGTCTGTTATTGTTGTCTGAGCTATTTATTGTATTGTGATTTACTCTGATAATGTTTAACCTCTCAAGCCAAAGATGATTATTTCTAAACTTTGGAGCCTACAGAGGGTAAAGAGGAAGGTTGAAAGAGTGGAATCAGGTTCACACAAAAACTCATCATTGTAGTGATGCGAAAGACATACAATACTTTCGTACATACACACACACACACACACACACACACACACACACACCGGTAACATTGCATGACTCTCCACAAACTTACTAGACCTTCATTGTCGCGCAGCACACCAGATCAATACATTCATTAATGAGCGCTGATGACGGCGGTCTGCTCGCTGCGGCGCATCCTTGAGACTCATAAGCAGGTCATTAGACGCGACCTCGATGGATTCTTAGTTCAGACAAGCAGAGCGAGCATTAACAGCCGTCTCCTCCACCTCCCACGACATCGCTGAATAATTAAAATCCAAGCTTTCCAAGATGAACATCGTGTGGATTGAGGGGGGGGAGGGTCAGCGTGCTTTCTTTAACACAGAGCATGTTTTATTCATGTATGAAAGAGCATGAGAGAGAACTCAGGATTGTATAGAACGTCTGGACAGCATGATTGCTATATTGTTCATTCTTGGATGCTATTTAAGGCTCCAAAAATCAAGCACTGTGTGTCACAGCTCCATGCGGCCCCTACGGTTCACGTGCTTATTGCATCTTGCGGAGACATAGCGTTAATATCTGAGGATGAAGCGGTCATCGTGGCTTGTCAATGACGCGGATGGGTTTACATTGGAGTTAGTCGAATGTCCCATACGGACGCTAAAGGGTGCCTCGTGCATCAATATCAGACGCCGAGGGACACAAAGTCAACAGTCTCAGTATTTGACCGGTTGTGAGTCAGAACGGGGGTCTATGACGTGCAACATGTCAGTGGTACGCCAACCCTGAGAGAGAAAAATGATACATAAAAGATGGATACAGCAAATTAACAAGGTTCAGGTTTCAGCCAGGAGTTGTTGGGTTTTGTTCTTGTTCTGTTTGGCTTTAAATTGAATTGACTCAGTAGCATGTTTTATTCAGATGGAGGGAGAACAGCAGTGGAGGCTCTGTGCTGGTGTTGGACTTTAAGTCAGACTCACACAGCGTCCTGCAGAGATCAGGGACACAGGCATGCTGGAGACAAAGCGGTGGATTTTGTCTCTTAAAGAATGAATGTGGAGTCAAATTGGGTTACGGTGAGGAAATAAAGCATCATTTTCCTGTTGTTGGGAATAGTGGGCTTAAGAATGAATGGCTTTGCAGGACGCAAGAAACTCACCTTGAACATAACTTTGACAACAACCCCAACTAATGATCTGTGTGCTCGGCTGTCCTGAAAGCTCTACGGGGATCTGAGGCATTTCTCTTGTTGTGACATAACACCGTAAGTTCTAAAAGTGTCTCCGTGACCAACGGTAGGTGTAGTTCTTAGAACCGGTTAAAATCTCTGCTTAGGAGGTGACACAGAAGTCTGAGTTCAGAGACTTCAGTCAGAGGTAGCCGGCGCGACACTAGCAGGCTAGCCTAAGCTGCTGCTTTGAATAAAAGAGCAATGAGCTTTGTGTTTGTGGAAATCATAAAATAGGACAGCGCAAGCATCTCTGTGGCCAAAAGTAAAATCAGTACATCTAGACTTCTAGATAGAGAAAGATCTCCTTCATTTTGGCATAGACGATGTCAGGGCCTGTGTCCACTGGCAGCGTCTATTTTCAAGTGTTCCAGATGAGGAGAGAGCGTATACAACCGTGTGCGGCCGCCTCAAGAACAGAAACCCACCGTATCTTTCTGCCTTTTTTAGTGCGGCCGCTCAGAGCGCCTCAAGTTCAAACTCTCTGAACCTTTCAGAAAAGCGCTGGTGACGTCACTGTAGTAAATGCAGCAGTCTGTCTGTCCTGAGCTTTATATTTTGGACAGACACCATCATAACAAAGACGGAAACCTTGAGCCGATCGGCCGGGCCGACACTGAATGTCGCCGGTGAGCGTTGTGCTTTTATCACCGTCACTGTCAGATTGAGCGGCAACAAAGTATGAAGCAAACGTCCCCGGTTTGGTGCTTATGGTGAAAAAACTATGTAAAACAAATATATAGTAGCTCAAATAGATAGTAGAAAGCACAGGATAGTCTATCATACTACGATGGTTAGAGTGGTGATTTTTTAAAAAGCGCTCGCATCGCTTTTTCGTTGGGTTGAAGCACTACTGAGCCCTGCGGACGCTTTTTCTTTTAAGAAAAACTGCAAAGACAATCTGCAGCTTAACTGAATTTAGCATTGACTCAACTGTCCAGTTCCCTTCACTGACGCACGTCAACGCTCCAAAAAAACAGTTTAAGCAGTTTCACATACAGTCTGTGGCTCATGTTGTAACACTAATCTTTCTACATAGAGGACTTTTCCAAACCAAGTAATAAAGTTCCTCACACAAAACTACTAAGTAAAAATCAAATGATAAAAGATAAAAGATAAATAGAAACAGTTGTAACTCATCGTGCTTCCTCATCTTCTGCAGTTGTCCTCCTGCAGCTGAACTGAGACTCTAACAGGTGGCTTTTAAATGCAGCATTCTGAAAGCAAAGCCGAGTGCAAAACGAATGAAAGGTTTCCACTTCACCACTGTGTCGTCCTGCTTGTTCCTATTACACAGAGTATTACTGCTGTCAAGGTCTGTTTACCTCACCTGACTCACACACACACACACACACACACAGGCTGTAGCACTTTACTGATAAAATGAACGAGGCTTAAATGCAACTAGCAGATACACAGATGACAAACGCAAGTGAGCAAGTAGCGCTACACATCTTGCAACCTCACGAACACGTCCTCATGTTCTGGTATCCGATGCCGTCTTTTCAGTTAATAAGTGTCCAAATCGAAACTTTTCCCTTCATACAATGCAGCAAAGAAGAACGGATTAACAACAACCCTCATGTTTCACCATGAACGGCAGAAACAGAGCTGGTGTAGCTCAAACAGTTTGTTGTGTTTGTAATTCCGAAGGCCTCATTTTAGAGGAATCCCTGTGGTTTGCATCTTGTGAGTGGTACTGACCGATATCTGTTGTCAGAGAAATACATGATCATTTTTTAAATATTTAACACACTGCCTCACTTTTCTCTCTGAGTTTAATCCCGCTGCTGCTGAGCTCTCGGCTACAGAACAACGTTTTCACTCTTTCGCTCATTCATGTTTTATAACGATGTTTAAACTCCGTCCCGCTGTCGTCCGTCGCTTGTTTTCATTCATTTGCTTAGAACAGCTCAGCAGCAGGCTGCTCTCTGTGCGTCCTGTATATCTCACACGTGTGGCTGAGTTGCGGTGCATTTGAGTGCTGTGGGAATCGTCAACGTTGGCTGATGAAGTTTACATCTACATTTAAATTTAATTATGACCATGTCTGCCTCTGGTTTCATCTTTCAGATTTCAATCTTTTTTTTCAAAGATGCATTGTTAATGTGATGCTGTCTGGCAGACACACTCGTGTTTTAGATATTTGGGGAATACCAACAGAACATTCTCGTAACACAAACATCCACACAGACGTTGCAGAGCCTTTTTGTATTTCTCTTTAATATATGTTCTTGAAGGCTGTCATTTTCTGATTGTTCTATTGTTGATACTTATTGTCAACAAATGCCGTGTTAGTCTGTCTCTCAGCACTTTGACTCCAAGGCCATTGGCTTCTATTCAAGACGTAATTCTTGAAAAGCGGCTTGCAAATATATTGTTTGGTTTAAATAACAAAAAATAAGAAACAGGCTGAGCTTTCTAAGGAAATAACTGAAACAAAACAGTTATTTAAATCTGGGTTAAATCTCCTGAGCTACCCACAGACCGATCCCCGAAGCTTCCTGCGGGCCGTCGTCACCTTTAACGACCGACCGACCTGCTGCCCGTAATGCAACCTGACAGGGCTGAGCAGCCGAGCAGAGGTGAGCGAAGCTCCACAACACACCTACAGTACCTTTGTTTTGTCGCTACTGGTTACGGTGTTCTATGCCATTTGGGTTCATAGCCAACAGTTTCAGTTTAGACGAAACGGCTTAACTTATCATCTTAACTTATCTTAACTTATGATACTTAACTTATCATCTTATCATCTCAACAGAGTTGTGCTTATGCGGAACGGTCATCGGGTCTTTGGTCTTGGGTCTTGGGTGGGCTGAGTTGCATACACAACCTTTTCTTTCCACTTACAATCCACACAGGTATGAGAACCGCTCCGTACCTTGACTGTAACTGGTTAAGGACAAAGAGTTCAGTAGAAATATGACCGTTTAATAATAGCCGGGGTGAGGAGACTGGTTACTCAGGACCAACTGCCAGCGCTACTTTCTTCAGATTAGGATCACATCTAATGTGAAACAGCAAGTGCTCCAATTTAAACTGAAAGCATGTTCATACAACCTAAGAATATACTCAAGTAATATAGAGTATAGTTAGGAAACATACCAAAAGGAATAATGTCAAACCGTGCGTTATTCATGGTAGATATACGTCTTTATTCTTCTTAATGAGACTACATTATACAGAAAATATTCATTCCAAATCAAAGAAGAATGTATCAATCATACCTAGAATCAGATCTTTATGCAAACTTTAAGTTGGTTAAAACTACACAAGGTTATAAAATACATTCTTCTGATATTCTCTGTGATTAAATAATAGAATGTGTACATCATAAACAACACAAGTGCTCTTTACATATAATAACAGTCCACTAACAGTGGAAAACCCCCAATGTGTGAGTTCAAACAGACAGCATTTAGACAAATATTCAATGCATGGTAGTCTACTGCCATTTAAGTATAACTTTATACAGTACAAATGCATTAATGATATATAGTCCAGATTTTCGGCAACATTTAACAGAACTATATTCTGATTCTCTGAAGAGGAAACATAGTATTTATTATTGTATTCTGAACTCTGCATTAAAGGGGACATAGCCTGCAGATTTCTAGGTACATACTAGTATTTTGTGTTATTACTAGATCGTGTTTACATGCTTTATTGTTAAAAGAACACATCATTTTTCTCCTGCTGTTTGTCTGAATAAGAAAAAGATGTTTTTTTACACACAACCATCTGAGAAGCTGTCATTGGGAAGTGTTTGTAAAAGGAGGAACTTTCAAAGAATTACTTGACAGGTGATTGGATGAACCATCCGTCAATCAAACTCTTGCTGAAGTGAGTCGGGAAAAGAGCGACAACATCTTTTCCATCGAAGGAAAGCCGTCAGTGCCGTTCTTTGCTCTTCTTACAATGAAGAAATACTCTCCAGTTCTGATATAACTGAAACTATTACAGCATCTACGCTAACCTCTGCAGGAGCCGCCATTGTCGTTTTAAAACGAACATTCGCTGCTCTGTGTTGTTTTTAAGTGATATGTGAGCCAGTAACGCGAACCTCCTGAAAAAGCCCAGTCTGCTCTGATTGGCTTGTGAGAAATACATGGTGCTATGTGGACATACTCAGATGAGGGGGCAGTAAACTCAAATGAGGCTGCAAGTGACATTGGAAGAACTGACTGGGTGTTCTTCATGATATGTCCCCTTGAATCAAAACAGACATTAAAGTCCAGATGAAATAGAAAAATACCCCTTTAACCCTTTCACGTCACATCTCGGTTGTGTGTTGTGCACATATTTAATAAAATATGAAAAAACTAAATACTAACAAATCAATTTCTTCGTATTTTTATATCAAATTCTAATTTTCTTTTCTTCCCATGAAACAAAATGAAGTGTGCTTACATAAGAGTACAGACTAAATTTAACCAAAAAAAATCATGACATCCGTCCATCAATCATCAAATGTTGGCTACAAGGGAGGTTTGTGTGGAGCCACAGTCCTCTGTAGCTCTGTATCACGCTACATTCTAATCACAGTGGTCCAATCAAATGCAAAGGATTTGCTTTACATCCCTCTTGTAGCTGTACATCGCTCAAATATTACACTTCACTCAGGAATACGTCATAGACGCTCTCACTTCCGTTTCACTGGGACCTTAACTGAAAGGCCACCAACTGCTACTGCACACTGTTCCTGTAGAGTCATCCACCGGTAATATCTTCAGTGGCAGGACATTGTTAGTGCGAAAGTATGGAAACATCCTCTCAGTGAAAGTGTGTGTGAAGGTGTGTATGTGTGTGTTAGTATCAGCATCAGAGAACGACAGCTTTCCTCTGTTCCAGTCCAGATTCACTCTGATCCTCTGGAGCTTCTTCTTCACTGAGAGATCAGTGGATGGAGCTGGTAGTGACCCTGCTGAGTATATATCATTATAGAACCATATTCTCCATAATCCAGACAGTATGTCTCCCTTCCTCTGGACAGACTCTGCTAACATACCCAGTGACCAGAATGTACTGTCTCCAACCTGGACATCCCAGCTGTGAGTCCCTGAGTTAAATCCCTCAGAGCCCAGAACAGACCTGTAACCATCAATCCTCTCTGGATTATCAGGAAGCTGCTGTCTCTCTCCTCGTCTCACTCTGGTCAGATCTTCAGACAGGATGAGTTCTGGATAAGCAGTGTTTGGGTCCAGAATCACAGGACTGTAGGAGACCATGTCCTTCATCTTGTTCCAGATGTTGAAGGCCAGGTTGCCCAGGTGTTTGGCCTCGTCTATCAGAGCTCCTGAGAGCAGCTGTGGATCCTCCAGCAGGGGGCGCTGCTGGACTCTTTCCACTGCAGCCTTGTAGTTGTTCAGGAATGAGACGTCTTCAGCTCTCAGCTCGTCCTCTGTGGCTCTGACTGTGTCTGAAAGAGCTGCTATCTCTCTGCTCAGAGCCTCCATCTTCTCCTTCATCATCTGACTCTTCTGCTCCTCTTCCTCCCTCAGTGCAGCCATCCTGGCCTCCTCTTCCTCCTCTAGAAACTGGTGAAGCTTCTTAAACTGCTCCTTAATCTGCCTCTCTGTGCGTCGGGCCTGGACCTTCATGTGTTCTGCTGTTTGATCACAGTTTCCTTTAACTTGTTCAAAGAGCTTCAGTTTCTCCTTTAAGGGCTTCAGGGAGTTCTGGATCTCCTCTTTGTGATCCTGTGCAGCTTCATCGATGGGTCTGAATCTGTGGTTGTTGTGTGCTTTTGAATCTCTGCAGACGACACACACTGGCTGCTGATGGTCCAGACAGAAGAGTTTGAATTTCTCAGAGTGCAGACTGCAGAGAGTCTCTGAAGCTCTCTGATCTCTCTCCAGTGAGAAGGACTCACAAAGGTTCTTTAACACCAGGTTACGAGGTGGATTTGACTTTGAAGATCTTCTCTGACAAACTGGACATTCCCGTAGTGGTTTCTCTCTCCACCAGCTCTTCAGACAGTCTTTACAGAAGCTGTGGCTACATGACAGAACAACAGGATCTCTAAAGACTTCATGACAGACCGGACAGCAGAGATCCTCCTCTGATCTGGAAGCCATTTAGTCTCTGAGTGAAGCTGAAAACACAGAAAGTACATCAGTCATGGCTCCCCTCCCTCCTCTACTAACTTCACTGTTTTTAGTCAAACTCACATTCAGTGTGTGGAGCGTCAGCAGGTTGAAGCAGCAGAGTTGTAGTTTTCCTCTTTTCTCTCCTGTAGATGAACTCACTCAGAGGAAGTTGTTAAGGATCTTTAAAGATGTCCTGACAGACAGGACAGGAGAGATCCACCTCCAAGGGAAGAAGGAAACACAGCGGGTACACAGTTAAAACATCAGCCAGTTCACTTTCTCCACTTCAAAACTATCTGAAAATACTTTCACTTTTAGACTTCTTTTTTCTTTCTTTAAAAAGTAGATGCCCTGACTTATCGTCTCTCAGTGTCTGTGTCTCTTCTTAGTGGCACAACAACAATCTGCATTTCTTCTTTCGTCTCAGCTCAGGTGAGTCATCTAAAAGGGGTGGAGCTTTGTCCGTCCCTTTGGTTCCAGGGCATTATTTTGGGGAAAATGAATACCCACAGAATATTTAACAGGCAGTTGGTGAGAAATCACGCCCATGACTGAAGTCTTGGATGGACTGAGTGGCAGGTATGAAAACTGCTCTGCACCTTTACTTAAGGACAAAGAGTTCAGTACAAATATGACAGTTTAATGACAGCCAGGGTGAGGCGACTGGTTACTCAGGACCAACTGCCAGCTCTATACTTCTGTACATGGAGAAAAGAAAAAGCCTGAAGAGGTAAAACTACCCGTGTAGTAGACAGAACAACACAGCAGTGGTCGATCTGGAAACTTTCAGTTTTGGGGCGTTTTTTTTTCTCTTTTTTTAAGTAAAATTTCTGGAGAACAGTGAAAACTATATATCCAAAATGTCTCGCATTTCTTGTCACGTAAATGGTAAATGGTAAATGGTAAAAAATAAATGGCAACACATAGTATGCTGGGGCAAATCCCCAAATACATCTACACTACCGTTCAAAAGTTTGGGGTCACCCAGACAATTTAGTGTAAATTTTCAGTTTCTTCGCAATTTCTCTCATGGAATAGCTTCATTTCTAAGAACAAGAACAGACGGCGAGTTTCACATGAAAGTTCTCTTTTTCTGGCCATGTTGAGAGTATAATCCAACCCACAAATGTGATGCTCCAGATATTCCGATGTAGATATTTCATTAAAAACCAGACGTTTCCACCTAGAATAGTCATTAACCACATTAACAATGTATAGAGTGTATTTCTGATTAATTTAATGTTATCTTCATTGAAAGAAACAGTGCTTTTCTTTGAGAGATAAGGACATTCCTAAGTGACCCCAAACTTTTGAACGGTAGTGTATATTCATGGAAACTACACATATCGTCATCACATGGTCGCACCCGGGCGAGGCGACACCATCATCATCAGCACAACCTATTGATCCGCGTGCGTTATCATTTGTCAGGACGCCGGCGTGCATTGATAAGGCTTCAGGATTGGCTGCAGTAGCTGCTGGCCATCGATCCGCCCTTCTTTCTAATTGAATACACACACTCTCGGGTATTGATAACAGGGAGCTATAATTTGATTCAACAGTGGCCGGGTATCGATCTGAGAATCTGATGATGTTATCAAGCGGCGGGGAGTATTGATAAATGTGATGGGGGGGAGGGGAGTATCAATAAGTAGTCAGGAGGGTCAACAAGGTGAGGTCAACGGAGAGGAGATGGCAGTCATGAGTGTGTGTTTAAAAAAGTTTGTCCTTCATGTCCTGGTTCTGTATGATACATAATATTCTCTCTGTGACAAACCAGGAGCTAATAAAGGCCAGTTATAGCGTATATAGCATAATGCACATTTCCACAGCACTAATTAACCCTTCGCTAAGTCCCGCCCCTTAACCCTCCTGTTATGTTGCGGGTCAAATTGACCCGTTTCAAAAAAATATTTTAAAGTACTTTTTCTGTATGAAACTTCTTCTGCTTGCCTTAATTAGGGTAATCAACGTGAAAAAAATTAAATAAAAAATATCATGTATTTGCAACCCCCCCTGCAGGTTTATATAACAGAGATGATGTTCGGGTCAATTTGACCCGGCAGTGAAAGTGGAGGCTGTAAGGGGTCAGAAGGGTCAAGTTTAGACCATTTCTTTCTTTGAAAATGTGAGACAAAGTATCTCTTACTCCTCCCAACATGTTTCACCCCATTTCACACACACACACACACACACCCACACACACACACACACACACACACAGGTGCGGTCTCACTACCGCACCTGTGCGAGAAAGATACTATTTTGGCAGGAACCTTTTTTTTTCTCGTGGGAAAACTCCGCCCACACTTAGCAGGAGAGGAGAGAAACATATGAAAGGGTTGCTTGGGAGTCCTACCAACATTACACTCTGCAGATACATGCAACACAGTAGCTTACTGGAGGACAACATGAGCAACAGAAACAAAAGGATGACAGCCCTGGAGGCTCTGGAGCACATCCTTGATCACGACAGTGAAATAGAGGAGGATGTGTCTGAAGATGAAGACCATCTTGAGGTCAATTCAGATTATAATGGTGCTGATTATGAACCATCAGATGAGGAAACTGATATACCTGTTCCTCCAAGCGAGACATTCGTGTCAAAAAATTGTGAAATACAGTGTTCATCCTCACCCAACACACGTATACCGAAAATATTATAAAGACAGTGGCAACATGTATTAGCACAAAGCACACCGTGACACTCGTGTGCTGTGTAGACACACACACACACACACACACACACACACACACACACACACACACACACACACACACACACACACACACACACACACACACACACACACACACACACACCTCGTTCATTGTGTTTATATCTTAATTTTTGTAAATGTCTGTTTCTTAACACTACAAGTAAACATGAGTAAAGTTTACTTTCAATACAAATCCTCATGACTCATTTAGCTTGATTTTGAGTGAGCGGGTCAATATGACCCTGAACAGCAGAGGTGTGTCATCTCCATTTATCTACATCACCCCATGAAAAAAATAATGTTTCAAAATGTAAAAATAATTTAGAGAAAAATACATGTTATGGTAGACTAATGCAATTTACATCTAGGTTTTTCCAATGTACCTAAAAAATTGTTTTAACATGTATTTTTCATTAAAACAAGTGAGTTATCCTCATTGAACTATGATCTATGGAGGGGGGAATTACTTCATTCCACTAAATACTGATTGAATTGTTAGTAAGGGTGTTGGTGATGAGGTACAAACTATATTTATTAGGATTTTTTGGTTTCTGACAACTTTTGGATGATTAAACATGCACCGGGTCATATTGACCCGCGAACATCATGGCTGTACCTAAGAAACGAACATAACAGGAGGGTTAATGCAGCCTGGCAAATCATAGCCTAGCTTCAGCCAGCACTGTCACAGTGTATTGGTTGAGCTGCTCCATCTTACTTGTATTTAACCTCCTCTGTTGGAGAATACACTGCAGAGGAATGGTTTTCTGTTTTGAGACACAAGTTATATATCTTAAATTGAACTGTGTGAAATCATTGTTCCATTAGCAACCAAGATACACATCTTGATAACGTGACTGTTAATGCTAGCTGATGTTTGGTAAGCTAGCTCTGAGCTTCTTACCCTCCTCAGTAACTCAGTTCTTTGCTGCAGGGATGACGAATATTTGCAGGCCAACCACACGTAAGCATAGAACTGGATCCCTCATCAAAAAGCCAATAGGATTTTGGATTAATGCAGAAAATAAGCTATGTGTCAAACAGACGTTAATGATATTTACACAAATCTCCAGAATTAACAAGCTGACGTTAGGCTATGAACAAAGTACACCTCGGTGGCGTGACTTCACTTCACCACCACTAAGCTGCAGGTGGATTGACGTTCTGGTGATGAAATGTTTTCAAATGTAATTTAGCCACTTGTTAGCAACCGCCTATAAAGTAAAGCTTCACAATTCACAAGAGGGGTATTTACTGATGTATTTCATGTAGTAGAACAAAACATTTAAATCTTATAAAGGGTGTGTTAACCGCAGACCTTATTCGAGGCATCCAACCAAAAACCTGTTAGTGAAGTTAAAACTTCACTAAGACGGACGAAAGTGAAAGCATTTGCCAAGAATGTTTTCATTAATCAATTCCCAGTTAAAACTTCACGAACAGGTTTTGCAGGTTTTAGGACACGTTTCTTCAGCATATTGAATGACGGCCTATGATGTACAACGAGAAGTGCACTCGGAGAGCGCAGAGCTCAGCCAAGTCCATTTCCATAAGTGAAAAGTAATGTGTGGACCTAATGGTTTAAATAAGGGCTGTTAAAATGTTCCTACTGGGAAGTTAATGTACCAAAAAAAACAGCAGTCTCTTTCCCAATGTGAGTCTATGGAACGGACCGGGATTCATGTAAAATGTGCTTCTAATTCCTCTGGGATTGTGGTAAACAGCCCAGTAGAGACAAAATATTAATAATCTGTGAGAAGTAGTATAATTTACGAGAGGTTGCATGTTCCCAGCTACTTAGCGGGTTAGCCGTTAGCTCGCCAGTGAAAGTTCATAAACTAGCTCTGTGAGTGTTCCCTACATCATGAAGAGGAATACTGGCACAGACAGTTGAATAAAACCGTCTGTGCCACTTTCTGGTGGTGACCAGGCCGACATCAGCACACTTCCTGCTGATTGTTCACATTAAAAGCATATCAGGGACGGGAAAGTCAACGGCCCTCGAGTTGCTGGAATGTGAAATATCTGTGCAGGAGTTAAATATATAAAAAGCTTAAAACAATGTCTGACTGGAAGCTACTGGAAAGAATGAAGGGCCTTGTTGCGATCATCATCTACTGTTCTCAGTCCCACATGGCGGATTATAAACGATGAAGCAGGAAGTCCGTAATTTCTCCCGTGTGATGTCTCCATGACATTATGGGAGCTGTATGACCAAAACATGTCTGGTGAAAGACAAATGGAGACAGAGCAACAGAGCATGGGGAAGTAAAGAGGTGAGAGAGTGGGAGAGATCTTAGCTAATTACTCAGAGATACATGCTGAGAGAAGCATTTCTGCAGAGAACAGTGTGTGTGTGTGTGTGTGTGCATGTGTGTGTTACCAAGATCTGCCATTTATCATAAAGGTTTGGCGGTTCCTTATAGTCTTTATATTTTATCTTTGTACTGCAGCTGAAGACTGGCAGTCACATTATATATCAAATTGCTTCTAACTGCTTCAGAGCTTCAGTTCTCTTTAAGATTTAAACCACATTCACACCAAATGCAACACATCCGTCACGTTCAGGTCGACATAAACACTGAGTGAAAAACAGCCCGGCCCGCTTGCTCATTTATTTCAATGAGCACATTCATTCCCGATGCAGAGGACTCTGCCAAAAAACGCAAGGTCGTCGGGCAAAACTCGTGCGTTATTATTCATAAAGTTTACCCTGCCAATCACTGCATGCAGACATTTAAAAAAATAAAAATAAAAAAGTTCAGAATCAGTTTTATTCTCACACCAAGAAGTTCCATCAAGCCCTTTGCAGTAATGAATCATTTCTTTAAAGACTTTAAATTAGTGTAGGAACATGTGATGTGGGGGTTTCTTCAAAAACCCAAGAAAGTAAGACAAATATATTTTTATATAAATAAATATGATAATGTTGGCAATTTTTATATTCATCAAAATAAAGTTACACTTTTTAAAATTTTTATTTTTTATTTTAATCAATATGTCAAACTCAATAGAACGGCCATCAAGAAACGTCTCAGACACTCATCTGAATGTTTCATCATATTTGTGTCTACTGTGATATACCCCTGGCTCTTTTGTTATTGTCCTCTTTGTGTACTATCCCCTGTATACTGAATCTGTGTTGTTTTTGTTTAATTACAAAATAAAGTGGAGATAAGTAGAGTGTTCCTCCTGCAGTAACCTCACAGCAGACAGACAGCAGGAGACTCATGTTTGAAGGAGGACTGTGTCTGGAGCCCACAGTTCACTGAGACAAAAAAACCCAGACTGTCCAAAAAATGCATCTCTGAGTCAATATTATCTCTGAGACGGACGATGGAAAGCTTAATGTCGTCATTGCCCCAATTCCTGCTGTGCTGAGCTCACTGTATCAACAAATATCAACTGTACATATTCTGTATTGACGCTGCAGTCTGCTCCATGTGAGCTCGCTGAAGAACTGACCACACGGGAGATTCTTCGTTAAATACTCAAACACCAAACCCTAACTTTCTTCCACCATTAGAATATGTCCCCACAGAGTGCTGCAGGAAAGATTCAGAAAATTCTGCATATATTGCACTTCCGATTGCCTCGTCTCAAGGTGCATTTTTGAATGCGTCTCTGGCTAACACGAGCTAAAGAGACTTTAATGTTTTGTTCTACAATATAACATTTAAAAAGGCGGTTTGGTAACAAGTGGCTAAAGGAGCCGTGCCGCCTTAAGTCCGCCTTAAGCCATAGTGGTGGTGACGTGAAGTCATGTGACTGTGGTGTAGTTACATTTCATTTTCAATTTATTTACATTTTGCCGATCCTTTGATTGAAGGACGGCCCTGCTCTCCACTAAGCCACAGTCACACCTGCTAGTGTTACACAAATAATGTAATCCCTGCAGCACTCTATTGAAACCCATTGTAAGCTAATGGAATTACAGCTGACCACAAAGAGGACACGACTACACGAGGTGCATGTGTGATACTCTGTACTTTGGGTACTTAAATAACTGATACATATACCCTGTTTGGTTTATTCCAGGTTCTCCCGCTCTGTTTCAGTATTTCTTGGGGCTGCAGGTCTGTACGATGAGAACAGAAACTGTTGTTGAATGTCAATAACTAAATATAATGTACGTATGTCTGTGTGTGTGTCAGTGTAACCTCGGTTAATGATACAGGAAAGTTGCAGCAGTCTCTTCAGCAGCTGCTTAAAGCTACAGCTGGTAACTTTAGTAAGAACAATATTTAATCCTATTTGCTCAAACGGTCACTTTATGCTGACAAGAGCACATGAGACACATATTATGGGAAAAAGGCAGATTCAATCTGGCGCTTAAAAAAACCATCCAATCAGAGGCAAAAAGAACATAAGATGGCCCCAAAAACGTAGAAATGTACTTAGAAATGTTGTAGTTACTGAGCAACTTTATTATGCCTTTTGGTTTCAAACTGCTGGTCAATCTCTGCATGAAGAGGGGAGGACGTCTCTAAGCATGTGATTCTCAACTGAAGTTAAAACTGACTTCTACGTATCAAACTCACAACTCGGACAAGCCAGGAGATGAAACGACCCCTCAACCGACCTCCAACCCCCCCAAAAAAAGAAACACATGAATTGATCCCACCGGCTGCTTTCATCTTTCTGAAACTTCAACCCTAAGACGAGAAGCATCGATGTATATTAAAGGAGAACACATTGGTGGTATGGACCTTACTCATACCTCTATTTGCAGTCTACCGGAGGATCAAATCGATGTGAACGCCTGATGAGATAACACCGATGCTCCCTTGGAAGCTTGAACGTGCTGAGCAAATATCACGGCAGCTGCCTGCTGAGATGATGTTGCACGCGATTGGCTTCTAAACTCGCCCTGTTACAAATGAACATGGTCTCATAACATCCACAGGCTAACATGCACCGAGGCTGCGGTCTGACGCTGGTACGTACTGTAGATTTAAAACTGTTTAACGTTGAAGTACTTCCATTTATTTGGCTGGCAGTTGTTTTGGTAACAAATAAAAGCAAAGATTGAGGGCGAAGGCACCAAGCCTTTGTCAGACTTTAAAGTGCAAACATGTCGTGCTTTGCAAACCACATCTGGAACCTCAGGAGGGAAGGTTGGATTCATAGTTTCCATAATAGTTGCTGCTTTGACTTGCAGTTTGCAGTGCAATTTCCTAAAACTGCTAAGCACTGCAGTTTTTAGCAAACAACACTCGAGCAGGAGTAAAACTGTTTGGGACTATTTTCAGCGGTGGATTAATCCACATTTCAGTCCAGCCGCCAGTAAAAAGGTTGGCTTCACACGTTTCTAGAAAACCACGGGAATGTTGACTTTCTGAACCGAAAGAAGTTTCATATTTACACGTTTCATATCAGCCTCGTATCGTGCCGGCAGGAACGCACAATGACACGAGAGAAACAAACAACAACATCTAGTTTGTGTTGCCCCCTGCTATGTATCCTACTGGTGTCAAGTAATCCAAAAACTCTCGACAAAGAACTGGTTCGTTCCTGCAGACCACGGGATGTGTTGAATGTTGACGCTTCTGATCCAGAAATACGTTTCATATCAGCCTCCTATCACGCCTGCAGGGATGTGTTTAATGTTGAGAATCAATTGGTTAAGTTCAGGCAGCAACAACACCTGGTTAAGGTTATTAAAAACATCATGGTTTGTGTTAAAATAATAACGTACAACTAGAACAACTTTACCCCCAAATAAACAACAACCGCCCTGCTTACATAACGTTACGTATCAACCATAATGTTGCGTAAATCGTTATGCACCTGTGTTTGTTTGACCCCCTAATATCCACCGCTAGTGGACTTTCTCGGTTGTCATATTCGTTATTATACGACATAACTTTCAACGGCGGTCACTCGATACACGACGTCACTTTCTCTGACGTCCACATTCATCGTATCCGTGGTTTGCAGAAACGTACGGTGCCAACATGTGGTGCTCTAATGAGTATTTGTGGCAGCAGGATGGTTTATGTGGGGTTTGAGTCTAGATGAACAACAGTGTTTGTGTTCATGGCGATGAAGGAAAATGTGAGCAGTGTGACTCACAGAGGCTTTGGATACACAGTCAATACTTGTTAGTCGATCAATTCATTGTTGGTTTTGGTCTTTGTTGACAATAACAACAAAAATATAGAATATCATCATGACATAGCCTTTGAATATGTGTAGCTACTCTCGTCCACACGGAAGAACTCTGAGTGTCGCTAGAGGTCATTTAAGAATTTCCTAGAATAGAAAGACAACACCAACAGTTCAGAGCCCCTCCGGCCATGATTCACGATATGGAAATGTAAACAGAGAAACTTTCCGCCGTCAGACAAATGCAAAAACAGTCTTCTGTGTCAAACTCATACATCACTCTGCACAGTGAAGGTCAAACATCCAAGTGGAGTAATGTAAAAAAAACACTTTTTTTTTGGTTTAAATGTAAATATTTCTCTCTCAGCAATGCAGCAGTTTTATTTCCCGGTTTGCAACGACCATCACAGCCTCTAGTTCTCGGATAAGGAGTTCTCTCTCTCTACAGCACACCCTGTATGCAGATAAATGCAGTCATTTCCATCCCTGACTGCTCAGCCTAATAATTCCTAATAATTCTTCTCTCAGTCCTTTATGTTGAGCGGGGCCTGTTATACCGAGAGAATAAATGACATCTCTCGGCCCGGCGCCACCTCTCAGGATGAAGAAACGGGCGTCATGTCGGCTCTGTGTGAAACCAGATGGATCGAGCGGGTCAATCAGTCAAATCAATTCATGCATCGATCTGTTGGTTTCTGAGATCTGTGGCTGTCGAGGAAGAGACGATGCATAACATTACCCTATAAAATACGTTGAGAGGAAACATAAATTATGTTGCAAATACTAAAAGAACACATTGTGGAGCGAGTGAGAGAGAGAGAGAAGAGACAAAGAGATCATTTCACTTCCAGTACACTCCAGAGCTGCCGTGGAGACATTAAAGTGTGCGACAGACTACCTGGAAGCTCTTAGGGAGGGAGGTGAGGGAGGTGAAATGAAGGTCGCACCGCCGCTCTGGAGCAACCCAAAGAAAAGATGTGCAGCGAGAAAGGATTTGACAGACGGACAAAGAGAGACACGGACAGAGAGAGGGGGCGAGAGACAAGGTGAACAGAGGACGGCAGACAAGCTGCCACCGCCATTTACGTCTAAGAGAGCCGCTTGGCCTTTACACACACACACACACACACACACACACTGGTAAGGTCGGGCAAAAAGTCGCCCCCCAGGTTAAGTAAGCCAAGTGGTACTTCTTTTTGGACCAGCTACCTTTAAAGCTAGCGTGAGAAGCTGGTCGTCGAAAGATGCCGTTTGTGTCAGATTTAGGGCTGCGGAATGTCCCAATTCAGGATTTAATACAACGTTCACATTCACTGTGATTATGTACCCTCAACAAGGCCCCGAGATACCCGATATCCCTCAGGTTTTGTGAGGTTTTGTGAGGTTTTGTGAGTCTCTCTATGTTCCGGCCTTCACCTATATGCTCATGAGCTTTGGGTAGTGAACGAAAGAGTGGCCCAAATCAGGTTCCTTCGTAGGGTGGCCGGGCTCATCCTCAGAGATCCAGACGGAGCTCGGAATAGAGACGGTGCTCCCTTAAAAAATGGTGACTTATTGCTCTGAGATCGTTTGGAGGGTTGGACTAAATGTGGAAACATCCTAAAAGACAGACGAAGGAAAGCCGCAAGGTGGATTAGACCAGAGACAAAAGAAAGTGGAGATAAAAGCAGAGCTATTGTGAGTCATTTCTATTCAAACCGAAGAGGTGGCGACTCTCCAGCTCATTTCTAGGTCAGAGAATATAAACAGCATTGTTGCTCTTTGTTCATAATATCATCAGATGATGAAATGATCAGACTTCAGCCGTCCTCTCTCCTTTGTCTTCTCAACTCCTCCCAAATTATAGCTGGATTTAAAATATGTCTCCTGCCAAGATAAAAAAACAAAACAACTACTGATATTTCATGTTCTAAGTTCTAAATGTATTTTCACGGGTTCATTTTGAGTCACTTAAACACACCAGCGAGGCTTAAAGTTCTTCCTCACAGAACAAACCGCTGATAGAAAACAACTTAGAACAAAGTGCAAGAAACTGCAGGAAATTAGGTCAGTCTGTGTGTGTGTGTGTGTGTGTGTCTGAACAAACAGTTGTATAGTCACGATTAATACTCTGACCTCGTTATGGATTCTTCTCACTATTTCATATTTTATTCTAAAAGTAAATTAAATAAAACATGGTGAACCCCACGCTGCTAATCAATCTGTATGCGAGCACAAGAGCCGACATGACGCACACGATTCACTTCGCTTTCCTCAGTTGCTAAAATAACGAGACGCTCTGATGTTCAGCCACTTTGAGAGGGAGAGTGCGTCCAACATGTCCTTCAAGAAGTATTGATTATTTACATCCTTGTTCATGTAACTGTGTGATGAATGAACTCAAGCAGCAGACCACAACTTTTTAATGGTGCATTATTTTCAAACTTTAGAAAGCTACTGTATTGCCTGCTCGCCACATTGGCTGCAGATTTTTTTTTTTTTTATCTCTAAAACTTATTTCCTGTCCTACCTGTGATTTGCTGGAAATACCTTTTCAACGCAGCCTCGTGGCAGCTCGTTAAATTGTCAAGAAATAATCGTTTTTTTTGCGTCGCTCAGCACAAAAACAAAGCCGATGGAAAGTCAATTAGGATCCTTTTTCATGGTGGACTCACGAATGAAGCGCATCCACGTGACCAGGCAACGATCAGAGCCGGAGACGTAGAGTTAAATATTGAGAAAGAGCACTTGTGGTGGGCAGGGTGTGAGAGGACGTTCAACCATTAGACCGGTGTTTGTGTCCCAAAGTGTTGCTGTGAATTGACACGTCCATGACAGTTTTCCTAAATCTCATGAAAAATGTTGTTGCTAAAACCTAAGTTGACCAACTTATGTTAAGCCCAACCATGATGTTTTACTTGAAGTGGTTTTGTTGCCTAAACCTACTGTTAGTTACGCAACATTATCAACGACACGGTAAAATGGAAAATTCGTGTTCATGTATCACTAGATTTCACTTTCACACTGTGTCGACCTTTCACCTGTAGACTGTCTAATACGAGAACGCTGACGCGTTTTCACAAGGAAACAGTCTTTGACACCAAACTAACTGTGTGTGACTCAAGTTCTTCTTGAGTCTAAGTCTGAAGTCCTCATCTCTGGCGTGTTTTCGTTAAATCAGCGGTTAGTCTAGTTTGACTGTCACGGTCCAAAGATGCCAAGAGGCTGTGATTAAACATGTAGATGTTCCACACACACACACACACACGTTTTACACACTTTTTTTTCTCCAGAGGTCTGAGGGAGGCGTGTTTTAATGACTTTTGGGATAACAATGACCGCTACCAGCCTAAACCAAACCTGACCCTCAAACCTTAAACTAAATCTTCAGCCTAACATGTAATGATTTCCATCACAGGGATGTGGAATTGTCCCCATTCTGTCCCCCAAAAGTAGGCGAGTTCTCACAACGTGAAGTAAAACAAACAAAACATGTGTAATCAAACTTATGTCCACACACACACACACACACACACACACACACACACACACACACACACACTGTTTAAGAACAAAGAAACATCCTCTCGCTCTCTTAATTCGGCTCTTGATTGCTGCTCATTTATTTGTGTCTCTGATCGATTGCTGTCGGTGCTTCGACTGTTTTTCATTCTCTTCACTCGGAGCTGAAGTTTTTTTCAAAACTCGAATCTCACGCTCGCACACATCGTCTCTTATTGAAGCAACACATTTTGTTTTCCTCCTACACTCTCTCGTCTCCGAGGCTCTTCACAGATAAACACATTCAACACTTCAGACCTCAGCAGAGTGTTGGGATTTAGATTTGAGGAAAAAGGCTGGTCTTCATTCGGAACAATTCAACACCTTTACCTTTACACTGCAAGTGTGTGTGTGTTCATGTAATGTATTTGTACTGTGCTATTCCATCAGCGTATGGATTTAGCTGGTACCACTCAGAATGGCAGCTGTCAGGTCAGAGCATAAAAAGTTTAATTTAAATAATTTAATACACAGCTCTGTTCCTTTCTCCGGTCTGATTGGCTGATGAAGCCATTCTGTGGTCTGTCGTCTGTGAATATCAGACTGAAGTTTGACACAATGACCCACTATTCACTGAGCACAAAGCTGTTGATTGCCGGTTGGAGGCTTTATCTGTCGACACGAAACACTGATTTAAATGATTACAGGCTTACAAAGAAGGAGAAAAAAAGACGACAGCTAGCATCCGTGTCAGAACTATAACCAGTTTTGTGAGATTCAGGACATTTTGATCAAGGAAAGAAAGATGGCCAACAGTAAAAGGTTCACACTTCTCACAAATATGGACATTGTGCATCGAGGCAGAATTAGCAGAGACAGATGAAACCCAAACTGTCTGCGCGGATAGATACTTGAGGTAATTTTACATTTGTCATTCGTGTGAACAGCACACCGGTCCTCCTCCGGTTGGATTCACAGAACTCACTGCTGAGCTGAGTAGTAATCGATTCTCCTGAAAATGTCGTCTTTATAGGACAAAATGTTGGAGCCTATCGACTGTTCGATCAGTTAAATGTTCATTGTTTTCCATTCCAGTCCGTCATTGGCCAAAACACAAAACATCCTTTTGTCGGAGCTTCATTTTATGAGTCACCGCAGATCATCATCGATCAGCATTATCGAAATATTGACAGATGATACGTATAAATCAACATTTAAGGCAACAGATCCCACAGACTAAAGTCCAGAACACGAGCATCCACACTATGTGCTAATCTTGTTTGCTGGCTTGTCAGAATCACAGACGGAGGTAACGCACGTGTAGACGGATATTCACCCCTCAGGACTCGTTGAGCCCAAACACTTTGCAAAGCAATAATTGACGTGTGCGTGGTTTGATGTTCTTTATTCACAGCTCTCCGGCAGCACGTCGACACCGCGGGCGGCAAAGTGAAGCGTCAGCGTCTGCATTTTACCACCTCCACGGTTATTAGATCACATGTTCTGTTCCATGGAACATTTATGAAATCCTATTTTACGTCCCCGATAACATCATTAAGGTTTTTGTACCGTAGTCAGATTTTTCTTTATTTGGAAACCAGCCAGAGCAACACAAGTCAATATTTATATTTTGTGCTGATATCCAGATATTGTACTGCGTGCTCCAAGCTGAATAACCCACAGTGTGTGAAGTCACACTTTTATATACACGAATGCCCGTTTTACTTAAATTAAGTCTGTGGCCTCAAAAAAACAACGGTTTGGTTCATTGTCGAGCCCTAAACATCCACCAGCTAGTTTTGAATATAAATGTGAGTTCTCACCAGTACAGGGAACTGACAAATAACCCATCTTTCTTTCCTTTCATGCGCGTTTCTCACAAACATACCACTTACATGCTTTTTGTGAGACTTGCATCACATGGTCTGCAACAACGGATGACTTTTCTCAGTTGTCATGGAGATGGATTTGTTGACATGCTCATGAGCGGTTATAATTATATTCATTAGCACCTTTGGGACTTTTATTCTATGTTCAGTTATAAATTAAGCGTTTATTGTCAGATGAAGAATGTGTGGAATGGTTGAAAGCTCCAGAAAAAAAAAAGCCAACAAGTGGACCTTGATTTGTTTTGCCAAATCTTTTTCACCAATAAGGTCAAAAGTGAACTTTCATGAGAGATTTATACGCCAAGAATGAAATCCTAAAAGGATTGTTTTCAAGCGAGTTGCCCAGACTGCCGGCTTTAAGACACACGAGACGCTTCTGCTCTAATGAGCAACGTCTTCCCCGTCAAACATCATTACGTGTCATTTTCTCTGTGAATAAATCTTGCCAACATTAAAGTTAATAACCTTGTCAGCATCAGAGCTCTTGTTTGGTTGTTTTCCTTCATTATTCAGTTTCATTCAACCCCCCCCCCCCCCCCCCCGCAAAGTCTCTATCCGGCCGAGGTTTGAGGCTCATGGGTACTGTAGTGTTTGTAGTGTTTGGGACACTAATACATCAATGTGATGTGTTATTGTAGCGAGGCCTTAGGAGGGGGGGGGGGGGGGGGGGGGGGGGGGGGGGTTAAAGAGAACCAACAACGCCACCTGGGGACTTACACTCCTAGGAAATATAAACTTAAGGACCCTAATATACGGTGAAAAACCTATTAAGGGCACACAGTCATTACTGATATTTGGACACAGACGTGTATAGTCAAAAATGAACATAATATTTATTATAGGAATGAATGAAAACTATCAAAACATGCAGAACAGAAACAAACAAACAAACTGGAGGCAGCAAAACAGCAGCAGGTGAACCTACAAATGATAAGCAGAGATTAAAAGGGCACAAGAGGAGGAATAGAGATGAACCTCACACAGCACCAGGACAGGGGATTAAAGGGAGGGAGGCCGGGACCACAGGTGCCTTTTAAATGCAGGCACTAATTGGGGGCGGAGCCTAGCCTGAGGGCTGCGTTCACAACCCTACACTGAGGAGCGTTCATCACTACATTATGAACAGAAATCAAGAAGAATCTCTGTTACAGTCCCAGTTACATAACATATATGTTTTCCTAGTTTTCCTAATCCCGTGTCCCTTTATGAATTGTTTATTCATCTCTTGTTATATGTTAAATATCAGTATCAGAGTATTTTGACATTAAATCCCCGTCTTTTCTCTTCTGTAACACGATGTAAAATGGGCGTACAAAAGAATCATCCAATCAAATGAGACACCGTCATATAAAACCACATGTGTGGATCCTAGTAGCCCAGGGAGAGATGGGAAGAGATGTGTGTTTGGATATTAGTGGTCAACAATGTGGCTGAGGTCTAGTTCTTTAAAAGCCGGCCCTGTGTCACTGCATCACATGCAGGTCGAGGGAGGCCGTTGATCTGCTTGGATACGCTGCCGGTGACACGGAGCCGGTTGAAAATCTGCAACGTTTCTCTTGTTTTTCTTGCCCACTTATTAGCAGCCCAATCAAATGCAAAGGATTTACTTTTAATCCCTCTTGTAACTGTAAACCGCACAAATACTCCGTTTCACTGAGACTTTAAAGGGACGTTAAAGTTCAGTAAAGTAAACTTTTTAAATGGGAATCCAATGTGCTGATTGTTCTCACATTGACGTCACTCTTTAATCTCAATCCAATTAGTTCTGATAGAGAGGACGATATAGATATTCTGACGCTATTTTCCTCATTTGTTTGGAGTAGTGAAGCCACACACACACACACACACACAAACACACACACACACACACACACACACACACACACACACACACACACATGGAGCTGTCAATCCTTCCTGTCTCTCGCCGACACACACAAACACACACATATGCACACACTAGCAAGTGTGTCTCTGTCACACCGTAACACGCAAACATAACTCACCTGCTTCCTTCATTAATCCTGCCATCAGGACACACACACACACACACACACACACACACACACACACACACACACCGTCGATGTCAGTGTTGTGTGTTGGCTGTAGTGAAGTCTGAGGATGTTAAACGGTCCACAGGGACCACTCCATTACACTGTCTGCTAGCAATTAGCAACAGTGCTAATGACAGGACAGTGACTAATGGTGCGCTCGCATACACACACACACACACACACACATCAGCATCCGTGCTAACGACAGCAAAACGATGGAGGGTGCACACACACACACACACACATGCAAACTACTTCGTTATTCCCTCTGCTAGCAATTAGCGGAGGCAGTAATGACAGAAAACTCACACACAGCCCCGCTCAGAACTTTAAAGCTGAACACACAGTCACTAAAAGCGTGTGGGTCGATCAGCAGAGCGAGGCTCAGAACACTGACTCAACAGCAGGTGCAATTCCCTCCTGGCTGCCGTGCTAAAGGGCGATCCGCAACAACAGCGGCTTTCTGAAGCGTTCGAGAAATCAGTTATTCGACTCACAAAGCAGATGTACTTTTACTTCTGAATGAGCATGAAGGACATTTACATCACAATTACAGGTAGAGCATTGTTGTAGAGTTCAAATAGTTCAACATTTTCATTGGAGTTTATCAGTCATGCCTGTGTGTTGAATAGAGAGCTGGAACAAGGAGGTGGTTAGCCTAGCTTAGCTTAAAGACTGGAAGGAGGAGGAAACCGCAAGTCCAAAGTAAAGTAATACACCAAACCAATTCACTTTTGGGTGACAGAGCTTTCAGCCTTTTGTCATTCAGAAAACATGCATTTGCATAGCAACACACGTAGGATGCCAGTAGTGCACACGGGATGAAATAATAGTATAATATATAAAAGTGTAAGATGTCACATCTAGTGTCATCTTCCAGTATTATTTGCTCGTCCAGGCGACACAGAGCAACACTGTATGCACGTTTGCGTCCACCTGATGAAGTCCACTATTCACTGCGAGCTAAGTGAGGCTAAAACGCTCAGTCGATCTGCAGAGTTGGTGAGAATCTGCGGGTTCATCGCTACGAGCTTCGCATCACACGTAGTCTTTGATTCATTGATATGACAGAAATATTGATTAGCGATGCTTTATGGCTTTAAACTGCACTTCTCTGCAGTCATAACTCACACAAACCTAACTCCTCCTACATGTTGTAGGCTGTAAAGACTACAAAAATCATCTGCACATTAAAAGGAGCAATTCAGCATTGACTGTCCCAACACACACACACACACCTACACACACACACACACACACCACATTCAAATGCACAGATGGTACACACAAACAAGAAATGTTGTGTGTGCAGACACGCAAGCAGATCAATGCTTGTTGATTGAGAAGGGACCATGGAGAGTTCTTCTCATCAAAGCAAATGGGGTTAACTAACTCAATGGCAAATAGAGTGATCACTGTGTGTGTGTGCGTGTGCACTCCATCACATTGACTCTAATTGCAAGGAGACAGTGTAATGGAGTTCTTGTATGTGTAAGATGTATTGCCACCACTCTCCCTTCCATCAATGTTTATATGTGTGTGTGTGTGTGTGATTCCTCTTAGCATTTCAATTACTGCAGAGGTGAATCACTGCATGTAAACACATCGAGGGACATTTTCAAAGTGATACTCTGCCTCATATCTATCTTGTTAGTATGAAACACCTGGATACTGTCAAGAGTTGCACTACAATGAGAGCATGGTAGTGACCCCGTAGAGGTGGGTGAAATGAAATATCTTTATTTGTTACTGTGAATGTAATTAGGGCCTGAATGTAAAAAGTAGAATGGGGCCCGAACCGTCCCTCACGTACAGTATCGTTTTATTCTTCTGCAGCGTAATCACATTGTTGAGGGGCTTGGGATGCTCTCTGCAGCGATCGGGTTCAGGTGTGGCCAACGTGGCTCCACAGAGCTCCCCAAACGCACGCCGGACAAGTCTGAGTACGTCAAATGGTTCAGAGGGACCACTCCATTACACTTTATGCTAGCAATTAGCACCAGTGCTAATGACAGGACAGTGACTAATGGTGCGCGCGTAAACACACACACACACACACACACACACACACATCAGCATCCGTGCTAACGACAGCAAAACGATCTAGGGTGCACACACACACACACACACACGCAAACTACTTCATTATTCTCTCTGCTAGCAATTAGCAGCAGCAGTAATGACAGTAAACACACACACACACTCACTCACAGCCCAGCTTGGGATGGTCTCTGCAGTGATCGGGTTCAAGTGTGGCCAATGTGGCTATTTGATGTTCACTAAATCTGGTGCAATCATTTCTCTCATTTTGATGATAATATAAAATAATCTAAATTATTTTTTCCCCTGACAGTAATAAGCCAGCCATTTTGTGGCCATTTTTTTTTAACAAAAACACATGTTTGAGGACTTTAAAACTGACAAAAGGTCACAAAACTTTGCATGTACGTCCAAACGAGTGATTACGGTTTACGATTGCGATTTTGCTCTAGCGCCCTCCCAAATACTTTTAGCCCTCAAAAGCATTGGCGAGGCCGGCACAGTAAAGTAAAGAAGTAAAAAATCCACAATAACTAAAATATAACTAAAAATATATATATACAGACAGAATACTTGTTGTATTGCACAGCGTATTTATTTTGCACAGATTCTGCATGTTTACTGTGTATTCTGCCACTAACCCCAACGTGCACGAAGGCTCGAGTGCCCGTTCAGCTCTGCCTGCACCTTTTAGTTTCATATAGTATTGGTGATGTTTGTCATGAAAAAACACGTTTCATGCCGATGTATTTAATAATTGCTGCGGCAGGAGCTCAGTCTGCTGGGAACCGGATTGTGAACGGGTCAACTCCTGCCTGCTTGGAGCGCCGACTACGCGGCACAGCCTCATCCCTCTGACACGTCTCCACTAATGCACGTCTATAGGTCCTGTGCGTGCATGCGTGTGTGTGTGTGTGTATTTCGGGCATATGTGTGCAATGAATAATGATAACAGAGTGTAAAAATTGAATTTCCCCAGTGAGATGAATAAAGCACCTTCTAAATCAGATTGACTATAAATCAGACCTGGATATCATGTGGTAACTCATGATACTGCCGTTCAATAAAGGTTTATCTTATCTTAGCTCTGCAACACGTCATTTCTGAACTTTAATCAACTAAGAAGTGTATAAAATGTCAGGAAAGAGCAGATTACAAAGTCTGTAAACCTGTGGCAATCTCTGTAACCTGCTGGTTTAGTCCGAACGATAGTTCAAACCCCAAACATTTTCAATTAACAACTGTTTAAAGGAAAACAACCAGTCCTCTCATTGGAGAAGCTGGAGCCAGTGGATGTACGATTGATGGGGTAAACTATCTATCAACCATTTATACATTGTGCTCATAATACATTACACAGGTGAGTCTGTGACATCCAGGGAATATTATTTTTCAAACCAGTACTGTATTAATTCTTTGCATCATGGAGAACTCTCTATTTGATAGAAAACTCACATGAATCCCCGTAAAATAAAGACTGTCTGAGCATTTATACTGATTTACAGCAGTGCATACAAAGACCTTATACCATTTCCAAGGAAACTACCTTGATGGAGCCAATAAAAGCCTTATAAATCTCTATTATCTTGCAAATCTATATCATTTCATGGTCTATTAGATCACATTGGACAACTCTGTGAACCTGATTCACTCTGAAAAACAGAGTGAAAGTCAAAGAAACTTGCACTGTTATGCTGTACCGCTGTACATATTTAACTAAATATGGTAACCGCTCTTCTACCTAAATATCTGTTGTAGTATTGTACTTTGTTTTGTTTGGAAGCGCAGCATCAGGCATCGAATGAGTGAGCCGGGATCAAGCAAAAAGCACATCAGCTCGTGGATGGAGTATTTTAATTTTGGTTGTCACTAATGAATTTAAAGTGTTACAGCTTAAATAGCAAGAAGATTGAGAGACATCAGCTCAATCAGCCTCCTTTTCATCAGTCTGTTCAGCTATTGTGTCGGCTCATCAGATCAATACCTGATTGGATGGAGCTAATGAAGCATCAGTCTCTGAATGGAGTGCAATTGCAGTGGCTTGTGTTGTTGTGTGAATTAGTGGTTAAGATTTGTTTAAGGTCACAGTACGTTGTTATTGTACCATGTCTTCCATGTCTTACCAAGAGGAAAAAGGTCATACACAGTTCAAAAGCTGAATTCTCTCAAGCATTTATAATCACATGCAGTCACAGAGCTGAGAAACCCAGAAGGTCATTTAACAGCATTTACTGTCGTAATGAAGATATTTCCATGCTGGTGTCTTGAACCTGCATTCTCTCTAATGTCCACCAGGGGGCGACTCCTCTGGTTGTATAGAAGTCTATGAGAAAATGACTCTACTTCTCTCTTGATTTATTACCTCAGTAAACATTGTAAACATGAGTTTATGGTCTTAATCTCTAGTTTCAAGTCTTCTTCAATACAGCATGATGTTCATTTAGTAAATGATGGTCCATTTAGAGTCACACAGACCATAAAGCAGGAGATGCTTTAGGGCGGGGCTTACTATGATTGACAGGTCTCTACCAGGGCGTTGTCCGGTCTAACAAGATAATAAAGGCCAAAAACCAAGATGGCGACAGCCAAAATACCAAACTCAAGGCTCCAAAATGTCAGTCTACAAACCAATGGTTGGCTTCACGCTAACTATGCTCACTTCTTCTATGCAGTCTATATTTTCGTAGTTGGAACTTTCGTGTGTATGTTCAGCTACATAGCTGCTCCATTGTGATGATATGATAAAAAACTAGCTGGAAATTTCTAATAAATACAATTCATCAGTCCAGAGGGGGTTTCAGCGCAAAAGGACCACATCTGTATTTGGTTCCTTCTTTGACGACAGATTTTCGCTCAGCAGCATTCAGACACTGGTCAAAATGTAAAATAAGTACCATGTGTTCCCGTTACCTTGCACACACACTTTACCATTCACTGAACACAGCAATGTGGTTAACATTGTCAACATTTGAATGCAACGTCCTGAGATTTAAAGACTCCATCTGTCGTCTCCATCCAGTCTGACCCCAAACCTCTGCTGTCCCCGGCTCGTCTTATTCCTTTCAAAGCTGCTCAGCAGCCACAGAGAACTTCAAACTGTACTAGAGAGTGGAGAGAGAGGTCAGCTGACCTCCATTATGTTTTCATGTTTTGCTCTGGGCACCTCGTGGAAAACATTCTACCACACTGCCTTTGTGGGCTCTTCAGACATTGACAGGAGTGTGTGCATGAAAGTGTGTACGTGTGCGTGTGTGTTCACCCCCACAGCCCACTGCGGTGCTGATCACAAAGCTAATTGTGATGAAGTGTTAATTAAAACGGATATGTGGATGGATACAGGGGCTCTGTCAGGGACGAGGCCCGGCTGGTAAACACTCCACTAATCAGACAAACTACTTTAGCCTCTAATAGCTGAATGAGAAGCAGTCCTGGAGCTCAACGGGGACAGAAACATCCACTTTACTTGTTCTGTTCAAGCTGCATCACACATTCATCAAATAAAATACTTGTATTATCGAACAGCTGCTGATGTTGAAGCTGTCACATCAGGGCCCGTGTTTGATTGTTTTAATCACAGAAATCAGAACCCAGTGAAAGGTCCACTTTAATCAAATACCACTGTAGTATATATATATATATTTATTACCACATTACACATTGTGGAGGACGTGGTGGAGGCATGAAGTGGTCAGTGCTGGTAAAAATGAACAAACAAATCTTTACTACTGTCACTTCTGGCTGCAAAAAGACAAGACGGCGACGACCAGAAAAACACGTCAAGATGCAGAACTCGAGGCTTCAAAACGTTCGTCCACAAACCGATGGGAGACGCCACAGCGACTGCATCCACTTCCTGTATTCAGCCTACGGCTCTGATTCTCAAACTGCTCAGAGTTTTCAGTACAAATGCAAAGTTTTCAACAACACTATCAAATTATATGTGACGTTATATTAGACATTATCATTTTGCATCACATTTTATGTGTATATTGCATATTTACTTTGTGTTTTTTCCCCATATGGCACCACTGCGATTTGACTGATTGTTTGTTGAAATTAAACTTTTAACAACAGATATTTATTGCTGATATTTGATCATTTTCTAGCCACAAGGATGCATCATTCTGGAGAAGTTGCTACGAGGTACTTTTTAGACTTTGCCATAACGTCTAACTAACCATGGGAGGATATTCCATGAAAAAGACCCCATGAGCACTGAGTCCAGTTAGAGTTTTACATTTTTTACAACCCGCAGGTGTGTTTATCTGTGTGTAAGTCTAGTTTTTATTGTATGTGTGCGTTTTTATTGTATGTGTGCGTTTTTATTGTATGTGTGCGTTTGGGGGAACAAAAGTAAAATCAAAACCATATTTTTTTATGTTGGCTTCACAAAGACTGAATGTTAAATATTAAACAGTGTGTAGTGTGAACAATAAAAACATTTATAATACCACGTCTTTACAGTCCAACGCTGAGAGAAATATTTATTATGTGTGTGTGTGTGTGTGTGTGTGTTGTTCGAGACATTAAAGAGACATATTGATGAACCGGGATCTCAAAGGGAAATATCATGGGCAACGGGACCTGGAGGACATATTAAATATTAAATACTGAAAGCACACTCACACAGACTCACACACATTTAGTATTAACATGGTTTTTATGGTGTCACGGGTGTTTGTGAATTGCAGACACACCACACGTTTGAACCTCTCTCTCTCTCTCTCTGTACTCAGCGTGTTCGAGGCCTCGTTCTGCCATCTCCAGCGTTGTTCACACTTCACAAGAGCAAGCTCAGAGTAACAAGTTCTGAACGTTATCAGCCGATTGAATGGGCGTTAGCAGCATCTTAGATGTGGGTTAGAAGGTGCCTGATACATCTGCTAGTAGTCTCAGAAGGCCGTTATCATCTATTGACATGATTGATTACTGATACAAGCAGGGAAGATGACGCCAACCTCTAGTGGTCGTAGTAATTATGACGGGAGCAAAAGAGGAAGTCAGGTGACTTTTGTGTAAAGAGTGACAAAGTTCACGTAGACTGGCAGTTGGGGGTGATGGATGTGTCAAACGAACACACAACTTTCACCCAAGACAGCGCTGTTTGTGTTCCATGTGTACTTTTATCACGTAACGTACTCAACCAAAGCCAAGTAACGTAAGTTACAAAACAAGTATAGTTACATTTCAAATTTTCTACAAGTAAAATATCCATTTTACAAATGATTCTGTGGCACTTATGAATAAAACCTGCATTCTCTCTAATGTCCACCAGGGGGCGACTCCTCTGGTTGTATAGAAGTCTATGAGAAAATGACTCTACTTCTCTCTTGATTTATTCCCTCAGTAAACATCGTAAACATGAGTTTATGGTCTCAATCTCTAGTTTCAAGTCTTCTTCAATACAGCATGATGTTCATTTAGTGAATGATGGTCCATTTAGAGTCAAACAGACCATAAAGCAGGGGATGCTTTAGGGCGGGGCTACACCAAGGTTCTCCCCGTGGTCCAGACAAAATGAACCCAACTGAAGCTACTTCTTCCATCCAGTCTAATTCGGTGTCTGTCTTGCTAACAAACAGCTCTGGTGCTTTGGGCCTCGACTGTGTGGATAATTAGAGTTGGAAAGGTGAAGATGAATACACTGGCACCTCGGAGGCTGTCAGTGTGACGGATGAATGGGTTGATGGCAGATGGAGGGTTTAGAGGAGACTAGATTAAAGAGGGCTGGATAGATTAATGAATGCTTGAGTGGGACTGTTGGTGGAAGAATGGATGTATGGATTACAGAGAGGTGTCAGATAGGTATCAATTAGGTTGTGTTAACCTTAAACACTTATCAAAATGATTCAAATATGTTGCGTTTGATGCAGCAAAAGTTATTTCTGTCTCCATCACAGTTAGAACTCTAAAGTTCTGAGCAATAAAGCACCACTACTGATCTCAAGACAGTGATAAATGTGAGAAGAAATGGCAGGTAGGTTGTTTTTCCTCGCAGGCTGAAGGCAACAGGAGCCTGCTGCTAAGTGTAACCTCGGGAAACTGGCAAACGGCAGTGACAAAAAAAAAAACTCAGAAACGCAGCACGACAGCAACAAAGCCTTTATTGAAAGAGCAAAGCGGCTCCCTGAGGACATATTGAGAATTCACAAGCTGCGTGAACGGTCATCAGATACCCTTCAATAAGCCCAGGAAGCTTCACCTCCAAAGAGCTCATTTGGAAGAGTCGACAATGAGACATTAAGTCGGTAAACAAAGCCAACGAACTGCAAAATGAAATGCGGACACTTTCCAATAATACAACAAACTATCATGTATTTTTAGAGCAACGGGCCAAGCTTGTTCACACTGGAGAGTCTGAATCACAGGCTGTTACGGGTTTCCTTTGGTGCGAGTGAACAGGCTGGGGCTGGTTTTACAGCCACTGCCACAGTCAGGCGGCATTCTGACAACTGGAAAGCTGAAGATAAGCACCGGCGGCCCCAGAGAACCGTTACACTGACGCCTTCGTCACCGAGCTGTCAGGTTGGTCATATTTATATGCAGCTGTTGTGTGACGCCACGCGAACATGAGCCTCTTCACCTATTCCTGACTTTCTAAGTGATTATTCCTCAAAATCAACAGAAAGACTATCAGTGGGCCCCCATCCCACACTACATACTAACTATACGTAACATTATGATAAGTATAGTATAATGTTGTTGCAGCCATACAGGAAATCAATGTACTGTTTTGTACGAACAAGAAATGATTCAATATCTGTGCCGACAAACATTGTTCAAATACGAATTTGGAAAGCCAATCAAACAGAGGGCAAAATACTAGATCGTATTTTTGTTTCTGTGATCTTCTTTGGAGCTCTTTCACGACCGTGTGCAATTTTATTTTATTTGTTCAACTATGAGGACAGCTCGTGTCCGTCAACAGCACCATCAAAATATCGAGCAAATTGGGTCTACATCCTCGAATATACTCGAAGGGGAACTTTGAATGTGCTAACAAAAGAAATAAATATAGGCAATGTAGGTTTCAAAGCATTTTGCATATGTTTTATGAAAAGGGGGATTTTATTTTGTATATCCTTTAGGCCCTAACAGTCTCTGAAAGTCATACAAAAGCTGTAATCTTGCTTGTGTTTCGTATATGAGTGTAAACCTGCCACAGAACCTATGCTAAAGCTAAGCAGAGCTCCTTAATATGCACAGGCTACACCATCACATATAGACCTTTCCATGCATTTGTAATCACCTTAGAAATCTCATTCAGTTTCAATAGATCTTAAGGGGCCAGTTGATTATTAACAAGAACAAGTTGCGTCACACGGGGAATTTAAAGAAAGAGAGATTGAGCGAGCAAAATGAGAAGAGAGAGAAGAGCAATTAAATCATATACGTACAAGAAAAGCCCACCAATAAGCCCGTGAGCCTCCAGAGAGGAATGCATGTCAGTCAGCTGTCTCCCTTTTCATAATGACATGCCGATGTCGACCCGGAGCCACCGGCGGCCAAACGTCTCGGGTCTAATGAGAACGAGCTTCAGCTTTATTGGATCGTCTTCAGCAGCTGGATGTGGCTGTTCAAACGGCATAGTGCTTTACTTTGCTAAATAAAAACTAAATACAAATAATTGAAATGTACGTAATATTTCTCACTGAGCACAATGCAAGCCAAGTGACCCACAATACATATTTTAAAGCAAGTCATCAATAATAAGACAAAGGAGCACATGTGCTGATGTTTCCTGTTTGACTTCTGATACAGAAATGTGTCTTTTAATATAACTGACACCTGTGAGGCTTCAGACAGAAATCAAGCGTAAAACAAAACTGCCTAAACCACCAGAGCTGTGAAGGCTTTCTGAGCTGCATCAGCTCTCACACAAAAAGCATCGTAGTCTCTGCAAACCACGGATACGGTACATGTAGACGTAGGATGTTGAGCCAGCGCTTTTGAAAGATACGTAATATTAAAGTTACGCGTTGATATTGAAGAGTGGATGGGTCCGACAAACATCAGACTTTCACCCAGGAGACCGCTGTTAGTGTCCGGTGTGAAACCAGAAGCGTAGATGTCGTGCTTTTTACGTTGTGTTGTTTTACGCAACAACGTCTTACCTCTGAAGTTGCACAAAGACGTGAATGTATCGATTCCCTGCATAGCTTAATGGAAACAAGCAAAACGTGGGATAGAAGTGTAATCAAGCTGTATGACAATGATTGATAAAATCATACTTAAAGTCACCCACGCAAATAAAAACAACATTAACAATAACAATTGTAAAAAAGAATTAAAGAATTCAAAAAGAAGCAACAACACAAATGTCTTGACTGGTCAACTCGACTCACTCCACTCGGCAAAAGTGTGAAAAACTGCCTAAACTGAAGCAGGAGCTCTTTCTCAAGGCCTGTTGTTTTTGTTTTGGTCCAATTAAATTAACGCTTGAACTGGTGCTTATTTTAAAAGATGACAAAGGTTCCCAAGCCTGACAACACAGCGTGAATACATCAGGAAGGAATAGAGTCTGAAAGAAAGAGAGAAAGACAAAGAGTGTCTTTGTTGCACTTAAGCCACTAAAGCAAATTGAATTAACTCACAGCAAGAGAACAAGGAGAGTGACTATTAAATCTAATTACCTTTGAATTTAAACATTTAAATCGTCCCTGATACTTCTGAAAAGCAACTCCTGAATCTCAAGGTTAATTAAGATTATTGTGATTTAGTGCTCCTGGACTCAAACACTTTACTCAAGGATGTAATGATTGTACAACACACTGTGTGATTCTGTGGTGCATCCCCTCTTCAGTCTCACTTTATTTCCTTTGTTTCCTTCCATCATCTCGATCAAAACAACGTCAGTTTCTTCCAGTGTTGTCGTACTCGAGATCGGTCGGAGAGCGATTTCAAGACCCCCTTTTTGAAGGTCTCTTCTTGGAATCTTACCTCGGTCTCAGATAAAGAGCAATCAGGATTTATTCAAGACCACAACTGCGGGGATATCACTAAGTTGTCTGTGTACCATGCAGTGTGGGATTCATACTGGTTTGGTCTCCCCCATCAAAGTCTTGTCTCGGTCTCAAAACACTGGTCTTGTCCTGGTCTTGCCCTTGACTTGGTCTCAACCTGTTATGGTCCTGGTCATGATTTGGGAGGCTTTCACATCAGGGACCCAGGCCTGGATCCGAATACGCTTGGACCCAAAGTCCTGTTTTGTTTGATAAATGTGAACACTGAGTACCGTCCTCTCGCACAGTTCGTTGATCCGTGCCCCGGGTCCACTTGAGAAGGTGGTCAGGAGTACGGTTCCCGGTGTACCCGGGTACGGTTCTCATCAGGTGTGAAAAACAACTGTACCAAAACACAGACGTGGTCTCTGTTTAGATGGTCTTGACTACATGAGACAAACATTTTTTGTCAAAAGGTGAAATTGTCCTGTCCAGTGATTTTACTTTAAAGAAACGGTTCAGCTCAAAAACGAAAAAGTAAATTGAAGACATTTGTCGGCTGCAGTAGTTCAACAAATCCTTATCAGTGGAGGATATCTTTGGGATAATGAGCCTCGTTTTTTCTTGGTTTCTAGAACAGCAGGATGTAGAGGTCAGCCAGAGGGCTGCAGAGCGTCAGTTAATGCCACAGTTTCTGTCCTGTTATTGGCCGGGAGACTCATTTTTCCTACCGTCAACCAAAACCACCAAGTATTAATATTGATATATTTTTTTTGTGCCATAGAGCCCCATTATGCTCTGAAAACTATTAAAAAACACACCCACAGCGCCTGTTGCACCGGCTGACATGTTCCTTCATTACTATGGACACACGCATCGTCGTTTATTTCGACTCAACCCCACAAACACTGGCAGCAGAGCTCTTGTCATATAAACTAACTGTAATAATGATCTCAATCATGAATTCTGCTGGAAAGCCCCCCGTATCCCACACACACACACACACACACACACACACACACACACACACACACACACACACACACACACACACAAACACCTCAAAGACGCACACACAAACAGATGATAGATGCACAAAAGAATCTGGCAAAAAAGTAAACAAACAAACAAACACAAACACAGTTTTGGCTCTGCACTGACTAATGGCCCCATCAGTCACTCACAAACAGAGACGCACTGCAGGAGCCGCTCTGTACTTCAGAGCCAATGACAAACTCGCTTTAACTCTGTTCTCTAGACACGACACGCTGCGATATTTCTTCTGGAATTCTATTTGAGTTGAAGTTTTGCACGGTTTATGTTAAAGGCGCCAAGACACGAGATTGGGAGCATTTTGACTGCCTCTCAACGGCTCTCAACATGGCAACCACAGGCAAAAGCCTCCCCCCCCCCCCCAGTCCTACAAAACAAGAGAGCAGGGCAGATGAAGAATTGAAAGATTCCTCATTCCAGGTGCTCACACGAGCGGCTCGAGTCGAGAGGATCAAAGTGAAATGATAAATTACATACAGAATAAAATGAAAGATGATCAGTAAATGGAGATAATTCTAAATCTTATGGTAACTATTGTCCAACGAGTTGGACTCACGAGCACTGAGAGAACACACGGTCGGCCAGAGAAAATAAAATTAATAATAATAATAAATGAAAAGAAAAAAAATCTAAAAACGAAGGCCGAATCACAAACAAATGCATAAATGATGAAAGTGAACTTGTGATGTTCTTCCACTTGTGAGCCAGATCTTAAATCTCCATTAAGATGTCGTAAACTCACCTGACCTGTCTTAAAACAGATCGAGTCTCTTCACTCTCAGTGCACCACATTGATGCATTTCTACTTTTAAAATTTACAAAAAATCGTCTCCCTTAATGCACGTTTTTCAAAGTAGGCGAGTGATGGTGTTAAACAATCATGATGTGCCAGCCTAGTGTCACTTTTTTGTAATTAAGTGAGATGCAGAAAGCTCACACACTGTTTGTGCTCCTGTGTGTGTGTGTGTGTGTGTGTGTGTGTGTGCGTGTTGTCCAGTCTCATCACCCGCTGGACTTCCACAGTGGAATATAGATGTAGAGCAGAGCAGCGTTTGAGAATTTCCCCCGAGGCGGAACTAAATGGTCTCTTTGCCGCTGCCCATTCCCCCGCTCATGTAAAATACATCGGTTTAATGACACGCTGGGCCGGATCAACAGACACACTACAACAAGATGACGGCAGCCTCTGGAGGCTTTAGTAGCCGTGTGTCATAAATCTCCCGGCAAAACACAGCTTGTGCAATCACGGAGGTCCAGAACAACCGGGCTGCAAACAAAGAGCTAGCTGACGCAGCTCGTAGCGACACATCCATTCAGCTAATGTTCTCAAAGTCAGAGGTTTGGTTTCGTCAAATGCAGCTTAATGATACGCCGACAGTCTGACGTCGTCCATCAACGTATCACCGCATCAAGTAGCAACCAGATCTTCTCACTTTAAGAGAGTCCGTTCACATACGTCATCAAACAAGGTTGGGATGAACAGAGAGACAAACATGTGACTAGTGATTGAATAGAGCTAAGCATGATGGGTAAACTGACCCTTCACATGTAAAATTGGTTCTGTGTCCTTTTATCTTCACATGGAGGCCTCGGCTGATAACGGTTGTTGTTCTGAGTAATTATAAAGACTACAAATCACTTTTTTGTGTGTTTGAATTACACCGTGGCTTTCAGTTTCACGCGGTCGTGGTTAGCGATGTGTATCGTAAGGATTTTAACAATACTAGTCCTCTTATCGGTTCTTTTTGATTATATTGTGAGAAAAAAACAATTAATAAAAGTATCAACATTGCTTTATTATTCTCGTATGTAAACAAATAGTCTTTCCTGAACAGCAATACAATAAGTTGCAAAACCTTTAAAATACATTCTCAGCTAAATAATTAGCTATTAGCTTTCATTTATTAGTCTGTTCTTATTAGCAACCTCCGTGTAGCATCGCTAACGTTACCTGCGGTGGACGAGGATGGACGGCTGCTCGCAGATCGATGTTCTCTTGTTGGCCAGATGTTGTGATCGGCTGCTGCTGTTTCCTCTCCTACTCGTGAGGCTTTTATTGTAATTGTGACAGCGAGTAAAATGTAGCCACACTTTGGATCTTTTTCTCCTCTCTGTCATGATGCGTGTCTCACACTTTACAGAGTGTATGTGTGTCAAAGTAAACATCTTTTTATACTATATATTCATATTACTAAGATGTAGAATCTTGATAGAGGAGCTGATCCGAAGCCTCCACTCTACTACAGTCACAGAAGAATACAGACTTTAGTGCTTCAATTATGTTTTCTATGATCAGCAACCTCAACCTCAACCAACAGAAGCAAAGAAAAAAAGTAAGTTATTGATTTTAAAAACAACAAGGATCCTAGAAAACCAGCAAGCTCCTTCATTTTGGCATGGACCCCTTACCTCAACGGAAACAGCTTTTCTTTCCCTCTCATGGTTGCGCACACACACACACACACACACACACACACACACACACACACACCCCAATCCCCTACTTAATCCATCCTGCTGCTCTTCCTCCTGCAGAACATCCCCTGTCCTCCTCTCCTGACTCGGTGTAACACCCCCAGCTTCTCTCCTCCTCTGCTTACCTACATTAAACATCAAGTTCCTTATTCATCCTCGTGGAGAATAAACAAAGACAAACGCACATCCTGTATTGACCTGGTTGCTCTGCCGCGTCTCGACTCTCTCTTGTGTTTGTAACGCCTTTAGCCTTTGTCAGACTTTGGGTCAGACGCTTGTTTAGAATCAGGAAGTCGAGGAACCCGTCGTGGGAGTTTACAGCACTTATCCGTGTGCCTTTTTAACAGTCAGTGCTCGGCGTCGTTAGCTAACGTTAGAGACCACAAAACAGGGCAGAAGTCTTGCTGCAGTCATGGACTCGGACGGAGATTTCAACAAGCACAAAATCAGTTGAAGAACATTTAAAGAGTTAAAGGCATAGGTCGAGTCTTTTAAAGAAGGGATATGTATCTGTAGTCGGTGTAATACCAACAGTAGATGACTTTCTGCACTGAGTTTGGAGAAACAGACACGAGCACCGGTACTCGTACGGTGGACTTGAGTCCATCTTCCTTTCTTCTCTCCACTCCGTACGTCTCCATCCTTCACACTCGAGTGAAGAATTCAATCAATTCCCTTTCCTCTGTCGTGTTGTTTGGCTTACGTGTTTCAAGAGCTTCCTCTCGCTCATGACTCTCTTCCTCCCTCTCAAGAGTGTTTTTCAGGAATGACGAATGTCATCTGATATTGTTCATCTTCTCTCCTCTATCGTCTGCTTGTATTTCTGCTTCCTCTCCGTCTCTAGATTTAGACTTTTCTGTCATTAAAGTCTTTTCTTTTGCCATTTATTTCTTTTATTCACATTTTATGTTTTAAAAAGTTAAACTTGTATATATGTATATATTGTCCCTGACCGTGACATTCAATTGATAGTAATAGATTTATTAAGGGCTATTTTATTTGGTTTAAATTGATTCAAATCAAATTGACAATTTATCCGAATGCATTTAAAACACATTGATATTGATGAGGTATTAAATTTAAGATCATGGAGGACTCTCACTATCAGCCTTTTCCTCTGTAGCTTCTTCTTTATTCTAAATGCTTTCGGCAGATTATACTTTTTAATATTTAGAGATATTAATATTCAGGTAAATATCCAAATGAAACAATCTGATGACGCTCTTCATTGGAAAACAACAACTATCATAGTTATAGTTATCCTGACAGCAGACAGATGCACAAACACACACACACACACACACACACACACACACACACACACACACACACACACACACACACATGAACAATTGCACACATCGATGATCACCACACACACACACACACATACAACTTTGGAAGCCTCTGGCTGCCACGGCAACCTTCCAATATGCGGATTTATCCAAGTAGACAGTGAGCCAGGGTTGTAATTGTGTGTGTGTGTGTGTGTGTGAGTACCAAACAGACACACCGGTCATTAGTAGCGCCAACCAGATGCCTGCCAAAAGCCAGCATCACACACACGCACACACACACACACACACACACACACGACATTACATTGACTTATTTTTTCCTGGAGACTTGCACCTTGAACCACTGATTCTGAAACTTTTTCTTGGGGCAGTTTAAACACCTTTTTCACCTTTCGTTCTGTAATTTTAAACGTGCAAATAAAACTTTATCAACCCACGATTTCTACTACAACGTTTCTAAATATCTTCCTTATTTGTTGGATGGAGGATTTTGAATTGAGCTTTCAATGTTTTTTCTCACATTTTAAGACTTTATCACTAAAGAAATTAAGAAACTGTGATCTTGTGGTTAAATAAATGTACTTCATGGTACCGTTAGCTTTGCTGCTTGACCGCTCCGTTAATACAGGTGCATGTGGGAGAGTAAACCGTTTTGATCACAGTGAAAATGTAGTTAAAACAACTAATTTTTGGTTTGAAGCAGAATATTTCTTTAGATAAAAACATGGTGTGACGCCATTTGTGTGTTTGAGAGAGCACCAATGCCATTGTGACTGCCAATTTGTTTACTGTTCCACCGTTAAAAAGATTTGCATCATATTTTCCTCCAGTCCTGCTGCAGATAGGAGAAGTTCGCTCTTTAGAGTTCGGCCACACACCTACTCGGTTCGGTTGAAGTAAACCCTTACTGCCTTAACCTAACCGTAAACCAAGCATTCACGCGGAAATGTAATGATTTAACATTATAACTACAAGCATGTTGTCCCCGAAATGAAGGCAAACCTCCACACTGAGACGTATAGATTTATATCCCCACAACACACACACACACACGCACACCAATGGGCTCCCGATGTGTCTGCAGCCTGGGGGTTCAGTTTGGCAGTAGATCCATAATTTGATCAGCTTGAAAGTGTCGCTGTAATTCATTTCCATCTGCTTTCATCATAAGTCTGAATGCGACCTGCTCGCAACCTCAAAGAAAATCCGGTCTGCAGCAGCAAGCAGGCGACCCCAGAAACGCCCGGAGGTCAGTTTGTAAAACGCAAGGAGATGAAAACCAGACACCAAAAATAAATGACTCAAACCAAGATCCGTTCAGTTAAACACTGTCCCAAAAAAGTCAGTTTAGTGATGTAATTAAAAATACATTTCATTGTCACCCACATAAAAAATCTTAATGAACGATGATTATAAAACATGAACACCACGACAGTTGCATTTACATCCAACGAGGAAAATGAACGTACGGAAGTCCAACGTGTTAAATCTGTCGCTCAACACTTCCCCGTCGGTCCCTTCACATCGGTTCCTAATAGAGACGGAAATCTTACAAAACATGGCAAACGCAAATAAATAGTTTAATTAAAAAAAAACAAGAAATATGGAATCGGACAAGTTTCTGTGATGTGTTTGTCGTTTTTTAGTGTTTGGTAGAAGATAAAAACTGGTCACTCTCAGACTAAAGATGGATGCCTGAACAAAGTGTTAGCACGATGCTCCGGAACAATAATCTCCTGGAAACTCAAAATATTTTGGTTGTTGCCGTCCCGAGAGATCTTAAAAAAGGCACAGGCTCTGATTAGCTGGCATCTTTCAGCCGCCGTTGTCATCTGTGTTGCCCATTTTCTTCCACAAACACGAGCAGATGAGACCAACAAATTGTATTTGGGAACATAACATGCAAATTAGCCTCATATCCGCTCTATTCCCTCACTAGAGACTAACTTCTGACCTGGACGCTGCCCGAGTCTCTGTCCAATTTAGTCCAAAATATGGCGTTCACCTCGCCAGAGTTGAATGTTAGTGTGGGGAAGGTACGCTGGGGACACCGATACATAGAAATGTCAGGCTTCTAGCTCACACAGAACATGAATTCATTCCAAAATAACAAGTGGTAAACTGAACCCCAGAGGTGAACTGTCGTTTATAAGCCATCTTGGCACCCGTTGGGAACAATAACGTTGAGATCTGGGCAAAGAGGAAGAAGCCTGTGTGGAGCTGATGGGGATTCATTTGAGAAGGTTGTCATTAAGATATGAATGAAGACATTACAAGAGATTTGTTTTTCTTATACCTGATATACATGAAGGGAAAAAAGTCACTTCGGACAAAGGCTCCTGCAGAATAATGCAATGATTCATTCATGCTTTGTGTCTCTAGAGCAAGGAGACAGTTCTCAAAATGTGTCAGCATTACACAATGATTGAAGGAATAAACATGCTGTCCTAAACCTTGTGTACTTTCCTCCTACATTTTAGATTTGTTTCTTTCTACGTGCATCAGCTATTTTTTTTTTGTCTTGGTGCGACTCTCCTGAATGTAAAATTCATCCTCAGTCCGGTGTGATTTTTCCCTCCAACATGCTGCACAGAATTCATATATTTTATAGTTTTTTTTCAATGGGTTGCTTTGTGGCAAATCAAAACGACTGCATAAAACTAACCATCACCTCCAGCTTCACTGTGTGGCCCTCACAAACAGCAACAGATCTCTCCGCGACTGTTTCTTCGAGCTCACTTCAAAAGAAAAGCGGAGGTGCTAATTACTCCCACAAGTGGAGCCCCGCTGTCGAGTACAAAAGCGCGACACGTAGATTTTCAGCTCTCTCTTTTCATCTGCGACTCGGTAAAGACTGCTCGCTCCTTCAACTCACTTGACCTCCTCCCTTGAAGTCATAGTTCGCTGTACTGCGTTTTTTATTAATTTTTTTTTCACATCTCAGCCCGCACACCTCTGCAGAAGCTCGGCAGCAATCGGCCTCCAGCGCTATCTGTTCTGCAGATCCACCGTCTCCACCAGGACGCCGGCTCTTTACCAGCTCCCTGACAGCAGAAAGAGGAGGGGATTTCATCAAAGCCAGGCCTGGTTTGTCATGTTTAAAGAGTGTTAGCCTCAGTAGGTTGGCCCTAATTAATTTAGCCTTCATCTGCTATGCAGTAGTACTGTATAGAGCGGAAGTTTTTGCTGAAGCAGTCCCGCATTAGTGCTGTTTGAACTTTTTAATTTATCTCCTTGCTTTCGAGTACGGACATTTCAAAACCTTCCGGCTTGAAAACCAAAAAAAAATAAGAAGTCCCATCTCCTGACCAAGACACTGGCCCCCAAGTCACGTAGTATATCGAGTGGCCGTTATTGTTATAATAACCAGTATAACGGGACAAAGTCCACTTTGGACGACTGGGATGGCGGCTGGGTCAAACAAACGCAGGACTTTTAATCTCAGAAGACTGCTGTTCCTATCCCGTGTTAAACCAAAAGTAAACGCTGAAGTTGTAAAACAAAATGTATTTTATGCTTGGTATGTAACATTATGTTAGAAAGTTTGCTATGGGCGTTTCTTACGTTGCGTTGTTAAGTTACACTTTGTTAAAATGTGTTCATGAAAAGTATTTTTGGTTGATTGCAAAGGAAGAGTAATTGATTCTAGGTCTTTCCTTTTTATTACATTCTTTTTACAATCATGCACTTCTAGACAACGAACAATGGAAAAAAAAGACACTTTAGGATCGCTCTATTCTGTATTTTTGTTATTTTTGATATGATTATTTTACATAGAGCAATGACACATCAGTTGTTGTCGTGTGGATCAGGTTTCTTGCATACAGCAAGGGAATTACCCACAGTTCATTACAATTTGTGTTAAACACGGGGTAATCAGTGGAAGCATGGAGACGTAAAAAAAAAGGGAAACAAAGAGGACGGCACAGGTGTGTTCAGCCTGTCATATTACATTTACACAGAAACATTAAGGGTTAAAGATGGAACCCAAAAACAACACATGGAATATGAGGATATTTAATCATTTATCCATCAAATATTTCATTGGGATTGGGCCCTAGTGTTCATGTTCCTGGATTTTTTTTCTGATATCTTTCTGTTTTTGTTGAAAAAAGAAGGAAAGACACTATTTATCTTATTTGTTCGGTTTTATATCTGACAACACACATACTCAATCAATACCATATTCGCCCAAACATGTAAAATACCACTCCAACAATATTAAAACAAGCTCAATGCAGTTTAAAGTAAGTCTTTTGACAGCAGCCGTGAGGGAAATCAATTGGTGGAAAACATAGCCAACCAAACCTTTTGACCTGCCAGAAGAAGAAAGAAGGCGAAGAAGCATTACTTCATTAATCCCCTGGAGGGAAATATAAATGTCCTTCGCTCTAATGCTATTTTTACACATATGTACACAGAGGACACATAGACAGGCAGTTGTTCATTCAGGAAATGAATCATGGATCACATGAAACTGAATGTCAAAAGCTAATATAGTGGAAATGGCCAGATTCTTTGGACTACAAAGAAATGTAGGATTCACGTAGTCTTTTTTTTGTTGTAGAATGAAGACACGGGGCCGTCAACACACACACACACACACACACACACACACACACACTTCTTAAACCATGTGCCTGTGTGAGTCAAAGTGCAGAGCAGCAGAAGTGACGACTCAGGATGAATAAATGTTAAAGTTCAGCCCTGCCCCTGAGAAAGGCACTGACAGGTTACACTTTATCCTGCCCTCCAGTGTGTGTCCATAACGTTGACCTACGTGCACATGTGCCAATGCAATAGTGTGTATTTAATGTGTGTGTGTGTGTGAATACTTGTACATCTATCTTTGTGAGGACATATGTGCAAAGTGAGGACATTTAGCCCTCCTTACTTCTTCAACGGGACTGTTTTGTGGGTTGTGATTAGGTTTAGGTTGTGATGGTTAAGGTTAGAGTAGACGAGTCTAGGGAGTGCAATGTGTCCTCACACAGACAGCAGTACAGGGATGTGTGTGTGTTTGTGTGTGTGTGTCCGTGTCCTCTGGCTTTAATAAGCCTCTGTGTGATAAGTGCGGCTCTCTGCAGCCTGGAGGAACAGGTTCTGCTGTTGAACTCTCAGTCCAGCAACCTTTTGGTGTCTGACTGAAATGAAAATGCCAGATGCAGCCTGACACTCTGCTCAGACCTCCAGCACTGCACACACAGCCTTGTAACTGCCTCGCCGGGCTACACCAAAGCTCTTTAATCTTTTAAGATTGTCAAATGTCAGACCAGGCGATCGGCCCCTAATGCATCTGGGTGACCAGACACACAACATGAAACAGGACAGGAGCGACTGGTAGGAGCGACCTCTGGGGTAACATTCAAATGTACTTTTATATACATCTTATTTGGCAGCTATTAAGACCTCACTCACCGCTGAATCCACGAAAGATCAACAAAAACTTCTTGTTTGCTCCAAGATAAAATGCTAATAACGTTAGCTAGCTTAACACATTAGCAAACAAAGACTGTCGAATACTAATTAAAAATGAATGGTATCCAGTGCATTTGGTATCAAGGCCAGGATATGCGAGTCATAACCTGACGCGCTTTAAACAAATGGAAACACAGGACAGTTTGTTTCATATTAGATAATGAAAGCTTTAGGAGTCATTAACGTTAACTTAGCTTCAACAACTATATATAATTACATTGTTTACCCTGTATGTACATTGTCAAGATGTGAACTCTTCCCTCCATTTTAATGGCCTCTTCTTTCACAATACTGACAAATAATATTATGAATGTAGCTCTAAAAGGCTTATTGTAGTCCTTTCTGTCTAATTCTTTCTGATATGTCAGCACTATTATTCCATAAATCTACTGTTATGTTTTTGGAATATCTCTCACTAATATTGTTGAAAACGTCATGTTGTCATACCATAGTCTTACTATAATTTACATGTTTGATTGTTAAGTTGAAGTTTTAGTTGAGTGCTTCCAGAGGCTTTTTCTTTGGTTCGATGGATACAGATGAAATGTCTTTCTCCTCCCCCCCCCCCCCTTTCCTCTTTTCTTTCCATCTTTAATACAAGCAGCAGTGCCCCTCTCTCTGATAAGCGCTCATGTCTCTCTCTCGCGTTCTCTCTGCTCTTTCAAAAGCAGCAGGGTCTTTGATCTGACTGAGGGAGGCTTTAACTGTACTCTCGCACAGGCGGCTGTGAGCCTCTGAACACAGACACACACACACACAGACAGACCAAACATGAGGAAAGCATTGATTTGGACTTAATGATATTTCCCATCATACAGCTCTCACCGGAGGATTTGTTCAGAGGAGGGCTGGTTTAGCTCTACTGCTCCTTTTGAGCTGTGAATAAGGTGTAGACTGACCAACAGTCCAGCTCTGGGAACATTATCGCCGTGGCTGGTAAAAAGTCAACTCAAGTGGGTCATTAGAAGGAATAATAAAGACAATAAAACCAACATTAAAAGGTAAACTGCCTTGAATGAAGTTTAGCTACTTGCCTGCAAAAAGACTGACAAACAAACTGAAGTTTCAACATGATGTATTAGTAGTAATGTTTGTTATTTGTAATGCCTGTTTTCTATGCATCCATCAGTGATTGGCTCATTAGCACCAGGTGGGGAGCCCTACCTGCCCTACATGACAGGGGACATAAAGGTGAAAATATCTGCCAGAGAGCCCTCAAACAATCGACGTTTTGACAGTGGGTCAGCCCTAAACCCTCACAGACTTCCCGGGAGTGAGCATCGAAGTCTGTTGAGTCCGTAAGCTGGACCGCTTGACACAGAGGACTAAGGAGAACTGGCACAGAGCCAGGGAAACACAGCGTTTAAATACACTGGGGAGGTGCAGGTGATTAGACACAGGTGGGATCAATCAGGAGCGGGGCAGACAATCACAGTGGCGGGAAAAACACACAAACGGCAGGAAGTGAAGTGACGCAGGAAACACTGACAAATGCTAAAATAAGAAAAACATGACTTAAAAAGAGAGGACGAGACGTGACAGAGATGATGATAATCCAAAATATGTCCAAACTATGTGTGTTAATGTGACGCACAGCGACAGATGTGAAGACTTTACGTCGTCACATTGACGGGGGCGGGATGAGAGTCACTGTCAAGAGAGAACTTTAAAATATACATAATATGATTTTATTCCCCCCGAAAATGATGTAGAGGGGGTCGAGGACGTTTTTCCAGCCCTGAGTAACGTCTGCAGATCTTTATCTCTGTGTACTCCAAGATCACTGGACTGAGGTGATTCTGGCATAGTGGCCACAGTTGAAATTGCAGGTAATTTACTTTACCGTCATGAATACACTTCTTTATTTTTAATCGAAGGCAATCATTGCAAAAGAAACATCTGTAAAACAATCATCTTTTCTGAGCATCAGATACCCTAAAACTGCTCTTTCATCATTTAATCAATTTTGTCAACAAGAATTAAAGCTGAATTGAAAGACAAATTGAACCAACCACATGTATATGATATTAAAGCTACGAGGAACTTTAAATGTGTTCATTTGGAAGGTAGTGTTCCTGAGCACCACCGTCTCTCATTTTACTGCAGCAGGATGATTCCGAGAACTCAGCTCCACGAATCCTTATCTTTCTTTATTTTTCCACAATACAATTTACTCACTATTCTTGCATTCATGCATACACACTAACACTACTGATTTACTGACATTTTGAGTTATTTCTTGGTTCTAAATGCATTTTTGTTTGTTTCTCCTCCCGTTATTGGTCATGGTTTGAGCAACACACACTCACAGGCAGCAGCTGGCGTCATTCGGGAGAGCAGGAAGCACGTGATGAAAGCTGTCAGGTTTCTCTTTGATGTGGAGCCCCTTCAGGTTATGACTGGATCCTCTGAGGGTCCTTCAGCGAGACCCTGCAGAGGGAAACAAAGAGAGAACACGTTACAGCTTATGTGATGTTTATGTGATATGTTCCTACGACATAAGAAGTGCAACAGTAAGGACGTGAACTGGCTTCACCTGCTGATCGTGTCAGTGTTTGTCAAGTCAACTGTATTGATGTATATTTCATACACAATAACATGCAACACAATTTGCTCCACATAAAAATGACGATAATAAATTGAGTGCAGAATATAACAAAAACACACAATGTGTACAATGTTCACACATGTTGGTGCACAGGTGTAGCCACAATACTTTTTTTCTTCTTCCACTTGAACTTCCCATGGACACACATCGATAGGTGAGCCGATCAAAATGACTCACTCAATGTTGTAAGAATGAAAAGAATGTGACTCATACGCGATGTCCTTCACAATTATCTCAATGCAACTGAATACCGGCGGGAGATTTTTCCCTGTTTATGCCCTGAAACACTGAGCGATAACAGCAATCTTGCAGGTTTATTTGATGTCTCACTGTGGGAGATGGGTCCAACAGAATCTTCATCATGGTCTGTGTACAGTGTAACGGCGTTAGGGAAATGTCCAGTGCACATAGCGCAAATGTAATAATGTAATAATGTAATGTAAATAGAAAATAATTGATGGCACAAGACAATACCTTGTTCCTATGTGGACCATGAATGTCAATGGCAATCCGGTGCAGCCTCGTCACTAGGATATAATATATTAGCATCGTATGTTTCTGCAAACCATTGCTACATTGAGTCTCACCATTTCTGAACCAAACTTACGTTTCACAACAACATTTCTACATATTTGTGTATGTCATTCTATTTGGTTTTATTTAGTAAAAGATCGTGGTTTGGGTTGAATTAAGTACTTTACTTTTGGTTTCACATGACAAGAACAGCAGTTTTCTCAGTGAAAGTCCCATCCATCCATCCTCCCTATCGGCTGTTTCTGGAAACTTAAATTGAATGTGTTTGTGGTTTATCAAATTGAAAAGTAATCCGGGAAACATTGTGGTCCTTGGAAACGTAATTGACAATCCAGTTTTGTTGCACAGATTCTGAAGGAGACTGAGCTGGAAGAGAAATCAGGAAATCACAAGTCAACAAGCTTCATCGTTTGGGAACTTGACTGGCTGTACCAAATCTATTGCCAATCCATCCAACCCACACATGCACAGATCACACTGCAGTTACCTAACACACTGCTTCACACACTCTGGAAACATGCACATACATGTAAACTCCACATAATCTCCTGTATATAGTAAAGACTAACAGTGAGCATGCTGCAGGACATCTGTTGATGGAAATTGCATTAAGATGTCTGGCATTGCCCGGCGTGATGATTGGAAAGTCAGCGGATGGCAGAGATACACGCATCAAGAAGAATCAGAAAGTCGTGGCGACTGACAGTTTAGTGTTGGTGTAAGTTGTTTCGTACATCCGCATGATGACGCACAAAGAAAAATCAAAAGAAATGTAAAAAACAAATTCTGAAAGGCTAAAACATCTCTCCAACAAAAGAGAACGGTAGGAAAATAAGATGACAAAGACAATAGAGAATTGGGGAAAAGAACCCAAGAACATCAAAACCCAGCCCAGATTGAGACTGGCACAGAAATGAATTATGAATAAGGAGCCGGAAACAAAGTAGCTTTGATGCAGATGTTGAAAACCAGAAAGTGACGATCAATATGAGCCGTGCAAAACAACCCAGCTCCATCCTGATCACATAATGTTTCTGTGGATTGACTTTATTACACAGCTTTTACCACCAATCTATACTTCCAGGATCTAATTCCATGATGTAAAATGTATAATCTATAGAAACATACATTTAGCTGAGTGGAAAAGGAGTGGAGTGGTTTAAAGTAAGAACATACGGACGTATTTGGTTATTGTTATTGTAATTGTCGTCTTTTTAGAACTGTTCCCATTGAGGGGAGAGCGTGTTCGGCGGCCAAGAGAAAAAGCACTGAACCCAGCGTCTTTTTTCTGAGCATTCTGCCTTTTTTGTGCGGCAGCTTTGAGGTCCTCGAGCTAAAAAACGCTGCTGACGTCACTGACAACGATGCAAATTGGCCGGGCGCACGCTGGATGTTGCTGGTGAAGCGTTTACCTTAGGCCGTGTCTCTCCTTGCTCATCTATACAAAGTATGAAGCAGGTTTCTTCTGTTTGGAGCTCATGGCGAAAAGACAATGTAAAACAAATAGAAAATAAAATGCACAGGAGCAATGCTAGTCCATCATACAATGGTGGTTGGAGTTGGCGATATGTTGTCGAGATATTGCTGTCATAGAAACATTAAAAAACGTGAAAACAAAAAAACATTTTGTTGAGCTGCTTGGATGAAACGTTACCCAGCGGCTGCTTTTCTGCCAGAAAAAGGCGCTCTGTGGACACGGGGCCTTAGGAAGCAGCCATCTGGGGCAGGATTCCGTACAGTGCGAGTATTATAAGTAAATAATGTAAAGGCACTCTGTGATTAAGAAGGAACTTTTAACTGTTATGAAACAGCCTCATTTCAATACTGATGCCACTCTAAGACCTACATAATTAAACAAAACCATCAGTGAGACTATTGGGGAAAGGAGGTTTTACAGCACGCAGGTTCACCAGCAGCTCTTTCAGCTCAGACTCCGGCGGGGCCTCCGGCAGTGACCAGCCCACCGTGGACAGACCCAGATCCGGCTTACGGTGGGTGGTTTGACCCCCCCCCCCCCTCCAGAACGGCTCCTCCTCCGGGCCAGGAGCAGAGCTTCGCCTAGCTGCTTAGTTAGTCCCCGCTGGGAGCAAACACAAACACCACGCTGCTGGAGACCCAGGACATATTGCTGGGCCCCCCTGGCGGGATGGGAGGGGAACCAGAACCAGGACTGAGCGAGGCAGACTGTCAGAACCTGCTTGCGGTTATCTAAAGCGACTCTGGTGACTCTGCAACACAGAATCATCACAAAATGAAAGTTGCTCGTTGCAGCTTTAATCATTCCATTTTGATAGAAATCACGCGTTGACAAAGTTCATAAAATGTGGACAGCTCCAATAAATTCTTCATACGTATTCCTCACACACACACTCACACACATCTGTTAGGCACACGTCACACTGCATCACCAAACAGTTCCAGCCACGAGTCCATTTCAGGCCACACAATTTTCAGTTCCTTCAAAAAATATATATATTATATCTGACGTGCTGAGTCGGCCACCATTGAATAGATGACGCTTAATAGCATTAGCAGACGGCCAATCCATTGGTAATTCATTGCAAGTGTCAAAAACCAGCCATCCTCTCACTGTAACTGCATTGCAGCAGGACGTATGGACAGTCTGGGGAGAGGAGGATAGAGAGTAATCTCTCTTTTTGCACCCTCCTCCTCCTCCTCCTCCTCCTCTCTCCATCAGCCCTGCTCAGGGACGGATGGATGTACGAGTCCAGAGAGAGGAGGTGTTGAGATGAATGGGACGTCTGCAGGGAGAGACAGAGAGGAAATGGACTGACTGAACCTGCAGCAGAAGCAGTGTGGAAGAGAGGAAGCACACCGACTCCACAGTTCATTTCTATGCCGAGGCACCGACCCCGATGGGGGAGAAGTACTATTTACTATAACATCGTAGAAAGGTTTTTTAACACTATATAATGTCGGTGTTTGTGGGACTGTGAGGTCAGCCTGTCATCAGCGATAGCACAAGGGTTATTTTACAACATCGTCAGCGTGGCGCATGTATTTTACTGCTCAGACAACCCATTAATTTAATTTAAGAAGTCATTTGACAGCTATTAAATCATTCCTGTGATTTAGGAGCAGCTGCAGGGAGTGAAGTAGTGAGCTGGACTAACATGCTCTAAGTAATTCATTACTACACATTTAAGTATTACATTAAAACCAGTCTGTAGAAAAGTAAGAAGTAGGCATTTAAATGACTCATTTGTTTAACAGAGACATTATATAGCAACATTCACATCAGTATCTTAGTTGAATGAAGTAGTGGACATCTTAAGTTTAGGCAACAAAAGTACTTCATTCACACAAACAGCAGTTTTGTGATGAAATTCTTCTAAAGAGAGAAATGACCGTTACGTGAAAGAGTGACAAAGTAAGATGGTGTGATAAACAGCGAGAACAGGACAGATGATTAAAACCTAGAGAGTGAGACAGCAGACGGATGATGGACGTGGAACAGGGGAACAGATAATAAGATACAAGTCACAGATGGACGACAGAACAAAGTCAAAGAGACAGACAGGAGACACAGAGAACGTTAAAGTCAGAAAAGAAACCGCTCAGATGGCTCGAGAGCAATGAACTGATAAATCAAATTGAAATAAATGGACTCGTGGACGGACAGGAAGCAAACAGAATTTGAAAAAAGAGAGATGATGGAGTTCATGCAGGTCAGAGGAGATGATGGAAAAGGTGCATGAGTGAAACATTACCGCACCTCATCACGCCTCAGTATATGATGCTTTTACCACTAATGACAACAGAACCGAAGCCTCTGAGACCTCCAAACACTTCTGTCTTGTTCATTTTGTGTTCTGTCAATTCTTTTGACGAGTTATACCTCATTCAAAGTCTAAAGTACAGCATGTACAGCTTCAAAGGAACACTTTGTGATCTCAACAGCACATTCTTTTTGGCGGTTGATGAATAGCAAGCAAACATGGTTTCCCAAGGATTTATTATTATGCACCAAATGGGTTCAATAACTGTCGAAACAGCCCGCACGGTTGGAAGCAGCATCAGCTTCGGTCCCGGGCGAGTCCTCCAGTTGCAAAAAGAAGTCTGGTTGTATAGAAGTCTATGAGAAAATGACTCTACTTCTCTCTTGATTTATTACCTCAGTAAACATTGTAAACATGAGTTTATGGTCTCAATCTCTAGTTTCAAGTCTTCTTCAATACAGCATGATGTTCATTGAGTAAATGAGGGAAAGCAATCACCTTCCCTGCATTGTTAACAATCGTGGAGAGCTTGATTTTGCTCTTTGCACTCAAGTTGCCGCACCGTGCTGTGGGGTGAAATTATAAAAATGCTTTCAGCCCCCAAAAAAAGGCTTCTGTGCTCCACTTTAAGTATGTGTTGGTTAAAACAAAAGCTCCTCAGCTTCCTGATTAAAAAACAAACGCTGATTGGCTGCATTAAAAATGCTCTTTGAGCTTTCATTCAATTTGAAACAGAATGTTCTCCAGGCCAGTAACTGCGATGATAAATCAAAGGGCAGTGAGTCACTGGGGGAAATAGTGAGTTAACAGCGATGTCTGTTCTGTATTATTCTTTATTTTTTCAGGCATAAAAAGTTACCCACTTTGGGTTTTGAACATTGAGAGTTACGTGATGTTATATGTATTCACACGATGCTAATTGTAATCAGCTTGATACTAGAAACAAGATTTATAAAAAGTGTTTTGGGGAGCATTTTCAAAACATTCTCATCGGGCATAGAGAGGCGAATAAGAAGAGACAGAAACAGACAGAAAACACAAACTTGCATCATTTCAGGATTACGATGTACGATTAAATACTACAGATAATTGATTTGCAGTATTACAAAACTCTGATATGAATGGTGATGACTTCTCTAAAGACGGAGAGAGAAAGAGAGCGAAGAACAAGGTACAGAGAAGCTCTCAACTGAGAGGCGGCGGGGAGAGGAAGTGCTTATGAATGACTGAAGGACAAAAGCACGAACTCAGTTTAACACGTGATCAACATCAAGAAAAATACGAGATTTTTCACAGGGTGTGAGGGAAGTGGAATGACATTTAACCCCATGAACGTGAAGAGATATGGAGAGACGTCGACGTGAGGAGAAGAAAAGGAATTTCCAAAAGGCAATAGATTGAGAGAAGGCGCGAGCGAGGGCCAAAGCTTTTAGCCTTTATGAATGAGAGGAAATGGTGGAAGGTCATTCTGGAAAGAAGAGGAGCGGAAAGTTTTTAATCCCACGAGTGACCGTGAAAAAAGAGGAGAGAGACGAGACGAAGGCATCTCTTCAACCTCGTAAAACGACAGATCAGGAAGAAGAACGAAACTCACGCGACCTCATAAACACGGTTTAGCCACCGTATACAGCCAAAGTCAATGCTGAACCTTAACCTGATTCATACGGTCCCACAGGAACAGTGACAGCCTCCTGTGGCATCATTACTGCAGCTACAGCAGGGGGGCAACACCCAGGAGGAAAAAACGTCCTCACAACCTCAAACTTTCAAAGTGTTATTGGCTCGGGCATATAGGAGTAATATTTGTCTTAGATGCTTTAAATATATAATGATTGCCGGAGGATAGTTTGCACACTGCTCACCGGCAGGGACAGACTGGGACTGAAAGTCAGCCTGTGACTTTGAGAATCAAAACAAAAGCAGCCAGGCGAGCCGAAGTGAGCTCGCTCTAGAACTAGAGTAGGAGTAGAGCATCAGTAGGTAATATGAGGGGGGATGCCATACTGTCATACTTTCTTTATTAGTTGCTTACTGACTTGCTGTCATTGGTGGATTACGAGACAATGAGCCTCTGGACACAAACCAGGCGGCAACCACCAGTTCTGACAAGTGAAGCCGATGCGGAAGTGTCTTAAAAGCTGCATTCTCTCTAATGTCCACCAGGGGGCGACTCCTCTGGTTGTATAGAAGTCTATGAGAAAATGACTCTACTTCTCTCTTGATTTAATACCTCAGTAAACATTGTAAACATGAGTTTATGGTCTCAATCTCTAGTTTCAAGTCTTCTTCAATACAGCATGATGTTCATTTAGTACATGATGGTCCATTTAGAGTCACACAGAGCGGACTAGGCTTTAGGGCAAGGGCTACTGTTATTTTGTATTCGTGGTTGTTCCTTGCTGATGTTTTGCATCTCTGTGTAGTTGTTTTGTTCTCTTTGCAGTCTCTCTTTGTAATTTTTTTTAATGTTTTTTTGTGGTCATTTTGAATTTCTTCCTGACAGTTTGGGCCCCTGGGCCTTTGCTCGGTGAACCTGTTCAGTAATGGTAAAAGGACTGTACTTGCAGAGCGCTTTTCTAGTCTACATGTCACCATTCACACACATAGGGACTAGCTAATATTCATACAGCTACGGGAGCAACTTGGGGTTGGGTGTCTTGCCCAAGGACACATCGACATGGACTAGCAGAGCCGGGGATCGAACCACCAAACCTCTGAATGAAGGACGAGCCTGCTCTACCGCTGAGCCACAGTCGCCCTGTAATCTAGCCATGCCTGCTGCAAGTCAGTTCATACGGAAGATAGCTGGCCAACAACTTTTCTATGGCAACGGCGCACATACAAATGGCCGCCACTCTGACCATGCTGCCTTGCTGATTTGAAGGGGACTGCTGTAACACAAGTGAGGGAGAAAATAACTAACTTTGAACACAAATTAGAAAATAAAAGAGGAGTCAAGGTGTTTTTCTAACTTCACTACGGGGCAGCAGAGGACTTAAGCTTTATTTTCTTTCTCAGGAAATCTCACCTCATGTCCCAATGCTGAGCTCAGTGCAGTTCTTTTTTTTTCATTTTGGCATCTCTGTCTGAAGGGTTTCACCTTCCAAACTGAAGCACCAAACAGCTGGAGAAGGTGACATTGACTGCAGGGGATCACATGTGGAGGTGCAGGAGCCTCTCCACATCTCCGCCAAACTCCGTCCAGATACGATCCTTTTGTGTTCAGCGTGATGATGAAGAGCCAGAATCCAGCAGAATATTACATCAAAGGTTTATTTATATATTTAAGTTGAATATTAATAAATGAACATCACCCCGCTACTTAAACTGGGTGGTGAATTGGAGATTATTTTAAGTTAAACACTAATGAGTTGGTTCATTATTTGAATAAGTTGTATGTTATTTGTATGGTATAAAGCTGCAGTGTTGTGATTATCAGATTTCTATTAAACAGCTTCAGTTTGATAAAAGACTTCCGTGAAGGATGCTTCAGTGAAGCCTCGCTCCATCCCTGAAATAAGTGGACAGAGACGTGCGAGCATTTCCAGATCCCCCGAGGAGCGAGCAGACATGAACTAAGGTAAATGAGGCTTAATAGACGAGCACAGCGTAGAACAATCAATCACCAACGAGCTGCGCTCCCTTACCTTTCATGATGACCAATTAGAGCCGGGCACAGCTGACCCATGGAGGCTGTGGCTGACGATAAGAATCTGTGGTTTCACAGCAAGTAGGAATGTTTCAGATCGGTTTAAAGTGGCTAAAGTTTCCCAGATTTCTAAAGGGCAGGTCCATTTTGATTTATTTATTTATTCACACATTTACCATGATTCTTTATATCCAAAAGTAACTCAATAACATAAACAAACTAATATATCGAGGCAGCAATAGACCAGCAACTCCTGTAGTCTGCAAGGTGAAATTACTGTTTTTGTCAAAGGAGTCCGGAGGCTTTGAAGCAATATGACGGCTTCAGTTCCCCGTCAGAGAAGGCTGTCTTTCACGAAGCTCTCCACCTCCCACCGGAGCGCTAACGGCAGGTCGAAGGCGGCAAAGAAGCCGGATGTGGGACTGTCCACGGTGGACTGGTCGCTGCCAAAAGGTCCCTTTGGAGTCTCAAGGGGTATCTGGTGAAGTTGCATGATTTCATCTGATTTCCAACAGAATACGACGCGATGACAACAGTTAAGAATCGCTGATGGTCTTGTTCACTTACGTGGGTCATATAGAGGCATTAGTAATATATTGAGACTGTTTCATAACCAGTTAAACATTCCTCACAATAACTTTAAATATAGTATATACAGTATATTAAATGTTATTATTTTCTTTTTTCTAAATGATCTGACAAAGCCACAATTAACATTCTTTGCCTGGTTGTGAGGGTATTGAATTACAGGCTCAACAAGAACATCTGCTTGAAGATGAACATCTATCTTGTAGTTTAACGTGGTCAAATATTATAACACCTCCACTTTTTCAAATGTTACTTCTACAGAAAAATACATTCAATCTAATATGACAGTTCGACTTGATTTTGACAGTAAAAATGTCCGTTCCACTTCCCATTGTCTACATGGTGCTGACATGTCCAACAAACCTCCAGCCCAGTTTTGGGTGTTATGGTAACAGTGGCTTCACACACACACACACACACACACACACACACACACACACACACACACACACACACACACACAGGAGGGAGGGTGAGCCAGCAGCGATTAGCAGAACAGAGGTTTTTACTCAGTGGGGGAAGCAAAACTCGTTTGGCAATCACATTACTCTGCATAATGCTCCATTAATGACATGCTAATCATATGCAAATATGATGCTAATTGAGCAGGATTCAATTCCGACCAACAGATGGTTCCTGTACTGCTGTAATGGGGCCTCTGATGGCTATGAGAGAACTGTGTGTGTGTGTGTGTGTGTGTGTGCAGGTATATCTGTATATCGCTGTGTGTCCGTCTACAAACAGGACAGACCAGGGAGAGAGGCAGGAAGTAAATGGGAAAATGTGAAGGGTGGAGACAGGTGGAAAAAAACAAAACCCAAAACTATGTGAGAGGAACGTAGTGGAAGAAAACCAGAAGAGAAATCTTCAAATTGTGAGTAGAAATGAAAAGAAGCGAAACAGAAAAGAAGCTGAGTGACAGAGTGAGAAAGTGAAAAGGAGAGAGACAGAGAGAGAGACGGATAAAAGGAGAATCACTGAGACGGGTGAGGTGAAATCAACAAACGTCTTAGTTTGCAATTCTGCAGGTGAAATAGAAGATTACACTTAACTTCTTCAGTAATTAAGAATGTTGCATGACTAATAACTCAATCACTCTAATGTAAAACAGGATGCTTACAGAGAATCATCCCAACGCTGCAGCTCTGCAGTCTTTCAGTCTCTCTTAGCTCGTATACGTTTGGTCGTACAGCACATTTACAGCTTTGGTTTTGTCTCGCCACTTTTCATCAACCCCCCTTTTTTTTCAACAGCAGCTGGTGACTGTTTTAAGCAAAGAGCCGACACCAAGCAGTAGACACAGAAAGTGGAACATCTAGCAACTAAAGAGACACATTCTATTCTCAAGAGATGGTGGAGACCAAACCAGAGCCGAACGAAGCCTGAATAATCGACTTACATTAATCCGGCTTGACTTCGGTGGCCCCCTGACTTTTCATCTAGCGCCACCATCTGGTTGACATTTCAATTTGTCCTGCAGTGGAATACTGAAATTAAGATTGAAAAGCAAGTAAGAGATCGTACAGAGATCGATGGACACCACAGAACGAGAATCATCTGCTCGGAGACAGACAGACAGGAACAGGAAGTGAAATGCTGTCGGCTCAGAGCCGGACGGTTAGGAAGGGAAGTGAAAGGTTGGCGAAAGGTTATGGAAAAGTGAAGGGGAGGTTAAAGAGTTGAGAAAAAAAACTCATATATCCTGTAGTTAGCAGACTTACAGACTTTTAGTCAGGCTGCACGGGGTATACACAGAAAGAAATAATAATCTTTCCTTCACAGTCCCTTCCTCTGGTTTATGACGGAAACACTTGCAAAGCTAATGCAATATACCTACCAGGCTGGGATTCACTATTTGTTTAGCTCTAATTAGCATACGTTAGCATCCTAAACATCACGTTCCCCTACTACCAAACTGCTTTTGAGGGAAACTTTTTACACATATCACGTATCACAAATACGTTTCTAATGATCGTCCGCGTGAGTCCACGTAGGGAGGAGGTTTAGGTTCAGGGGTCAAACAGTCGGCGTTCACTTATTTAAATTTTCATCCGTAACTTAAATTATGTAACAAACAGTCATTTTCCCTCAAAGCCTACTTGAGAATGCAGAATGCATTCGAATAAAATATCTCAGGTTAGCAGATCAGGTTTCCTGCACCGGGGGGCTAAACCCCCCCAGGACCACAGCTCGACACACTTCAGTACAGTTTGTCGGTTTACACACATTTATTTTCCGACTTGGATTCTGTAAAATCCGCCCACACGTTCTCGAGCATCGACCTTCTGCTCCGGTTCAGCTTCTGTTGGCTGCTGCCGGACGCCGTTCAGCCTCAGAAACCTACACGACTAATCTTCCACCGCTCGCTATCTGGAAATATAACTACAGACAATTCTCAAATGAAAAGCCGTCTGAAAACATTCTTCCTGGCATTTGGGCCGTGTTTCTTCATGAGAGTGAAACCCCGATGGAATGAGTCATTGTAATTAACTCACTTGAAGAGACAGAAATGGAAACACGGCGGCTGGAGCCGATCTCAGCTGATATACAGAGACAGACAACCGTTCATACTCACACCCGACGGGCAATTTAGAGCTATCAATTAACCTAAGCTGCATGTCTTTGGACTGTGGGAGGAACCCGGAGAACCCGGAGAGAACCCACGCTGCCTCGGGGAGAACATGCAAACAGAAGTCCCGTACAGCCTCGGATTCGAACCCGGGCCCCTCCTGCTGTGAGGCACCGCACTGCATGTCTGAATCCATCGAGCCCCGTCGACCTCAGGGTCAGGTATCCACACTCTAATCTATATTACAGTCACAAGTCAGGCGAACAGGGGGATGAATCACGTACGATATTTAATTAATTACATATTTAGTTTGGGTGTTTCTCTTTTGACTGGCTATGTGCAGCTTAATGCATTTTTCAACGGTTTATTGTAGAAATGAATGTGAATGTTCTGCTCAGTCTCCTAATTGTCTGAATGCTGTTTTTCTCCCCCTAGACAGTAATAAGTTTGTATGAAAATACAAATGGAATACATTTCCTGCTGCAGGGAAACTGTTGCTTAATTGCATCACATTACATTACCATTTGTCTGGAGTCGTGTTTGTTGCCACCTGGTGAATGTTATATTCACTCTCCTTTCATTTGATTTTTTTTCTCCATGAACTCCTGGGGGAAATATCTGACTCTTGCTCCACAATGTTCAGCAGCGAGTCAGTCTGTCTGCTGTTTGGAGCCGAGCAGGTCGACAGTAGCAGCAGTTCTTTTATGATGTTTGGTTTTTGGAAATGTTTGGATCACATCGTTCGGAAACAAGTCTACTCAACCACCGCTGGGATCTAATTCAACAAATAGTACGACTAATAGTGTAGAACTAACCTTTATCTGCTTCTGTGCAGAAAGTCCAAGTTTGAATTAAACGAATAGAGTGTTTACGCTATCCACCTTTTGATTAAGAGCTTGAATGTCAACACTGTGACTGAAGCTTCAAACCGTTGAGTAAACGCTCGGAGGCGACGCTCCATTTAGTGTTTGTCGCTGTCCATTGACGATCGGTGCTGAATTATTGTTGCACAACTAGGTCCCCATTGGGAATCAAACCGGGGATGTTGCAGTTATGAAGACCATTATTATAGATGAAGCAAAAGCAGGTATGAAAATGAGTTTCCACAAGCCTCCATCACACCTTCTCCTCTTCTACCATAGCTATGTGTATCAGTGTTATTGCAGTCTTTGCCTTCTTTCTACTATTTCTACTCAGGTTTTTATTTCAATGTGCATAAAAACAGCAGGCTTGTTCCAAACTGGCACAGCAATAGTTTTGCAGTTGATGAGCAATCAGAGCTTTGCAGGCGAAAAAAACCACTTTGGGCAAAAGAGTGGATGAAGTGGACGCAACTGTGCAAGTTGCTGAAACTCAATTTACAAATGACATGAAAAACTGTAGACCAAGAAATGTATAGAGCGCTTTCTTACCTACTGCTGATCTTTGGATTTTCCCTTTCTTTTGTAAAGAACATTTGCATTGTTATGCATAAAGAGAAACAATGTAAAATGTTCAGTAACTGCGACGACGTCTTCTGTGTCGACTGAAAATGAAAACGTCGGAGGCAAAATCAAATGTGCTAACATGAACATAATGTCAGGCTGAATGAATTAAATAAAGAATGGAAAATCAGTCAGATAATCAGGCTATAAAAACGGTGGAAGGAGTTAGAAAGACTGTTCATACATAGTAACAGAAACAGCAGGAGGCATAAAGGGAAAGGCAGCAGCAGCACCCGTATTAAACATGGCAGTAGAAGCAGTGCTGCTGTTGTTGTACTCGTAGTATTAGTAACAGTGTTAGCAGTAGGAGCAGTGGCAGTGAGAGTTGTGGTACTATGAGCTCTCGAGTGCTATCATGTGTGAAGTGTGTGTGTGTGTGTGTGTGTGTGTGTGTGAAGAGAGGACCTGCTGGTTTGCATGAGTCTCTCTTCGCTGGTTTGCTGCTGAATAATTGCTGATGTCTGCTTCTCATTAATACAGAAGCTCTGTGGGTCTCATGCAATATGTCACACACACACACACACACACACACACATTTGTAATTCTCTACTTGTGAGGACCCTCACTGACAAAACACATTCCTGAGCCACTTTCCAATAAATGTCATCAATACCCCCCCAAACAAACAACCCCACCGCCCCGGCTGTGCTTCTCCCTCGTTCCTCATGTTTCCGCTGTGTTTTTCTGTTTTGTTTTACTGTTTTTGGTTGTCTGGGCGTGGCACTCCACTAATGAACCTCTTCGCCAGATCGTTCACAAAAAAAAAGAAAAAGAAAAGCTTTTGGGTCCAAAGACATTAACGGAGCATATCCCACACTTTCCAACATGCGTCCGCACTTCAAAAGGGAAAGAAAACGTACTTTTCAGAAAGAAAAGGTTCCTCACTTTCAAGGTCTTACAACTTCAAATGGTCCTCACAAAGCTAGAAATACAAGCGCAGACATCATCATCCACATTTAATACAAACAGTCACTCTGACATGCTCTGCATAGCATCACAAATATAGAAGTAGAGGAACCACACACACACACACACACACACACACACACACACTTCTCTCTGCTCGGTGAGATTATTGATGACGGCTTCAGTAATTTGTCTTTTAAATGAGACACGAAAATATCTCTTTACTCCGAGGACGTTCACATGCAATTAAGGCCAGTTTATTAATGATGTGCTGAGACGGAGAGGGAGAGTTTTCTGCTCTCCTTATTCATCACACAGTCAGTTTTTCTCCCACAGAGGAACGAACTAACGACGCAGCTGGACCAATCACGGTCTGAGGACACATTCCTTTCCTCTTAAAAAGCAGACTCAGTAAAGGAAGAGGAGTGGATGAACTGGGTCGGACAGCAAAGGATTTATTCTGCTTATTACAGTTCATTCGGCGTTAATAATCTTAGTTAGTTAGTTTTACTTCACAACAAAGTAACGAAAACAACAGAAACCCAAAGAAATGTGCTGCATGTCATGTTTGTTTTCTGGAGGCAAAGTCATTTAAAATGCAACAACTGGAGTAAAAGTAATCTGAGTACTGTAGATTTAACCCCTTCAGAGAAAAATGTAATTTAGTTATTTTCAGGTACAAATACTAAAACCACGATAATAAATGATTTGCCTTTGAGATAATCTCATAAAACTAAATACAGCTCTTGCAACCATGTCTCCTTCATATAGTATATATATTTCTATATATATATATATATATATATATATATATATATATATATATATAGTATATAGGCCTACTAGTTGGGTGAGCAGCAGGTTTTACCAGAGCACAGAAAGCAGCAGGGCAGCAAAGCATCATTGTGATTAGTGGCTCGGTTCAGACGTGGGTCAAGTTAGATACCAGCGCACGTTCGTATCAGTGAAGCGAAGTTCACTTCCAGCACGTAATTAAAAAACTGGTGAACTGCTATAAATGACGGTGGGTGCTGCAGGAAAAAGTACAGTTCATGTGTGATTCTTCCAAAAAAATATAGCATCTTCAACAACTTCCAAAACGAGCAGTCCAACTTGGTATCCTACTTACTGCTGCAGTGAAACACCTGAAACCAATTTGGCACGGAGCTGTCCTTCCCTCATGGTGAGGCGGTATTACCTGGGAGGCACAAACAAACACCGACAACACCGACAGCACTGAGCCAAATCTGAAGTAATGAGGTTACACTGAGATGAAAAAATAAATAAAAACTTGTTCAAAGCAACGAAACAAGAAGCTTCCAAAGTAATGAGTTAAACTGGATTCATCAGACATTATAAAAACAGCAGCAGAGCTGAAATATGTATTGTTTATAATCTCTCTTAAAGCACACGAACTGATCGTGAAACCCGCAGGTAAGGTTCAGGCCATAGACTGTACAAACGAAATGGACGTTATAGTCACAATGACGCGAACCATCGGTTTGTGGACTGCGGTTTTGAATCCTGGAGTTTGGTGTTTTGGCACTGGCCATCTTCGTGGTTTGCAAACGGAAGTGACACGAGACGGTGGAGCCAAGTACAACCGAAAACACACTGTGAAAGTGTTTAAGATGTAAGACAAGAACAAGGACAACTCCTTGACAATGACTGTCAATCACCGTGTAGCCCCGCCCCTAAAGCATTCCCTGCTTTATGGTCTGTTTGACTCTAAATGGACCATCATTTACTAAATAAACATCATGCTGTATTGAAGAAGACTTGAAACTAGAGATTGAGACCATAAACTCATGTTTACAATGTTTACTGAGGTAATAAATCAAGAGAGAAGTAGAGTCATTTTCTCATAGACTTCTATAGAACCAGAGGAGTCGCCCCCTGGTGGACACTAGAGAGAATGCAGCTTTAACACATGAAGCATTGGCTTCACATATCACGACTGGAGATTGTTGCATGGTTCAGCCGTAACTCTTGAATACATGGTCATGGTTGAGATCATGGAATATTGTTGTTTAGAGCAGAAACTATTGATCATTTTCATTTTCGATTTGTCAATTCTTTTTTCAATAAACTGATTGGCTTTGTCTAAAAAGTAGAAAAGTAGGTAAAAGTGCCTTTCATGCAATTGTATGTGTTTATTGCTTGTTTTTTCTGACCAACAGTCCAAAAGTTATATATTTAGTTTGCAATGATATATAAAAAATAAATAAAGTAGCAAAATCCTCACATATAGAACTAATGCATTTGCATGATACATATCTTTATGATGGATTGCTCACCAATATCACTTTTCAGTCATTCACGTGAACCCCGGTCTCTGTTCTCAAAGTCAAACACAGGAGGAAGCACAATGTGCAGCATAACGCTTCAGCCACAAACACTACATGGACAGAGTAAAGATAAAGCAAAAATAAACACGATTAAAACAAACTGTAACGGAGTTGAAAAATTAAAAAGTAGGAATTACAATTTAAATGATTAAGATCAGCAACCAGCCAGTAGAATTACCAAGAAATGATAATTACAACCATTAACAACACAAGATTAAAATATTGATTAAAACTAATAGTTGACCAATAAAATAAAATAGACACATTAGTTAAACCAATAAAAGAAGTAAGACTACAATAATTAACATTTAAGGTCAGTCTGCTTTCTATTGAACACAAATAAGATCACATAAATACTTCAGTCAATATGAACATGTTTTTATCTTTCAAACGCTTCATTCGTCCTTCCAGTCTGATTCATAGTGTTATTGTGCAAATGTGAGTCAGTTACTACAATACTCATCAAGGTCACATTCAGCAATGTGCTTCCTGCCTCAGCATTGAAAGGCTAAAGTGGTTCAAGTGGTCGGTCTTCCTTCTCCCTCGTTAACAGTTGGTAATAAGAGAATGTAGGCCGGTCTTTACGAATGGCTCGAGGACCTTTTTGCCCTTGAATGTATAATGTGAGTTCTGGTTAACAAGCAGCCGATTCGGCACAAAGTCGAGCTCTGGGACTCGTACCGATCATGAAATTCTAAAAGACAACAGCCTTCACGTTTAAAATGTGACCTCTCTTGACTTGCTTGTTCGAGCTGTTAGACTGTATGATGAAAATATGATAACTTATCTCAACGGATAATTCAGTGTTTCAAACCAACTTTCAGCAAACTATTGGACATTCATTGCAGCTTATTGTCAAGGAGACCAGCTGGAGTTACTCTCAATAGTCAACATCGGTAAACTTGAGTTTAAAAAGTTGGGTTTAGTTGACGGAAATGTATTTGTCTCACCAGAGCGTTATTTACAGTATTATGCACGTCTGACTAAGATTTAAATAAAAGATGAGGTCATCCACCAAAGAAGGCTGTGAGGGAAAAGAGAATGAAACAGTGGACACAATAACAAAATCAGGTATTCAGTTCAAAATGAGGACGGAGTCAATGCGTGGGTGTGTGGAGGACCTTAACCCAGTTTGTGTCTTGTGTGAAACCAAAACTCAAAACATGTCGACTTACTCGCGTCGCAAACAAACTTATTTGAACCCAAACCATATTTTCCTGAACTTATAGTTCAAAAGCTATTGCTCAGGTAGGTTTGTTGGCTAAAGTTCATTTGTTTAAATTCACAACGTTAAGTTGAAACCTGTGACCGTTTCACTTTCACAACATGGAAGGTGCAGTTTGAACAGCCTGAAGGACAAGAATGGTAATGATGACCACTGAGACTGAACAATACAACTAAAGTGATGCACGACCAAAACAATGAGATAGAACGTAAGGCTCGGTAGAGTTGCAGTATTGGATTTATTATTTCGGTTCTACAATTGAGAGTATTTACCATTGAGATTTGTTTTAAATCCAGGCTTAACAGATCAAACTGTGTTTCTGTGAAAGCATTCTTTGTGCCCATATTTGGACAAAGGAAATGTTCCCCGGCTCACACACACAAGGTAGTATGTTTGAGTCAAGCTGTGGTTTGTAGCATCACTGAGATGTCAGTCGGCTCATTCAACCAATGCAACAGTTTGAATTTCAGATGTGAGACTACATACGAAACCAACATATTGGAAGATTATTTGTGAAAGACTGTGGGGGGGCAATCGTTTCCAGGAGTGCATTGGGTAGACTGACGCCTCTGGGTTGGGGCGACAGTACTTTCTTCCATCTGTCTCTATTCTTCTGACGGCTCATTAAGCCGGATCTGCTGTATTCAGCCAATCAAGCGCTGGAAGGCATCAACTCTTGATCAACAGCGGGAGATATTATACTGTGCGAGCATGAGTATAGTTCAATCAAGCAAACACCACGAGTGAATATGTGGGACAAGTGAGAAGGCATTTTGAAACGTCCAGGAAACAATCTCATAATTTAAGGGACGATGGGTCGAAGAAGGAGACCAAAACATATGGAATAATACTCCTGTTCAGCTATTTCTATCCATGAAGGATGACTTCATGTCCAATCATTGAGCTCATCTTGAGTCATGGGGTGTTTTGTTTACAAGCTCCATTTCTTTTGGAATTAAGGTGTTGAAACAAACTCAAACATAAGAAAAACACAGCTCACCTCTTTCACTAAACCCAATAATGAACACGGAAGGGAACACATCGACACACATAGTGACGGACAAGCAAAGAGGATCACATCCAACACTCTTCCAGCCTGTGTGTGGAGAGCAGGCGGACAGACAGTGAGAGCCAGCTTGGCTGGAGGTGACTGGATTGACAATGAGCAGACTCGTATTGTGCCCTGGTGATTTTTTCTCCTCTTCAAGGCTGACTGAGGGAGTCTGCTGAATACGTGTCCTTTGTCTGCAGAGGAGGTGTGTGTTTGGTTTGTCTTCAAGGACAGCCGAGACCAGAGTCATAAACAAACAGAGAAAAGCTTTTCTTTCTCTGACTTGAATGGTAAGGGACATATTAACACAAAAGAAGTGAGAGTCGGAGAGAGAAACAGGGTTTAAATGATGAGCCAAATGCAGGCTGCAAGAGGAAGAACTTGTGTTATAACGCTTTTCCAAAGATGCAATTTCAATTTCCAATTCAAATCTGGGTGGACGTCAATGCTAGGACTTGCTTGATAGACATTTGTTGAAAAGAAGCTATTTTGATAAGTGATGCATTATGTTTTTATTTATTTAAGTCCATTGTTAGGAAAAATTCACTCGAGCCGTGGTAACAATCATTAAACGGGAAATTAATTTTTTTGCAAATAAGGAGACAGAGATGATTCACATACAGTAAACATGGATCAAGGCCGCTCGGAGATCTGTCCCCGAGCCGGATATTTATACCAAGTAAACAACAGCGTCGCAGGCAATACGTCACAAAATCATAACACACACACGAATGGCCTTCATTCAGCATATTCTAAATATCTGGACACTTTAACAATTCCTTCTAGTACAAAGGTCACTTTTATCATCGGAAGACGCCATGAAGTATTGACGCCGTCTACAACTTTATTTATCATTACAAGCAGCGCTGAGTGTTCTTTCAGACAGACTAAACAGCTGTGGTGCTTAATGTCAGAGGAAGTTCACACAACGAGGACACATAAGGACCCCGAGCTTTGTAAGCACACATAATCATTAGTCATTTAGATTTTGACTCTAACATCCATATATATATATATACGCTTGTGACAATATCTAAATCCATTGGATCGTACATCTCAGTAAAACCTCATATCTCCAGCCCTCCACCTTCTTGAATGAAGTGCAGCACAAAGCAGAGCTGAAGGTCAACAGCGTTGAGGCGATTTCATCTGACTTTGTCAGAGGCAGCGTTTGCCCGTTTCACGAGGAACCGAAAATATTTGTACGCTTCCAGAATAGCAGTCTGCCCAGAGAATTCATCTTGGTGTCGGGGATGGACGCTCGGCGTGGGAGGATCCCCTCATGAGATCTGTCCCCGGTGCCGGCGGGCCCTCGTCGGGCCCACGTGCTCTGTGTTGATGCACAGCGACCGCCGGATCTAGGTCGGCCTGGGAAAGCCCCGGGTGAAGGCGTTGAGCTTCACAGCACCCCTCGCCTCGCTCAGTGAGAGCTTTGCCTGTTTATCTGATTTGAGACCAGCTCAGCTAGCTAGCATTGTGACCTCAGTCGATGACAGACAAAACACGTAGCTCCACATCCACCGGCGAAAAAAACCCTGTAACTCAATTTGAGCTTGATTTTGGTAAAATATGGCATAATGACACATGCAGGTATCTGACCCTGCAGACATTCAATTATATTTAAGAAAAGTAACAGTTTTAACGTACAAGACACCAAGGATATATTTAAATTAACATTAAATCAATCTGGAATAAAAGTGGAGCTGAGTGGTACCACGTCTTCCAAGTTGCAGAAGTACATGAACGTTTTTCATGGTTGGACGAACAATAAACTAATTATATTTTCTATTCATTCAGACAGGGGTAGAATGCAGATCCAGCTGTTTCAGCTCTCACATAGAGACCTGTTAGATATGGACTTCAGATGAGAACATCAGGAACAGCTGCATGTCATTTTTCAATTTCTCAGCTTTTTAATTAAATTTCCCTGCTCTTGATTCTTCTCAAAAGCTATTTAATGGCTACATTATGTTTCCAAAGGCACTTAATTAACAAATAGAAAAATACATAAACTGTTATCAAAGAATAAGAACCTCTGGTTGTGGTTTGTAAACTTATTACACGAGAGGATCAAACTGAATCCATTGGAAAGTGGGCAGTCAAGGAGGCAGCAGCTCCTCCAAAAAGCAGCAGTGAAACACATTTGTAAAAGATAAATATGAAATATGACTTCACGCTGAATTAAACACACACATACTGGGTGAAGTGGAAGCACAGCGACCAACTGTGAGGGAACAGCGACAATACAACTCAATCAAAAGTAAGCAGAGGCAGATATGAAGCTTCTGTGCAGTCCGAACAAACTTCGTCACCGTCAGCGTTTGAGCTTTGATCCCCAGTGAACCTACTGACAACGTCTAGATGTCCCCAAATAGCACATGTTACCGGTTGGAAAGGGATGTTCTGGTAATAGAATACGACAACCAAGACACCAAAATAGTTTGTCTAACTGGGTCAAAACAGTGACATACTGCTCCTGGTACAACTCGGCACAAAGTCCTCATTATGAACTTTAAATAACCGGATGATATTTTGGTGAAGTCGTCCCAGGAGAGAGTCCTTTCCAAAAGTTCCCAAAAGCACCAGAATTTGTTTTCTTTTCACTTTGGACATCTCATTTTGTCTTAAACTGCAGACAGGCGGTTGTAGTTGGGACAAACACAAGAAACAATTGAACACTTTTATTCCTAAAAACCCAATTAATCTATTTCAGGAACATGTTGCTGAATAGAATTCATCAGCAAAATCATTCAGCTTACAAAGATAGAATTTGCTCTCTAAGAGAAGAAACACGATGGTTATGACTAGTATCAACAACTGTCGACTCAACCTTTATCCATTAAGAATCCT